>NC_030816.1:91207585-91561335 GCF_001704415.2 Capra hircus | reverse complement strand
ATGTTTCTTGTCAGATCTGTAGCTCAATATCTTTTACATAAGCTACAATGATTCTAGCTAAGTCCTGTTGAGTGTGAATCAGAAGGTGATCTACATTTCTTTGAACAGTCGGTAAAACTTCTAAGTAATAAACTATAAATTTCAAATAATGAAACATTTATCTGAAATTTACAGGCTCTTTGAAAGGTGTATTCTGCCATGAAAACTTTTCCTCTGTCCTTTTTGTAAGAAATTTTTCACGATAACACTTTAACTCCTCCGTTGTGAATGTCACTATCGAGATAAGCTTGTTCACATTTGTGATGGAGGTGGGATGGCCCACTGTGACTGCTCTCCGGTCACATGCCTTTCCCGATTTCTACTGATGTCCCTACACTCAAGATTGTTTTCTTTTTGTACCCATCAAGTTCGGCCTCTCAGATCTGCATTTACACAGAATGAGAATAAACACTGCTTCCAAAGCTTTCTGCATCTCAAAGGAATCTGAAAATGATGAAGCAGGAAGAATGGTTGAGATTTTAAATGATTTCTAAGCCCCACTCCCAAAGAAACCCATTAGATAAGACATTCTAGTATCTTTTACTGGTCTATATAAATACATTAAGTTTCTATCCTTGTTATAAAATTGAGAAAAATGACTGGACAAAGTTGCAACAGATTGGAAGGCTATGTTTGGAATGACTGAAGATGAAAGAGGCTACATGAGTTCAAAGGAGTATGTGTAGGTTGATACAAGGTATCAACAAGTACATATCAATGCATTGATAAAGTATACCTTTGTAAACAAAGATAAAACATTTATCTTTTCCTCTTAAACTGAACCTTCCAGAATTTAACTCCTTCAGCTGGCTCCCCTGTGGACTTGATGGTTTATTGTGACCAGATTTCGAGTAATTATACTAATCATTGCTTTGATATGTTCTCTTTGCTTTAAAATTGTTTATGCTCTCTCTCTCTCTCTGTTGTAGTCTAATCTTATTATGTTCTAGCAAGATCACGTGTTTTATCTATTTAATAAGATTGTTGCTTGCAGCATTCACTGTGTAAGCAGGTCTCCAACATATGAATGATGGCTTAAGATCTTAAAGCAGTTAACATATCAATATGTATATAGATATTTTTAGTTATATGTACATAAATTGTTATAATTATATGTATAGAGACCTAACTATATGTCTAGAGATTTTTGTATCTAGATGTATAGAGATATTTATAGTGATATGTATAGAGATATTAAGGAGTTCAGCCCCATAGTTTGAATGTTCTTTGGCATTGCCCATCTTTGGGACTGGAATGAAAACAGACCTTTTCCAGTCCTGTGACCGCTGCTGAGTTTTCCAAATTTGCTGGCATATTGAGTGCAGCACTTAACAGCATCATCTTTTAAGATTTGGAATAGCTCAGCTGGAATTCCATCAACTCCACTAGCTTTGTTCATAACAGTGCTTCCTAAGGCCCACTTGACTTCAGACTCCAGCATGTCTGCCTGTAGGCAAGTGATTACACCACCATGACCATCCCAGTCATTAAGCCCTTTACGTACAGTTCTTCCATGTATTCTTGCCCCCTCTTCTTAACATCTTCTGCTTCTGTTAGATCCATGCCACTTCTGTTGTGCCCATCTTTGCATGAAATGTTCCCTTGATATCTCTAATTTTCCTGAAGAGGTCTCTAGTCTTTCATGGACCTAACATTCCAGGTTCCTAGGTAATATTGGGAAAGGAGTATGTCAAGGCTGTATATTGTCACCATAAGAACTACAGAGCTTCTTGATGAAAGTGAAAGAAGACAGTGAAAAAGTTGGCTTAAAAGTCAACATTCAGAAAACGAAGATCATGGCATCCAGTCCCATCACTTCATGGCAAATAGATGGGGAAACAGTGACAGACTTCATTTGGGCAAGGTGAGGGGAGCCTCTAAAATCACTGCAGGTGGTGACTGCAGCCATGAAATTAAAAGACGTTTGCTCCTTGGAAGAAAAGCTATGACCAACCTAGACAGCATATTAAAAAGCAGAGACATTGCTTTGCCAACAAAGGTCCATCTAGTCAAAGCTACGGTTTTTCCAGTAGTCATGTATGGAGATGAGAGTTGGACTATAAAGAAAGCTGAGCGCCAGAGAATTGATGCTTTTGAACTGCGGTGTTGGAGAAGACTCTTGAGAGTCCCTTGGACAGCAAGATCAAACCAGTCAATCCTAAAGGAAATCAGTCCTGAATATTCACTGGCAGAACTGATGCTGAAGCTGAAGCTCCAATACTCTGGCCACCTGATGCGAAGAACTGACTCACTGGAAAAGACCCTGATGCTGGGAAAGATTGAAGGCAGGAGGAGAAGGGGACGACAGAGGATGAGATGGTTGGATGGCATCACCAACTCGACGGACATGAGTTTGAGCAAGCTCCGGGAGTTGGTGATGGACAGGGAAGCCTGGCGTGCTGCAGTCCATGGGGTCGCAAGGAGTCGAACCCAACCGAGCCACTGAATTGAACTTAACAAGACACCCGATATTATCTGTTTAGCCCCAGGCAAGGACCGGAAACCGGGAATAAGTGAGCCCGCCCAATCCGGTCCCCCCGTGTCCCCGCCCCCTCTGCGCTGTTGTCCAATCACGTCTGGTCCGCCGTCCGCACTTCCGGGGCCGACTTCCGGCAGCAGCGGGGGCAGTGGTTTCGCGAAACCAGTAGCCTGTGTTCCACGCCATGGCGTCTCCAAGCGCCGGGCCGGCGGAGCTGGGCTTCGTGGAGGCGGTGCCGTCGTGGCGGCTGCGCAGCGAGCAGTTTCCCAGCAAGGTGGGCGGCCGGCCGGCGTGGCTGAGTGCGGCCGGGCTGCCCGGGCCCCCGGAGCTGGCCTGCCCGCTGTGTGGCCGCCCGATGGCGTTCCTGCTGCAGGTGTACGCGCCGCTGCCGGGCCGCGCCGACGCCTTCCACCGCTGTCTCTTCCTCTTCTGCTGCCGGACGCCGCCGTGCTGCTGCGGCCTGCGCGGTGAGCGGCCGCGGCCTCTGCTCCGGGTCGGGCCCCGGAAGCCGCCCGTCCTCCCCCGTACCCCGCCGGCCTCTCCCGTCAGGAAGCCGCCCGGCCTCCTCCGTACCCCGCCGGCCTCTTCCCCCCAGAACCCCGCGAGCACTTGCGGGGGTGGGGCCGTCCCGCGTGCTCGCTCACTCCTGGCCGCCAGCCTTCTGGTTAATTACTAGGTAGTAGGTGTGCTAGGGTACTTTCAGGTAATGGAAATTGTCACTGTTTGGAAAGGTGGATCCCAACAGGTTTTTCTTATTTCTGTAGTCTGACTTTACCTATTATTCTTGTTAATTTGCATAAACTGTAAGAGCGCACTTAGTTGTGTGAACTGTAGAAGTTTCTCGTTCTTTTCTCCGTTTCCAAAAGATGAGCTCTTTGCACGGGAAAACTGTCTTTAGTTTTTCTTTTTAAAAAATGAATGTCTTTTTCAGTCCAGTGTGAAGGCTCAAATACTTGAATTGCTGTATTGTTTTATTTAAATCATTCGTTAACAGTTCTCCTTCCCTCCCCTTAGTTTTCAGAAACCAGCTGCCCAGGCGAAATGACTTCTATTCCTATGAGCCGCCTTCTGAGGATCCTCCGTCAGAGACGGGAGAGTCTGTGCATCTCCAGCTCAAGTCTGGTGCACATCTCTGCAGAGTTTGTGGCTGTTCAGGCCCCAAAAGATGCTCCAGATGTCACAAGGCACATTATTGCAGTAAGGAGCATCAGAGTCTGGACTGGAGATTAGGACACAAGCAGGCTTGTGCACAGACAGGTCAGTCAGTTCTTTTTTAATTTTGAAATATCAGCTCAGTTTCCTTGTGTCTAAAGGCCAAATCTTTTATTTTGAGGATAAAGGTTAACATTAGAAAAGGTGTAATAATTTTCAGAATTTTGGTTAACTAGTGAGATAAACACCTTTATGAAGAAGGAGCTGTGAGTTCTCACCCACTCACATCCCAACCAGCTACATATGTTAGTGTCTAAGGAATACTGTTTATGACATGGAATACATTTCATAAAAAGGAAATTATTTTATTTTCAAAACTAAATGATCACTAATGATGCTAGTTACCTTCTTGTTTCAGATAATTTGGACAGTACAGTTCCAGATCACAACTTCCTTTTTCCAGAATTTGAAATTGTAATAGAAACAGAAGATGAGATTATACCTGAAGTTGTGGAAAGAGATGATGAATCAGAGATTATAGGAACCATGGGTAAGGAAACTGTTTCAAAACTCATTCGTTAAGTGAGTGAATACTTGAAAGAAAGAGCTCGATATGCCAAGAAGAGAAGCACTGAGCAACTCACTTGGGAGGCTTCAACCTGTACTTTTCAAATACTGCCCCATTTGGAGATATCCTTTCTGTACTTCCCTCCGTGGCATATATAACGTATATTTTGATTCCTGTGAAGTGTCGCAGGGTGTATCCAGGTGGTCAGTTGGGTGGGTCTGCACAAGATGCTGGAAACTTGGAAAGTTTATCTGGTTCCAAGATGTGTTTCTCAAATTGAGATGGTATACATGAGAGTGCCTTGAAGTGTTTGGTGGGTGGCAGGCGCCCTCTTATCTGGCAAGTTTGCGCTCCATGATCCTGTCAGTTACTTCACGGCGGTCAGGTGCTAGAGCAGTGCCTGTGCTGAGACTGAGTAGGAGCCAGCCCCTCTGCAACACGCACTCTGTTGCGCAGCACGTCCCATGGGCCTTCTGTGCATGATCTCACTGACGTTTTCGCATCAGAACAATACCTTGAAAACAGTACCTCATTTTGCAGTGAGGAGTTTGAGGCTCTGGGTATAACTTGTTTGGACATATAACTGACCAAAGTTAAGTTTCAGAACTGGAGTTTGAGCTCACATCTACTGACTTTAGAACTTGAACTCTTAACCACCACAGAATGTAGATTTTTAGACTCTAAATTAAATTTTCCATTAGCATGTCAGCTTACTGGCTTATAGTTCACATTCAGGGTATCAAAAATACCCTGTGAGTTACAAAGACTCTTGCCTGTTCAGGACAGGGTGATTCAGGTAGCTGGGATTCCAGAGGTGAGAGTGAAAGTGTGAACTGCCAGGTCCAGTGAGCCTGTGATGACTGAATGAGTGTACCAGCTGGGAAAGGAGAGATGGGGCAGAAAGAAACTGGAAATAAGAGTTCAGACAAGTGAAGGACAATAGGAATTAGAAGGGCTCATGATTTGGGAGTATCCTTTTCAGTCCTGAGTACAGCAGTCCTGAGCCTGGGACTTGGGGTCTATTCTTAATTTGAAGGTTTAAGGAGAAGCTCTTTAAAGAAACAGCAGAATAATGCTTCTTCATGGAGTACCTGAAAAGTTAGGTAGTCTTAAAGCACAGATGTTAATGAACCAAAACAGGGAGAGCCTATGAAAACATCAGGCCTTCACTGTCTGATTTAACACTAAGTTGGTTGTTTAAAAACTGGCTTTCCTCTGCATGTGTTTATTGTCAAGACGTGAGTTATTCCTGTTGCCGTAATAATAATGTTGATGATTTTTCAGGTGAAGCGCATGAGGAAGAATTGGAATCCATGGCAAAACATGAATCTAGGGAAGATAGAATTTTCCAGAAGTTCAAAACTAAAACATCTCTTGAACCAGAACAGGTGAAATGGAACTCATGTAGCCCCTTCTGCTGCTCTTTTCGGGTGGGGTGGGATTGTGAATCTTGAGTTGGGAATTCCTGGTGGTCCAGTGGTTAGAACTCTGCACTCCCACTATTGGGGGCCCAGGTTCGATCCCTGGTTGGGGGGCTAAGATCCCCAAAACCACTGTGTGTGCCAACCCCACCCCCAGCCCCGCACCAGAAAAAAAACCCCACACCTGTGTAGAAGTGACTCTTTCTGATAAAGTTAGTCTCTTGTGTTTAGGACTCCTTCACACAGGGGGTCCATATGGAAAGCTGTTTGCAGTGCTGATCCTTTTAATGATTATGGAAAGACTCAAGGTCACAGGGTGTATCATACAATCATTTTCTAAAACCATCAGCAGAGATAAACATCTTTTGTTGCCTATAACACATGGAGTTTAGACACTAATGGCAAGACAGAAAGGAAGTTTTTGCCCATTTTTCCAACAGGGACCTTTGACTTATAAAAATTAACTTGACACATTAGTAGAGAAATCACTGCCTTTGTGAAAAGAATAATGGGCTTTGCCGTTGTGAGGATTCCTGGCTCCTTGAGTTATATTTTGGCCTTCTGATGTAGTTGTATCTACAGTGGAGGGAGAAGCAAAAAGTGGTTTTGAGGGTTAAGGCAGATTATAGACTCACAGTAGGTGCTCAGATTAAGGCAGATTACAGACTCACAGTAGGTGCTCAGATTAAGGCAGATTATAGACTCACAGTAGGTGCTCAGATTAAGGCAGATTATAGACTCACAGTACATGCTCAGCAGATGTTTCCTTTGCCTGTTTTGTTCCATTAACTTTATTCCCTTAATTTCCCTCACCTTAAATATAAACCACGAAAGACTTTGCAAAATTCCCATAAGTCAGTCACTAGACAAATAAATACTCGAGCTTATAGGAAGAATAGATCTAGGTCCTAAATACTGAGAAGGTGGTTTTTAGCAATGTGTATTTCTTTTTTAACAAGAAACATCTAGGAAAGTCACTCAGTTGCTGCGTAACATTTTATTATAGTGAAATTCACTTCTGTTGTATTTAAAACAGTGTCTCACTTGGTATTTGTTCATTTCAAACTTGGCAACTAAGGTTCCTTATCTGTGTGAAGGTCAGCAGAGACACTGGGCTGCATTTTATATTCACAACCTGGTAAGGGGGAAATAGAATTATTGATAGTCTCTTCACAAAATAGCCATAGAATTCAGAATCTAACCATATTGGCACCTAAGAAAAATACTTGTGATGACCTGCATCAGATGAGCTGAAAGCATTACTTGGATGATACTGAGGCAGGCATTAATGGTGCTGTGTGTATGTGCCAGGGGGTGGGGGAGAGGCAGACAGGAAACTCGTTTTCCAATGAGCGTTTCATCAGTTGTCAGAGTATGTACCAACTTTCTCGAGATGATCCTCAGGTCACATGAGATGCTGGTGATTTAAACTGATCCTAACTGATTTTAGATTCTCAGATATGGCAGAGGGATTGCCCCGCTCTGGATCTCCGGTGAAAATATCCCTCAAGAAAAGGATATTCCAGATTGCCCCTGTGGTGCTAAGAGATTATTTGAATTCCAGGTAGGATCTTGAAAAGGAATATTTTAGTATATATTTACCCTATTAAGTATTAAAAAACTTTGCCAAAGTAATCTGTGTGCAAGCGTTCCTTTGGGTACTATGTATGGAAGGTGCCCTTGAAGGACACTTTCTGCCCCACTTTACAGTATGTTCCAAGGAGGGAATTATCCTCTACTGGTTAATCTGGAAGTTATTTCTGCCTCTAATTTGCTTGCTTTTTCTGAGATTTATCAGTTTACTAGTTTCTAGACATTATCTATTGACTGACTTCCGCAGTAGTGAGGATTTAAACGTCATTTATGCCACCTGGACCATCCCCTGCTTCCCAGTGTGGTTAGACCATTAGGGTTAGGGCCTCTGTTGTTACCTTCATGATTTAAAATAATATAGCTTTAATCTTTGTGAGAGGACTGTTTTAAAACCCTTGCTCTGTTTAGTCTTGGTTTGTGGATTTGTTAGAACAAATGAATGTAATGATTAAGATAAAATTTTTCTTGCCGAAAAGAGAGTAGTAGCATCAGGGTCCGTTTGGGTTGGGTGTAAACAACCCTTGAACTCTTGATTCACTAACATTATAAAGTCATAGTCATCTCTTAACGGTTGAAAGGGTGATTTGAGGACTTAGCCTAAATGGGCTGGCTCTTGGTGCCTGACACCCACGACGAGCTCTGTACAGCAGTCTGATAGCAGTGGTGGCAGTGCTGCCTTGGACTGATTCCCAGGAGACCACGGACTCCTCAGACCCCTTTCTCGTCTAAACAAACACGTCAATAGGTTGTCTTTTTGTATTCTACTATGGTAGTGTTTCTTCAGAGTCATAGGAACGGCATCTGCTATTCAGATTGTAAATAACACAAAATAAAAGTTGCCCAAATAGAAGCCTCTGCCCTATTTTTGTGGCATTATTATTAATAAAAAATAATTAGGTTAACAGCAAGATTAAACAGATCAGCCAATCTTATACTTGGGAACTTCTTTCTCAGATAAAAGGACACCAGATATAAAGAGGGGCTTTAAAGAAACAGAGTTGCAAAGTATTTTTAGATTGTTAGTAAGTTACCAGTGTAAAGTCTGCTGCTGCCTCTGTGCAACCCCACAGATGGCAGGCCACCAGGCTCCCCCGTCCCTGGGATTCTCTAGGCAAGAACACTGGAGTGGGTTGCCATTTCCTTCTCCAATCAATGCATGAAAGTGAAAAGTGAAAGTGAAGTCGCTTAGCCGTGTCCGACTCTTAGTGACCCCATGGACTGCAGCCTACCAGGGTCCTCCATCCCTGGGATTTTCCAGGCAAGAGTACTGGAGTGGGGTGCCATTGCCTTCTCTGCAGCCTTGCTGTAAAATGTGGAGACAGAGCTGAGAGATGATCCCTACAGTAGCCCTGGCGGGGAAGATCTGGTCTGTTGGAAACTGTGTCCTCCTCACCTTCAAGGAGAGCTCTGACTGTGCAATCCTTTCCTCAGGTCATGCCTCAGCTGCTCAACTACCTGAAGGCGGACAGACTGGGCAGGAGCGTCGACTGGGGTGTCCTGGCCATCTTCACCTGTGCCGAGAGCTGTAAACTGGGCATTGGCTACACAGAGGAATTTGTTTGGAAGCAAGATATAACAGATGCAGCCTAAAGACAATGGTGTGAAGCCTTAAAATATTCATAATCTCTTTTACCTTGCAGTTCCATTTCTAGAACTTTATCCTAAGGAAACAGTTGTACCAGAGATACACAGAGGTAGTTTTAGGTGTTGTTTACATTGTCTGAATGTTAGACAGACATGTCCAGCGGCAGGGAGTTGAATAAATTTTGGTGTATCTATCTAGCAGGAGGCTACCGTCTTAACGATACAGACCTATATGCAGATCAAGTAAAATAGACAAAACCATCCATGAACCATGTATATGCCACCTGTAGACCACCCCGTCTATATACCAGCTCATCTTAGACCACCCCATCTATATAGCAGCTCACCTTTAGACCACCCCATCTTTAGACCACCCCATCTATTAGACCACCTCATCTATAGACTAACCAATCTGTAAGACCACCCCATCTATAGACCACCCCATCTATAGACCACCCCATCTATAAGACCACCCCATCTTTAGACCACCCGATCTGTAAGACCACCCCATCTATAGACCACCCCATCTATAAGATCATTATAGATGGTGAAGGTTTTGTAAAAATATACATGTGTATGTATATCAAAAATCAGAAAGATACTAGATGTGAACTCAGCAGTGGAACCAAGAACTTTTTACTTATGTTCAAAATGAATTTTTTACTTTTGACTTATATTTAAAACAAACTAAAATCTCTTTACTTATTTTTTTTACAATATAAACAGATTATGTGCCTAATTAAGTCAAACTATCACTCAGAGCATCTTCCCCCTAAAATTTGCAAAATTCAAGAGAAAAATATTTGGGTAAAACCCCAAAAGACATGTATAATAACCAGGTGATTGTCACAGGCTCCAGTTTACATGGAAGCCCAGAATGTGAGAAAATTCTGAACCCCATTCACTAATTGGACTTCCCTGGTGGCTCAGACAGTAGAGCGTCTGCCTACAATGTGGAAGACCTGGGTTTGATCCCTGGGTCAGGACAAGGATCCCTGGAGAAGGAAATGGCAACCCACTCCAGTACTCTTGCCTGGAAAATCATTCACTAATCACTAATCATTGACTAATTAGTACAGTGAATGGGATACCCACCAATTCTGAAGGCAACAGTTAGCAGGATCAGAAAAGTCAGTAGATTCGTAATCAGAAGACTGACTTGGAAAAGCTCTACCTCAAAACTGACCTTAGCCAGTGGCACTGCTTACAGACCCGAGACGGAAAGGCAAGAGTGACGGTTTTCTCTTTCCATCTGCCTGCCTCAGCACTGCCCAGGTAGCAGGTAAACCCGAGGAATGATTTGGAATCAGCCACTGGAATTTCTCTGGGTTGGGCCCCAGGGAGTGTTGGACCTAAGAGAGGCCCTGAAGAGGCTTTCAAATGAGGGATATTCTGTTCACACAAGTGGTTCCTAAATCAGTGTTAAGGCTCCTTTCCACCCAAGCAATATACAGTTACAGATACACTTGAGATAATTCCCAGTTCTCTTAGCAGCAGTGAAGCCTGCCCAGCACTAAGGCAAACCTGAAGACATCGCTGTTGACCGCTGCTTAAAGACCAACAGCTAATTCTGGTTAATGGCCCTGCTAACCTTGAAATGCACTGCCACCATAAACACAGCTTAGAACAGCCTGCCATCACTTGCTAATATCACTGGCGATTACTTCATTGTACTTTTGTATCAGGAAGTCCTAGCCTTTTACTCGGTTTTATGTGGATAGTAGTGTTAGTACTGTAGTGGTGCTAGGCACTCAGTCGTGTCCGACTCTGCAGCCCCATGTACTGTAGCCCGCCAGGCTCCTCAGTCCATGAAATTATCCAGGTAAGAATACTGGAATGGGTGGCCATCCCCTTCTCCAGGGGATCTTCCCAACCCTAGGATCAGACCCAGGTCTCCCACATTGCTGGGGGATTCCTCACCATCTTGAGCCACCAGGTGTGTGTGAGTGTGTAATTCATACAAAGATGTGTATATAAAATAGTTAAACGTAGCAATCTATGCAGAACTGCAGTATGGAATCCCATGGAGAGACTGTTGAATCCAACTTTCAGAGGGAGAGAATGGCATTACAGTCCTGGAGCCAGGAGTGCTGAGTCAGCGAGGATCACCGTAACTAAGGGGACACAGCCTGGGGCTACTGAGACAATATGGTAGGAGTCACACACTTGGCAGGAAGCTCACTGGAGAACTGATCTACTGCGACCTTCATAGTCCAAACTCACTCAGATGCACGTTTGCCAAAACAGGACAGCACCCTGACTGCTAAGGACTTTTTAAGTGAATTCACTGTGGTCTATTTGGAGACATCCCTGGATGTCTACATACACAGGCTTGCAGGCGTGTGGTAATCAGCCAAGCTACTTTAGGTATATATTCCTGCCATGGTCTGGAGATGACAGTGAGTTCACAGGGCATTTCCACTTGGATACAGACATCCAAATCACAGCACTGACTTGGCAGCCATGTCCAAAAACAGCAGCTAGTTGAAATAACTAAAAAATTTAAAACTTAGATTAAAAAAGTAACTCAGTTGTCCCTAGAAATGTGAAGACACGTTTACAAACCTTAACGACCATGAAATGACTGACGCAGGACCCAGCAGCTGCTCCTGCAGAGGACGTCAAACTGCCAGAGCACATGCCCCACCATCCCCCCAGCCTGGGCTTGGCCTGGACACCGGCGGACCAGGCAGCTTACCCCACTGCAGAAAGCAGTGCATCCACCCCCTCTTATTTCAGATGCTGATGCCGGTCTCATCCTTCAACAGTTCAGAGATTACAGTGAAAAAACGTTTCAGTGCTTTTGATAATCATATTGGTGGTGGTAGTCTGTTGTTCTAACTCATCATCCCTTGTGTCTTTAAAAATTAAGGGTTCTAAGCATAAAATACATTAACACAGAGCTGATGGGGTACACATGTATACCTGTGGCTGACTCACGCTGATGTATGGCAAAAACCATTATAACACTGTGAAGTTATTATCTTCCAACTATAATAAATTTAAAAATAATACAGAGCTGACTAAAAGCCCTGTAGTCTGGATTGGATGTATTAATATGAACACGAGGCATTTTTATCTTGAGAAATTTTAAAGGGAAAATAAGCACTTATCCTGCTATGTGAAGTATATCACTATAAATAAAGTTTTCCAACAAATAATGAAAAAATGATTAAAATTTCATCTTTTACAACCTAATGAATTAATGGATCAATGAGGAGATAATCAGACATTCAATTTCTAATACCACTACTTAAGAGTCTCTATCAAGGGATCAAGCCTTCAGATGCAGCCACCCACCTTCAGGAACAGAACAGGGCGTGCTGACTGAACCGTCTGGACTTTGGCAACAGCAAGACAGACTAAGAAACCACTCACCAAACAAGCATGTAAATTTCCTTAAGTGAGATGGCGGGGAACTTCAGGAGTAAAACACATAAAAACACCAATTTATTAAAATGGAAGACTAATCGATATTGGTGTTAGGTAATTACTATAAAAGGATAATGGTTATGGGGGTGTGTATCTGGACAGGACCATGAGGAGCTCCTGGGATGGCTCGCAAGGTTCTGGCTGGTGGCTGCTGGGGTGTCTGCCTCTGAATAATACATTATGTGAAACGCGTATTGGGTTTCCTGTGTGTTTAAGTTCAGTCAAGGGATTGGAAATAGGTAAATATATCAACGACAATTTTAAAGTATTCTGAAAAATACCATTACTAAGAAACTATAAAATACTTAGGAATTAACTTCTATGAAATGTAAAAGCCCTAAAAAAAAATCATGACACTTTCCTGAAGAACCTAAGAGGAGCTACATGTGAGGAGACAATTCTTGGATTGAAGGAGATACTGCTGGAATGATGTCTTTCGGATGAGTTCATACGGTGCTGGCATCACTAATGACTTCTGGACTATACTCCGGTTGGACCTATCAACACCTGGGATGTGCAACTTCGGTAACACAGTGAGCCCTAGGAGTGTCGCTCCAGAATCACCTGTGCTCCCACAAGTGCACGAAAGGGCGCTCCCTGCTGCACTGTCGGTACCAGGGAAACACCGCAGATGGCGAAAACGGCTGTCACTCAGGAGAGGACTGAATGCATCACGGTATGTAAGAGGTGCTGTGGCACCACCGAGTTCCATGTCACGGAAGTCTGTCTGTCACGCAAATATGTGTGAGATACAGTGACTACAAAAAGGAGGCTATAAAATCAAACGTATGCTTTACCGTATTCTCCAAATATGGAGAAAAGCACGCCCAAGGGAAAGAATCTGAACAGAAGAGAGCTGAGGAAACACCAGTCTGTAGTTAACTACAGACTGTTTTCAGGGCAAACAGAAGGAAGTAGAAGAAACTTACCTTCCTGATTATATACCTCTGAGCTGTCTGAAAAACAATTTCTACAATTAAAATCACACACACCACATATGATGAAACCCCAAAACTTATACATGTTAACCTGATATTCATGAGCACAACAGACATCCATCTGAGTCTGTTGGGACTACCCCAGTTCTAACCATGAAGGCCTTTGGCTTAGAACCCATGTTTGCCACTTACCTGCTCTGTAACCTGGGGCAGATCCTCAGGTGGGACCTAGTTTGCCTGCCTTGTGTAAGAGCAACAAAACCTGATTACAAGTTTTGTGAGAATTAAGGTATGTGGGAACTAGAAGGTGCTCAATATAAGGGATGCAGTGAACACACTTTTGTGAGCAACTGTGAATTTTCACAATCCTGCCACTTTCATTGCGACAATGAGATGCTGATTGAAGCGAGCAAGCAAACACTGAAATGGTTTCACGCATTATATCTAAAATACAATGTTTTTAACAGCATGATCACATGAATCTTACAAAGTTTCATTTACAACATCAATCTAACACTTTTATAAACAGCATTTATTGTACAGAGTACTCTGAAGGAAGAAAAATATGTACAGCCATTTGTTTTCATTAATACATTTCTATTCTGTCCTGCAATACTGAAAAGGCGGAATGTGTCTGGCACAAAAATAACCCTCAGGAGTTACAAATTAGAAAACAACACTTTTAAAAAAGAGTTTTACTTTTCTGGTAGAAATATAAAAACTGTGGTTTATGGGGAAGAAATTAAACAAAATAAAGTCCAATCAATTGTTGAGGTGGCTTTAACACTTAGTTTTGTCCCTTAAACCAACTTGCCAACAGCAGTAAGTGTTTAAAATCTAAATATAAATAACAGGCAGCACTGCCCGTATAGCAGCACAGTTTGAGCCACTTACAGGGACGCTCTGGTGTTCTCTGTGCAGAAACAACACCCCTCCGGCACCCCATGGGGGCACACGTGGAAGAGCTTCACCTGGTGCTGCACCCTACAACCAGACGCCCATCCTCTACCACGTGGGGCCGTCCACACCACCACTGAGTGTACCAAAACCGATTGGTTTAAAACAAAAAAAAAGTGGGTGGGGGAGGCAGGAGAACACAGCAGCCATTACGTCGTCTTCCTGAAACCCTTCAGAATAGGGTAGATGTTCTCAAAGGCTTCATAAATTTCTGCTCTGACTTTAGCACCTACGAAGACAAGTGGAGTACAAGAGTCTGAAATGGCATTTCTTAACAAAACCACAAAAGCACAATTCTCTCCATATCCAGTAAGACAGATGCAGGCATCAAAACATTCACAATGGGATCCCTTGCCACCATCATATTTTTGTTTTCAAAGTGGCATTTTCCTAATTTGGCTTTTTGAAAAAAGAATTACCAAAGCAACAAGACAGATGACTGCACCTCCCATGCCTAGTCTGCCCACAGGGCAGCTGCTGTCTCTGCACCAGGGCAGGGCCCAGCAGGGCAGCGGTTGGCAGTGACAGAGGTCCATCCTCTCAACTGCCGCTTTCAGCCAAGCCTTTCTGCATCTTCTTTTGTTGAGGCAAAATGATAATGCTGAGGGAAACCAAAGTCTTAGACGATGATACCCAACTTAAAACACCATCTATTATGCAATGTAACGCTCACCTCCTCCCCTCCTCGCCAAGGTGACGCTTCCGTCAGCAAGGCTGTGATCTGACTTTCCTCAGCTCACCACCTCTGGTGGAGGTTCCCCATCAGTGTTGAGGAAGAGAGAAAAGGGGCAAAGCTTCTCTGCAAGTCACTAATCAGCTGTCCCAACACTGTGATATTACTTCTAAGTACTGAGAAAATGCCATTCTCGACACTTTCAAAACTTCAACCACTACCTTCTGTTACAACTTACCTGTTAATACAACTTTCCCAGAAACAAAAATAAGGAGAACAATTCTCGGTTTGATCATTCTGTAGATTAAACCAGGAAATAACTCCGGCTCATAACTAGAAGGAAAATAGCACAACAGTTTGGATTAGCAGCTGCTCATGCCTTTAGAAAACATGAGGACCTGACCAAGGGGAAGCACTGGGCTAGCCACAGACTAAGGAGGGGGTGAAGCCCAGCTCTGCAGGCAGCATCTGGCCAGTGAGGCTGACCCGTCACTAGCACTTGAAGACCAACTAATTCTGTTTCTAACGAATCTGGATTTCCTGACATAAGAACAAGAGTTTTATAAATGTGTTCTGTAGTCTCTGATCTTTATCAAGTTTCATTCTGGACAAGTTTATATCAACTTAAAAGAGCCCAGTAATTATCCATCTATAAGATCTGCCAGTCACACAGTTGATTTTCTAATCATTCACATCTCATCTCCTTAAAGTGAAATATCTTCTAGCTGCTACGTTTGCTCAGGCAATTTAACCTAAGTGCCAGAAAAGACACTGGTTGGAGACTGAACCTTGCCCTGTTTTATCTGATTAAATGCACTATTGGTACGGTTTTGTTCTAACCCTAGTAATCTCACTTTGTTAGACTGAAAACAGGATGTATGACCGTGTTTAACTTACTGGAAAATTCAAGGCAGGCTTCTCTGAGGAAGGGAGACGCTGGGATGGATACATGAAATGCCAGTGGGAGTTTCTTAGGTAAAAAGTGACAGAAGAGTGTGCCAGGGATAAAAGTGGGATGTGCAAGGGTCCTGGTGCAAGAGGAGCATGATAAGCCATGGGGCTGCTGTGAGCAGACAGGCTGTGAGAGGTGATCGGGGACCACCTGCCTTCGAAGTCTTCTTCAGGAAGTAGAACAAAAGACTCAAGCAACTGGGGAAAAGCTGATACAAGAGGGTGTGGGTTTTATTTATTCATTTACAATGTATTTATTGAGCAATAAAATGATGAAACGTACAGAAGGGAATCGATTTCATGCCAGTAAAGGGGAGTTCTGGGTGTCACTGAGTTACCAGATAGAGGAGGAGGAGGCTGGTGAGAACAGTAGGTACTACCAAAGAAATCGGGAAGACACTTCAACAATAAGCGTGCCTATCAGTGTATCATTTGTTCTTACTGATTATTCACTGGAAAAGACTCTGATGCTGGGAGGGATTGGGGGCAGGAGGAGAAGGGGACGACCGAGGATGAGATGGCTGGATGGCATCACCGACTTGATGGACGTGAGTCTGAGTGGACTCCGGGAGTTGGACAGGGAGGCCTGGCATGCTGCAATTCACGGGGTCGCAAAGAGTCGGATACGACTGAGCGACTGAACTGAACTGAACTGATTATTCTGCTTAAGTTTTATCATGAACAATGTTTAAATAGATCATAACTTTAAATTGTTGACAAAAGCAACCACCCCATGTATTTCAGACTTACCTACTGAATTGTTGGTGGGTTAGCACAAGGCCTTCTAACCTTATAGGGAACTTCACATCACAGCTCCCCACCATGTTCTGAATCTTGAAGTCCAGGAACTTAGCTGGAAAACCCAATTTCTGCACAACTCTGGCATACTTTCTTGCTGCTAGTCTAGACTGTTCTTCACTAGGAAAGAAAAAGCGAGCTATTCATACTCAAAGACAGCTAACGCAATTATTTATATAAGAGAAACTTTCCCACATCCTCGACAGAAAACTGTAGGCCTACCAAAACGAATACCTTTCAATTCACCAAATTATTGATAGCCCCAGATTTCATGGACATGAAGTATAATATCAGCATCACCATTAATATTGCTGTATTTAAGCCCACAAATTTGTACTTAGATAAAAACCAACAAGCGTCACTTTGATAGGAAAATACTGATGAGATTTATGCTCAAAGAATGTGTACACTAATTCCTCTTTTATGTTATGTCTTTCTTTATCCATTCCTAGAACTGACTTGTTGGATAAAATATGACTTAGCAGTGCAGGGCTTCTATAACAAAAGCAGAATGAAAGCCGTAGCATCATTGTTGACAAAAGGCTATCAAGTGCAGAGTCACGAATGCCGAAAGTCTGGCACGTACACACGCTGAGTTACACAGAAATAAGGTTGGAATACACGTCCTAAACTAACACCTATTGTTAAGAAAATGAAGCCGCCACTGTCTAAGGTGATGAGAAGCAACTACTTTAATACGAAAGCAACAGTAACACTGTGTCTGCATTAAAGCAGCAGCCTAGCCCTAGATGCCATGGCACAGCCGTCTCTGGAACATGCAGGCCCGGACAAGGAGCTCCTCTAACCCACCTCTTGGCTCCCGTGCACACCATCTTCCCAGAGCTGAATATCAGTGCGGTGGTGCGGGGCTCTCTTATTCTCATGATGACAGCTGCAAACCGCTGGAACAGCCAGAGACAACAGTTAATGAGGTCAGACTGCTGACTTCCATCAGGAGACCTACACAACAACAGGAGCATCCCAGACAACGAGAGGGACCTGGTGCTGAGCCAGTTACGACACTGTCACATGTTTCCTTACAGGACTCCCTTCCATCGCCACGTGGCACACATGCTTTTGCATAGGAAACAAACACTTCAACTGTGACGACAGAGGCAGCTGGGCCGAGAGTTTTGGATTCTGTCATGACATCCCAACAACTGAAGATAAATAATATCTGCAAAACTTTACCTGTGAATTTTCTGTTTTATTAATGATTTTTTAGGCAAATCAACTTACAAACCTTTCCACCTCCAGAAGGAATATATCAGATTACAAGCACATCAACACACAGTGAAGTGACCTCCCCATTCCCGTAGACTCTTAGAAACTGCACTGCTTTATTGGCATTTATATAAATGCAATGGCCTCTCTAAAAATGTGATATCTGCTACCTAATTACACACAAAAAATTCACATATTTCTAATGAAGATGACTCTGACAAGTTAGATAGCTTTAACAATTTTAATTTAAAAACTATGGTCTGTCTTCCTTCTAACTTTACCACCATGTAAAAATGGTAGCATTATATTCTAGTTTATACAAGTCCCAGGAAATGTCTAATTATTTAGCATTTTCCAAATTCCTTCTATAGTTTTTTACATTTCCTAAATTCCTTTAACCAGTTTTACTGGTTGGATAACTACTATCATTTCATTAGAAAAAAAATATGTAAAATTATGTATTCAACGTAATAAAATTATGATACACAAAAGGTTAATTCTTATAATGCTCTACTCATACAGATTTGCCATATGCATTAGGTTGCTATCTTAAAATCTGAAAATTTGTAGGTATTTTCTTCTTAATCTTTTTATTAAAAAAAAAAGACCTGGCAGTTATACAAAGGTAGAAAAATATATTAAACTTCCTTGTACTTATTATCCAACTTTAACAATTACTAGTTTTTGGCTAACCTTGTCTCATTCAAATGCCCCTTTCCCAATTCTCCAATTGCATTATTCTGAAGTAAATTCCAAGTAGCCTGGCATTCTATTCTATATAGTTTTCAAAACGCAAATGGGACCACACTACATACTTTGTTCAGTAACTGTGCATGATCCCCTCACAGTAAGTATATGAGACTTTATCCTGTGGACTGCTGTATTCGGACAGTCTCTTACTTGGCAGTTATTGAACAAAAACGCTACATATTTTGCTTTAAATTCTTGTTTGGTTGGTGTCAACAAACTTAAACACAACATATTCTTTTTAATCGAAAGACCTTTGGAAGAAAATTCTGTTATCACTGTGGTTTGATACAATTGTTCTGACCTTGGGATTATACTCAGCATTTCGGGCCCGAAGTGCAATGGTCTTTAGGTCAAGTTTACAACCAAGATTCACTGTGGATACAATATTTCTGTAAAAAATTTGAAAAGAAAACATGATTATTTACTGTTAGTTATCTAAAAAACAAAATATTTCCTAATTTTTTTAATTAAACAAATTTTTTAATTGCTGACATTAAGTGTTCAAACAAGTACCAAACACCATGCCAACATAATACATAGATAACCTCACTTAGTACTCACAATACACTATGAAGTAATAACTATTAATACTGCCATCTTCAGATGAAGAAACTGCTCTGTATATACATGCCTAAGTGAGGTATGACTTTCTCACTTCTTTCAAAATAAGTATCTTGAACAAACAAAAATTAAATTATCTCTGACAAAGGAAGGAAACCTTTTTCTTCCAATTAACGCTCAGTAGATCAAGAAAACCAGACACTGATATTACATAGGTCCAATGAACTTTTTTAACTCTCTTTCTCCTCTCTTTGGGGGCCCCCCACCCCGCCCTCTGCTCCCCCTGATGTCAGGGGGCAACTGGTATTCCGGAGCAGCACCTCCGTAACTGTGCTGAGGCGCCTGCGCCTCACAGCATCGCAGGCGGGAGACAAAAACTCCCTTTTCATTTTTAATATTTTTATACATCTGTTTTCTTCTAATCAATTTTATATACACAAGTTCACATAACTTTATCTATTTACTTCATAGAATCGGTAGCAACATCCCTACCGTCCTTTCTGATTTTAGTACTCTGAGTCTTCACTTTCTGTTAGTCTAACTACATGTTGATTTTTTTCAAAGAACCAATCTTTTGCTTCACTGATTTTCTCTAGTGTTTTCTTTGTCTCTGTTTCATCTATCTCTGCTCTAATCATTATTTCCTTCCTTCTTACAGCTTTTGGTTTAGTTTGCTCTTTTTCTAGTTGTAATGTTATTGCTTTGAAATTTTTCTTTTTTTTAATGTGATCCTTTGCTGCTATAAATCTCACCCTCAGCACCAATATTTGCTGCATCCCAAATATGCTCCGTGCTCCATCAGGCTTCCATTAGGTCTATCAGGCTTCTCTGCCCGTGGAATTTTCCAAGCAAGAACACTGGAGTGGGTTGCGTTTCTTACTCCAGAGGATCTTCCTGACCCAGGGATCCAGCCACATCTCTCGCACCTCTTGCCCTGGCAGGCAGCTCTTTAAACCACTAGCACCACTTGGGAAGCCCTATGCAGTATTTTCATTTTTATTTGTCTTAACTATTTTCTAACTGCCCCTGTGATCTCTGATCCACTGGCTGTTTAAAAGTATGTTATTTAATTTCCACAATTCTGTGAATTCTGGGGGATGCTTTGTGGAATACCAGAAATATTAAGGTGCTGGCAAGAAATAAACACCCATCTGAACTGGGTATAAATTACAATTTAAACCAAAGGTGCAAACTTAAATGGGCATAGGAGCCAGGTAACTGTGCAAGACAACAGCATATGGTATTTTCAAAGGTGAACTAATAAGTGCTTATCTTTCTAAAATCATTAACATTATTTTGTTTTTTTAAATTGTTTCAGATCAAACACACACCCAGGGCAAGATTTAGGTCTCTGTGTAACAGTCATGATCCATGATTAAACATTACTTAGTTCTAAAAATGATTAGGAATGACTGGCATGAAAACTGGGTGATATATTATTACAAATAACCCTTCATGTGGTTATAAGCTTCCTAATGACAAAAGCTATATAATTCTTACTGACAGATATGAGGCTATCTGTTTTTCAGGGAGGAGAAATTTTCCCTACCTGTCCCCCTACCCTTTTTCTGTTACATACAGGACCCACTGCACATAGGTAGAAAGATCCATTTAGGGCAAGAACAGCCATCCTCAGCTTGTGGGAAGGACACAGCTCTCAAAGATTCATATGCAGCCCTTATGATAAACAATGAAGAAAAACAGGGACCACTATGAACGATGATGATTCTGTGACTTTGCAATTAATCTTTCCAAAGACTTATAATACCACAAGGGAGGGAGACTATATAAGGCTTGATCTGGTTAATCAGCTACAGTGAAATATCAACAACAATAATGCAATCCAAACTGGACTTCACTGGCCCAAGCATCTAAGCACAGCTACCAAATTCCTGAAGATGTCCTGAGAGACCTTTCCTAGGGGCACTGACTCACTAAGACAGCTTCCCTTCCCTTTCTCAAGTAAGATAAAGCATGTTTTGATGCATGATCACCATTAATACTACACAAGTAAATCAATCCATCTGAGAACAGAGAACAGCAGCGCAGCTGCGGGGGGTCCCTCCAGGGCAGGGACAGGACACCAAGGAGAACTCACTGCAGCTGCGGCACGATCCCGGAGCTCTCTGAGGCTGGTGTGGCAGGGGTGATGGGGGTCATGGGGGTCATGGGGGAGGGGTATAAGGGAGTGGTGCCCGGCAAGGGTGCAGTCGTAAGAGTCTGTGAGTGGAAGAGCTGTGGTGTCTGGCCCGAGGGCCCCTGGGTTGCCTGCTGGGACGTCGACTGCTGGACGGCTGCCACTGCCGCCTGCTGCTGCTGCTGCTGCTGCTGCTGCTGCTGCTGCTGTTGCTGCTGCTGCTGCTGCTGCTGTTGCTGCTGCTGCTGCTGCCGTTGCTGCTCCTCCAAAATAGACAGACTGTTGGTGTTCTGAATAGGCTGTGGAGTCAGTCCTGTGCCGTAAGGCATCATTGGACTAAAGATAGGGATTCCAGGAGTCATGGCACCCTGTGGGCAGTTAGAGAACAGTGGGTTAGACTGGCTGGTGTCAAGCGTCTGCAGAACTCGGCTGGTAGAAGTGCAGGTGAGATGTGCAAAGACAGGCACCATCCGAGAACAAATGGGGCTGTTGAGCCATCATCTCACACACCTCACTTTCTTCTTCACCACAGCCCAGTAGCATAGAGCTAGTAGGTAAGAGCTTAGGATGTGGAAGTAGACCTAGGTGTGAAATTCAACGAACAACACGTGAGAATTTAGGAAGATGCTTAACCCTTCAGGCTCTAGAGGGTAACAATGGTCTAAGACTGTGAAAAAATTGAGAATTTCCATTCTTTGAAAGATACCATTAAGAAAATTAAAAATTAAGACACAGATTAGGAGAAAACATCTACCATACATACATCTGAGAAAGAACTTGTATCCAGAATAAACAACAATCAAAATGCAATAAAAGATGAACAAACAGACCAATAAAAAATGGGCAAAAGATGTGAAGGACATTTTACAAATGCAGATACATGAACAGTTACTAAGCAGTTGACAAAATGCTCAAGATCGTAAGTCAACAGGAAAACACTTTTACTTTTAGACTCAAGTGAAAACAGAAGTGCTGGCGAGGGTGTGGAGCAACGAGAATGCTCACATGCTGCGGGCAGGACTTGAGAACACGCAGGGCACTTTCTTATAAAGTTAAACACACACTTACACCATGACCCAGCAATCCCATTCCTAAGCATCTACCCAAGAGAAATAAAAACACAGCAGACATGAAGAATATACACATACAGCACCTTCACTCACAATTGCTTCAACCTAGAAACAGCCCTAAGGTCAGCAACTGGAAAACAAACTGTGGTGCATCCACACAAGAGGGCCACTTGGCAATAAAAAGGAATTCGCTGATATATGCAAACATTATGCTGGGCTAAGATGACAGACCCACGGAAAGCACACACTGACTGGGAGGACGCCACCTGCACAGTATTCTAGCGTAGACAAAACTGTCTCTACGTCTGCAAAGTGGATCAGCTGTTGCCTGGGGCTAGGGGAGTAACTGTAAAGGGGCAGAGAGGGATTTTTAGGCTAAATGAAATGTTTCAGAACTTTCAAAGGTGCATACACTTATCAAAACACACACTTAAAATGGGTTTTTTTATTTAACAGAAGTTATTCAAAAATTTTAAAAGTAGATATGTTATTTGGAACTTTAAACATAAAAAGGAAAAGATAAAGCTAGAAAATAATTAGGTTACTTATGAAATCAAACACTGTAATCACTCGGACCACTTTCATAAGTGTTTATCAAAAGATTAAGTCTTATAGACAAATATATATTTTAGCTTCCAAACTTCCCAAATTAAACGTTATCATGCCTATTAAAAATCTAAAGGAAATTCTCAATGAAATAAAGAAGACTTAAAAAAATGTAAGTCCATTTTCAGCAACAGATGGCTTAATTCCCTTCCTTCCCTTTCACAGTATCTCTAACAGTGCAGATTCTGTCCACGTGCACCCTCCCTCCAGTTGCATTACCTGAGGGGAGGCCAGGCCCTGAGCATAAGGTGGGAGGCTGTTGTTCTGATCCATGACGTTCACCTTCTTGGCAAATCAAAAACCTTTGGACTAGAAATTGCCTCAGCATTCAGTCTTTTCCTAGAGCATCCCCAGCACACTATTCTTGGCGACTTCCTCAGCTCTATGGGTTATCTTCGTGGACACCAAGAAACGGTGGTGCTGCTTTGAAAAGATTTGAAGTTTAATGTAAGAATACAGGTAAGCTATACAGCCTTATAAATCAGTTTCATGGTTATACAAAAACAAATTTAAAAACCCAATCAAGCTATCCTGGAATTCATTTCCTTTTACCTTACAAAGCTGAACTCTTATTCCTTCCATGTTTTTCATGACTGCGTGCAAAATAGTCAATAGGACAAAAACTATTTTGTTATGTGTTCAATTTATAGTCTTGTAATGTTAAATGTTAAGGTACATAACCAGCATTCAAAACTTTTGGGGAAAAATATCCAAGGAAAATAAATTCCTAAGGAAACTGTCATATCTGAGTAGAAATATTTATTATGCACTGTGTACATGGTACTATTAGGCTGAATTTAAGTTTTTAAATATTTCGTTCAGTTTTCTATCCTCTATAATGTCTTGGGCATTAAGTTTAATAAATTTTGAACTGTATCCGATACACTTCAGCATGATCATTTATTGAGAGACTACCTTAAATAAATAACATTCTGTGATAGAAGCTGTACAGACATAAAAATAAGACATCGTGTTTTATATATGTAATACCTTTACCTCTTCGGAGCACACAAATACCAATATGCTCGTACCTGGCTTTCCTTAAATCATCTCTTTACTGGCTACACATCTGAAATTCGTTTTAGGTTAAAGAACCGAGTGACTAATGAAAGACCTTTTATTCAGTTTAGTTCATATGGACTCCTACTGTGCGCAAGGCTGCTGTGAGAACTGACTGATTCAAACAGGACTGATTAATACCTTAAGAACAGCATCCAGTTATAACACAGTAAGCGCAGGATAAATGTCAGCTATTACTATTAGATTTCAGTTTAAATGTTACCAATCTAGTACGGTTTTCTCACACAGAACATATAGATCTTAAAGTTACAAATTATATGTCAAAGACACGCATGTACCTCAAGCACGTACTTGTATAAAAAAGCACTCAGAATCCGGCAGTGACTCTGAAAGGACAAAGGACTCTGAAGACTATATATCCTACAAACTCATGAGTGGAAAGCAGACCAAACACAGAGAAAGCTGCTTCAGAAAACAGACATATAAGAAAATCATGCTCTTTTGGGCACTGTTAATCTATTACAGCAACACAGTGCAGCAAATATGAAAATTAAGAGGATATACAGATACAGTCTCTGGCATCAAAGAGTTCAATTTGTATGGGATACGCAAATAATCACTGCAAAACTTAAGTGCTATAACAGCAGACACACACTGTGCTAAGCCCCTTGAGTGAAGAAACCAGGAGTATGTTTCTGTAATCTCTATACTTGGTACAGTGTCTGACACACGATATGTTGATGATGGATGAATGCACTGTTCCGTTTAGTAGCTAGGTCACGCCCGGCTCTTTTGCAACCACATGGACTATACAGTCCACCAAGCTTCTCTGTCCGCGGGATCTTCCAGGCAAGGATATTGGACTGGGTTGCCACTTCCTTCTCCAGAGGATCTTCCCAACCCAGGGATCGAACTGGTGTCTCCTCCAACTGCAGGTGGATTTCTTACTACTGAACCACCCGGGAGGCCCCAAATGAATGCAGACATGCTAGAGAAAAGAAGGCAATGTTAACTGCCAAGTGTTCAGAAGAGTGTGTTTATAAAGCAAGGACCATCTAACTTGGGTCTAGCAAGGTGAGCAGGAATTTACATTCAGCATTTCAGGCAGAAGAAAGGTTAAGCACAAAGAGACAAAAATTGAAAGAGCATGCAAGCAACAAACCAAGCATGACCGTGTGGACTGCTCCTGCAGCGGTGAGGCAGCAAATGTAAGTGGGGCCACGTCCCCTTATGTAAGCAGTGCAAGCAGTGACCAGGTCCTGAAGTGCACCACGGGCAGATCTACTGTAGGAACGTATGAATGGGCTCCAAGAGACAAAGCTGGAGCCTGGAAGTTCCCTTTAAGAGTCACTGCTATGGTTGAGGCCAGAGATAATGCGGGCAGGATCGAAACCACTCACTTATACAAACAGATTGATGCAGAAACTGGTGGCTCCTGACCCCCTTCTGCAAACTAAGTCTAGAGAAAAAAAATCTGAGGAAGTAGTTGAGGCCTAACGTTACCATTGTTTAGAGCTCATCTATAATTCGAAGTGATGGTACCGACCATCTTTCCTCCCGTGTCCTTAAAGCCGACAGTTATTACTGCACTAACTTATCCTCAGAAAAGAGTTGTTTGCAGCATCGCCTCATCTTTTGGTAACCGACGCGTCAAATTTGATATTTTGAGGAGATAATCACTGATAAGGGAAAAGAATCAATAAATTCTGTATAGTCTCCTCGTGTCTGCGTAACTCAGTCAAGAATAATCTTTTCTGAGACGCCTACCTAGAGTACTACATGCGAAAACCACACTGTCCAGGGCCTAGACAAGGACACCTTTGCATTTGCGTATTACTCTAACGTGCCTGAAGTCTCCGGCCTCTGACAAAACGTTATTAAAAAGTCTCAAGCCCAACTTTATTATAAAACTACCCCTGTTGGTATCAAGACAGGTGGGCACAGGCCAGGGTGAATATGCCTTTCAATAAAGAGAATTAAGGAATGGCAGGGTCCCGGATGAGCGGGACTGTGCCGCCTCAGGCCCCACCAGCGCCCGGCGCCAGCGCTCGAACAGGGAAGCCGCTCTCGAGCCACCGCAGAGGGCGGCGGGCGGGAGCCACGGCCGGGACAGGCCGAAGGGGCGGCAGCTCCAGCCAGAGGAACGGCCCCCGCGGTCTCCGGCTCCATTCCGCGCCTCTCCGCCCCACCACCCCCAGGGAGTCGTTGCAGGGACCGCCCTGCAGTAATTCTCAGAGAGAAGCTGACAGGGTGGGTACCTGGAGTCACTGCAGAGACGACTACCGGTCGGAGAAAACGAAGTTCAGCGCCCAGCGGCCCAGGCGCCCGCCACGGCGACCCTTCCCGATCCCACAGGACTCGGGGCGCGCGTTGATAACGTCACTTCCGCCAGTTTCACCCTCGGCTTTAGCAGGCTGCCCACGAGGGGCGCCGGCCGCGCTAAGTGTGGGCGCCGGGCGACTTCCTCTGACTCCCTTGGAAACTCGGCTTTAGAGAAACAAGAGGCGGGGCGGAGCGCTTCTGGCTTCCGGGGGAGGCCGCCCTGCCAGAATATGTTGATTGGTCGCTGCTGGATGTAGACAAGATACTGATTTTCAAATATTGACTGTTTAAACCAACTAGCGGTGTGACATTGAGCAAGTTACCAGACCGCTCCACCTCAGGTTCTTCATGTATAGGATGGAATGGTAATACCGCTTGTCCCAACAATGTGAGAAGAATTACGGAAATGCATAAACAGTGCCTGGCGCGCGGTAAGCAGTGTTAGCTATTCACAAACGTGGAATGATTAAAAAAAAAAAAAACAGGTAGCCTGCTGCCATCTTTTGAAGTCTTTTCACATTTGTCACAAGAACTATAGGTAAATTTGGACCCCAGAGGACTATGGTTCAGTTCAGTTCAGTCGCTCAGTCGTGTTAGACTCTTTGTGACTCCATGGACTGCAGCACGTCAGGCCTCCCTGTCCATCACCAACTCCCAGAGCTTGCTCAAACTCATGTCCATCGAGTCGGTGATGCCATTCAACCATCTCATTCTCTATCTTCCAGTACTCCTGCCTTCAATCTTTCCCAGCATCGGGGTCTTTTCCAATGAGTCACTCTGTCCCATCAGGTGGCCAAAGGATTGGAGCTAGAGCATCAGTCTTTCCAATGACTATTCAGGACTGATCTCCTTTAGGATGGACTGGGTTGATCTCCTTATATTCCAAGGGACTCTCAAGAGTCTTCTCCAGCACCACAGTTCAAAAGCATCAGTTCTTCAGTGCTCAGCTTCCTTTATAGTCCAACTCTCACATCCATACATGACTACTGGATAAACCATAGCTTTGACTAGAAAGACCTTTGTTAGCAAAGTAATGTCTCTGCTTTTTAATACACTGCCTAGGTTAGTCGTAGCTTTTCTTCCAAGGAGCAAACGTCTTATAATTTCATGGCTGCAGTCACCATCTGCAGTGATTTTGGAGCCCAAGAAAATAGTCTGTCACTGTTTCCATTGTTTCCCCATCTATTTGCCATGAAGTGATGGGACCAGATGCCATTATCTTAAGTTTTTAGAATGTTGAGTTTTAAGCCAGCTTTTTCACTCTCCTCTTTCACTTTCATCAAGAGGCTCTTCGGTTCCTCTGCACTTTCTGGCATAAGGGTGGTGTTATCTGTATATCTGAAGCTACTGATATTTCTCCCAGCAATCTTGATTCCAGCTTGTGCTTCATCCAGCCCGGCATTTCACAGGATGTACTCTGCACATAAGTTAAATAAGCAGGGTGACAACATACAGTCCTGACATACTCCTTTCTCTATTTGGAACCAGTTTGTTGTTCCATGTCCGGTTCTAACTGTTGCTTCTTGGCCTGCATACAGATTTCTCAGGAGGCAGGTAAGATGGTCTGCTATTCTTATCTCTTTAAGAATTTTCCACAGTTTGTTGTGATCCACACCGTCAAAGGCTTTGGCATAGTCAATAAAGTAGAAATAGATGTTTTTCTGGAACTTTCTTGCTTTTTCAATGATCCAATGGATGTTGGGAATTTGATCTCTGGTTCCTTTGCCTTTTCTAAATCCAGCTTGAACATCTGGAAGTTCTCAGTTCAAGTACTGTTGAAGCCTGGCTTGGAGAATTTTGAGCATTACTTTGCTAGCATGTGAGATGAGTGCAATTGTGCGGTAGTTTGGACACTCTTTGGCATTGCCTTTCTTTGCGATTGGAATGAAAACTGACCTTTTCCAGTCCTGTGGCCACTGCCGAGTTTTCCAAATTTGCTGGCATGTTGAGTGTAGCACTTTCACAGCAGCATATTTTAGGACTTGAAATAGCTCAACTGGAATTCCATCACCTCCACTAGCTTTGTCCGTAGTGACGCTTCCTAAAACCCAGTTGACTTCGCATTCCAGGATGCCTGGCTCTAGGTGAGTGATCACACCATTGTGGTTATCTGGGTCATAAAGAGCTTTTTTGTATAGTTCTTATGTGTATTCTTGCCACCTTTTCTTAATATCTTCTGCTTCTGTTAGGTCCATAGCACTTCTGTCCTTTATTATGCCCATCTTCGCATGAAATGTTCCTTTGGTATCTCTAATATCCTATGGTTCATTTAGGCATAATTGCAGGTTGTAATGCTTGTTAGCTTGCTTCCTTTGTGCTTCACATAATCAATGAGGTTGTGTGCTCCTTAAGATAGGAAAGATTTTACGGAATTTTTGTATCCAAGACAGTACCTGAATAAATACAATACTTCTCTGTCCATAACCATCAAAGAAAACCCTTTCTTTTATGCTTTGTTTACAGTAAAGTATAGGAAAAGTTTTAATTAAAAAAAGTACTTTTCAAAAATCTTTTTCTGCTTCCAGAATTGCATGTATATATCAGGCAGTCCATTCTATATTAGTCAAAGGCTTGCTTGCTTTTTTTTATTAACATTTTTAAATTGTAAAATATGATATTCATATAAAGAAGTATGTAAACATGTATACAGATTAATAGATGGTATTAAATCAAGTAAGGGCAGTACATAAACCAAGAACTCCCGGATGTACAAGCTGGATTTAGAAAAGGCAGAGGTACCAGAAATCAAATTGCCAACATCCATTGGATCATAAAGAAAGCAAGGGAATTCCAGGAAAACATCTACATCTGCTTCATTGACTTCACTAAAGCCTTTGACTGTGTGGATCACAACAAACAATGGAAAATTCTTAAAGAGATGGGAATACCAGACCAGTTTATCTATCACCTGAGAAACTTGTATGCAGGTCAAGAAGCAACAGAACCAGACATGGAACAATGGACGGGTTCAAAACTGGGAAAGGAGGACATCAAGGCCGTACACTGTCACCCTGCTTATTTAACTTATATGAAGAGTACATCATGCAAAATGTGTGGCTGGATGAACCTCAAGCTGGAATCAAGATTTCCTGGAGAAATATCAACAACCTCATATATGCAGATGATACCACTCTAATGGCAGAAAGCGAAAAGGAACTAAAGAGCCTCTTGATGAGGATGAAAGAGAGTGAAAAAGCTGGCTTAAAATTCAACATTCAGAAAATGAAGATCATGGCATCCGGTCCCATCACTTCATGGCAAATAGACGGGGAAACAGTGGAGACAGTGACAGATTTGATCTTGGGCTCCTAAATCACTGCAGTGACTGCAGCCATGAAATTCAAAGATGCTTGCTCCTTGGAAGGAAAGCTATGACCAACCGAGACAGTGTATTAAAAATCAGAGACATCACTTTGCTGGTAAAGTCTGTATAGGCAAAGCTGTGATTTTTCCAGAGTCATGTACAGATGTGAGAGTTGGACCATAAAGAAGGCTGAGTGCCAAAGAATTGAACTGTGGTGTTGGAGGGACTCTTGAGAGTCCCTTGGACAGCAAGGAGATCAAACCAGTCAATCTTAAAGGAAATCAACCCTAAATATTAATTGGAAAGACTGAAGCTGAAGCTCCAATACTTTGGCCACTTGATGCAAAGAGCTGATTCATTAGAAAAGACCCTGACGCTAGAAAAGAATGAGGGCAGGAGAAGGAAGCCTGGAGGAGGGGGGCGGGGGGCAACAGAAGATGGGATGGTTGGATGTGATCAACACAATGGACATGGGTTTGAGCAAATTCTGGGAGATAGTGAAGGACAGGGAAACCTATCGGGCTGCAGTTTATGGGGTTGCAAAGAGTTAGACACGACTTAGCGACTGAGCAACAGCAACCAAGGGCTCCTCTGGTGGCTCGTTGGCCAAGAACCTGCCTGCCAGTACAAGAGACACGGGAGATGGGCGTTCGATCCCTGGGGGAGGAAGATCCCTTGGAGGAAATGTCAACCTGCTCCAGTAGTCTTGCCTGTAAATACCCCATGGACAGAGGAGCCTGATGGGCATAGTCCCTGTGGTTGCAGAGTCGGACACGCCTCATCTACTGAGCAGGCAAACATTAAATCAAGTAAAGAAACCCAGTATTGCTAGCACTACAACCTCCAACCCATCCCTAGCCAAGGAGGACCTTTCCCTCTAGCCAAAGTCAGTTAATTTGCTTGCTTTTGCACATCCACATCCCTCAGTTGCTTTATCCATTCTGCAGTTTATGGATATTTAGCTCATTTCCAGTTTGGGGCCATTAAGAACATCTTTATGAACATTCTTGCACGTCTTCTGGCCAGGGTACATACCTCGGCGTGAAACTGCTGGGTCATGATGTGTGTGTATTTTCAACTATGTCAAGTAGTGCCAGTGCCTTCCCGAAATACGGCTGTACTAATTTACACTCCAATAGACTGTTCGAGTTTCCGTTGCTCCATAGTTTTTCCAATGTCTTTGTAAGCTCAGACTTTAAAATTTCTATCCATCACGAGTGATTTCGAATATTTGCCTGGAAAAGAGAGCCTGTACCTCACTGCCAGGTCTCTTCGTAGAGCAGGCAATAGCTACCGACTGGAAAGGTAGGGCTGTGGCCTCCAGGAGCAACGACTGGCGCGAGATAGAGCGGCCGGAGGCAGCGCCGCGGAAACCGGAAACGGCACAATTTCCGGTCGAAGCAGCCATCTTGCCGTGAGACAGCAGGAGAGCAGCCACGGAATGTTGTCCTCCGTTGCCTCGTACTCGGGCGCGGGCCGAGACCTGGCCATGGAACCTCACAGCTCCGTGGGCCCTTTGCAGCTGCGCTTTTCGCCCTACGCTTTCAACGGAGGGTAAAACCTGCAGAGCCGCCGCTTTCTCTTTCTTCCTCCATATCCCTGCTTAAGTCTGTCTGCCCGGCGCTGCCCTTCCAGTCTCAGGCCTCCCTCTCCGAGGTTGCTCGGCTAGCTCTTGTTCTTCAGGGCTTCACCTTATAGGCGGGTCACTGGATCTTGATGTGGATGGCCAGCTTTACGTAGACAGCAGATAGAAATTGACACCTGACCTCCGCTCTGAAGAGCTTTAAAAATGGACCTATCTGTCTGAATGTGCTTCTCTAGCCAGCAGGCACGGGGCAGGTTGAGCATCTGAGATTAAAAGTTAGGGTTGATTGGCCATGTGATTAAATATAGCTGTCTAGCTAAAGTGAAAGTGAAATCGCTCAGTCGTGTCCGACTCTGCGACCCCATGGACTGTAGCCCACTAGGTTCCTCCGTCCATGGGATTCTCCAGGCAAGAATACTGGAGTGGGTTTCCATTTCCTTCTCCAGGGGAATCTTCCTGACCCAGGGATCGAACCCAGGTCTCCCGATTGCGGGCAGACGCTTTAACCTCTGAGCCATCAGGGAAGCCCTGTCTAGCTAATAGGTCTAATCAAATCACCATTTTGAGTTGTTTTAAGTAGCAGGTAGGATTACTTGCGCAGACTTAGTTTCATTGATCAGTGTTTATTTTTAAGGGCTAGCATAAGTTCAGGGAAAAAATACTCAGAAGGCGGACCTTTGAATATGTGTATTCTTGCATGTTGTATGTAAGTTTTTCTTTCTTTTTAACTTATCCGCTTTATCTTAATACTTTTCCTTGATAGTGCACTAAAAGAACTAGGGTTGTGGAAAGGCACTCTCTTTAGGACTCTTCACTGCGAAGAGCTGTGTATTTAAGCATCGTTTATAGTTTGCCAGCCAAATTTTGTACTTTGAAACGTACACACCAAATTAATCTGGTAATCTTTAAGGACCATCCAAAGACCAGATTAATTACTCAGGTCTTATGGGTTTGAAATTTTAATGTAGATTTTTGGGGTATTTGCAAAGAAGGTGGAAGTGTGATTTTAGCCTTGTCTCTGACACTAAAGAGCAGTGTGGTGTTTGGTACCTACCTCTCAGCTCCTTGAACCCAGATTTCCTTATCTTCCTTAGCTACTCATAGTTTGAGAGAAGAATCAAAAGAGAAGCATTTTGTAGATTGAAAGCAGGTATCTTTTTAATCCTCGTGATGACTGACTGTTAGATGATATATACCTCAATTTTACAAATGAATTTGGGCTCTTAGAAGTTTAATTTTGTTAGTCATAGCGCTGGTGTGAAGTGGAACCCCAGGACTTGAATCCATATCTGTGTTGCTATGAAGTTTATAAATGCTTTTATCATTGCACTTTTAAATATTTCCTGTGACAACTAATGAAGTGGTGGGATCACAAAATGAGTTATTAGACCCATTTCTTGAGACAGTTGCAGATTCTGCTTGAGACTCTAAGGTGTTCAGTGTTTATTACTGTCTAACCTTTGTGATCCAATTACTGCTCTAAAGTTAGTGCTTATGGCTTTCTGATATTGAATTACCTTTTCTGAGTCTGTGTCCTTTTCCTTTAACATTTATTGCTGGCTCTTGGGCAGCCTTTGCTTCTACAAAATAAGACTCGGTCCTGTGTCCTTCTAGTCTGACTGAATGTGGTCAGACTCCAGGTGATTGGCCTGTGCACTTGCCACTGAGTACTTTAAGATTACACCATTTGACTCAGTCAGCCTTTAACAGAGGGACTGCTGATAGCATTAACTTGATGATTTGTCCAAGGTCACAGAGCTGTTAAGTGGCACGGACAGGTTTTGGGTAACTTCAGAGTCCAGGTTCTCGGTGATCATACTTATGCCAGGGGGATCATAGCTAACACTTAACTGGAGGACCAGTTATGTTTCAGGCACTGGTATAAGGCTTAACAATTTAGTCCGTTTAATGCTTGTAACACCTAACCAAAATAGCTATTGTTGTGATCCCTGATACATGTTTGAGGACAGCGAGGCCTTGAGAAGTTAAGCAGTTGACTATCATATTTTCTAAGCAAGAGAACCAGACTTCGAACCCACACAGTTTGCTTTTAGAGCTCATCCTCTCGGCCTCCACTGAACAGAGCCACAGAGGGGAAAGATTGTTCTTTGTTGGTCCATTTTCCACCAGATGCTTGGGTGTCTCCTGAGTGCAAGACAATTTTATAAAGACTTGGATATAAAGAAATTAAAAACATTAAGCCCCAGGACCCCCCTTGTGGTCCAGTGGTTAAGACTGCCCTTCCAAAGCATGAGACACGGGTTTGATCCCTGGTGGGGAAACAGATTTCACATGCTGTGTGGCGGGATCAAAAAATAAAAAATAATAAAAACCACATTAAGCCCCTCTTTCTTAAGCTCAGATATCTTGTGTTGTATGACTACCTACACCTCCCCCAGCAGGCAAGGCCATGGCCTTTGGCCATTTTATAGTATCAGTAATTGTTTAATGATACATATTAATCAATAATGTTTAGTTTTTTGATGATGGTGATAATTTAGTGATGTTTGTGCTTAGTCGCTCAGTCGTGTCCAACTCTTTAGCGATCCCTTAGACTGTAGCCCATCAGGCTCTGTCCATGGGGATTCTCCAGGGAAGAATACTGGACTGGGTTGCCGTGCCCTCCTCCAGGGGATCTTCCCAACCCAGGGATCGAACCTAGGTCTCCCGCATTGCAGGCAGATTCTTTACCAGTTGAGCCACAAGGGAAGCCGGATGTTTCTGTAATCTTCTGCTAAGGAACCTTTGGTCTGATCTGACTTGTGTTTTTAAGGGAATTCTTAAATTTTTTTTTCCCCAGATGACTTGTAGCCAGGGATCCTTTCCCCTGATCTTTTCCTCTTCCATCTGAATCCTGTACTTGATTATATCTAGTAGATTTTATCTCAGTATGTGCTATGGATCCTGCTCATATTGGGATAGGTGTTATTAACGTCCAAAATAATTCATTAATTTTGTTTTTCCTTCGTTTCCCCTCAGTACTGTATTGGCAATTGCTGGAGAAGACTTTTCAATTGTTGCTTCTGACACTAGATTAAGTGAAGGGTTTTCAATTCACACACGGGACAGCCCCAAATGTTACAAACTGTAAGTAAATATTTCTAAGGACATGTTTTCGGCACCTTGTGATGATTTAATGCTGTGAGAGATTCAGGTTTTAAATGATGTGTTTCATGAATTTTTAGATTGCCTGTTTGGAGCTCAGCTTGTATTTTTGTTAGAAAATTATTTTCTAGTAATTCAGTATGTAGCCTTCATAATATTTGCTATGTCTAGGTACCGACAGTGTTTTTGGTAACTTAAATATTTTTTACTCAACATCTTATAAAAAATCTCAAATATACAGCAAAGGTAGGATAATTCTCTACTCGATGCTCATATACTATCATGTAGATCTTATCAGCGTTTCTTTGTTACTACTTTATCATATGTATTTTAATCTTTCTTTAATATGTTGGATTCTTTTTCAGTCTGCACCTTAAAAAAAAATAACCTTCAATTTACCCATATCTTAAGCAGTTATGTCCATGGCTCACAATTCTAGTGGGTGGCTATGTTTTTTCTAAAACATAAGAAAATAAAGTCATGGGTACTGGGGGTAGGGGGAATCTGCATAAATTACTAACTAAAGGCACCTTACATGTTAACAGTGGTTTGTATTTAACATTTTTGGACACAGTTGGAAATGGTTACTCTTAGGTTACTACACAAACACTTCTTAATCCTGAATTCCAGCAGGAGTGAACTGATGAAGTTGAGGTCCTTTGGGTGGGCCTTGTGGTGCTGCAGGGCGTGGCCCAGCCTACACCGCAACCTAAAGAACAGTAAGCTGGTCTTCATCTTCCCAGTTCCCTTTCTGTCCACTTCCATCTTTTGATACCTTTTTCTCTTCTCTGATTCGTAGCATGGTGGTGATTTAGTTGTTAAGTCATGTCTGACTCTTGTGACCCCATGGACTGTAGCCTGCCTGGCTCGTCTGTCCATGGGATTCTCCAGGCAAGAATACTGGAGTGGGTTGCCATTTCCTTCTCCGGGGGGGGTCTTCCTGACCCAGGAATCAAACGCTGGTTTCCGGCATTGCAGGCAGATGAATTACCTACTGAGCTATCAAGGAAGCCCTTGTAGCATACCCATGCAACAATTTTTGTCTTTTAAGATGTAACTTTTATAAAGTGAAAGTAGTAAATATCATGAATAAAACTTAAATACATAATGTGATAGATACTGTCCTTGTACAAGAGTCTGCTCATCTTGGTAACATTGTTTTAGCTTGTATGCCTCCGGAATGAGTACTCTCTCTCTTTTTTTTTTTTCCTAATGAAACACTTCAGGTATATATAGAGAGAACAGTATTACTTCTGTGTTCCTGCCGTGCATTACAGGCACTGGGTCACATGAATTGCTTGCATGCTCCTGATCCCATGCCCTTTGGGGCTGACCTAGAGTCTAGCCCACCTCTTCCCCTACTTGTTTGAAACTTATATTTACTCTTTATTCTTTGCAGAAAAACTCTTCTTTATTTAGATACCTGGATATTTGGCAGAAGCATTTTGAAGCTCAGATTTTGTTTTACCCTCCTGGTACTGTCAGCCATTCTCGATAGCACAGGCAGTGAAGCCTTACGGTGTATTGGGGTTTGGCTCAGTGCAGTGAGGTTGGTTATAGAGAGATCAAGAAATGCTGGTGATGACCCTGGAAGTGCCGATGGTCTCCCCAGTTGGACAAGTATGTTTTGTGTGAATCATTCTTTCATTTCTGAAAGAAAGGGCCTCTGCTGATCATTTCTTGATGAGATGGGTTTAGGTTTCCTTATAAATATCAAGACTTAGGAATTAACTTTTGAGGTGTCAGTTCCGTTGCTCAGTCATGTCCAACTCTTTGCGACCCCATGGACTGCAACATGTCAGGTCTCTGTCCATCACCAACTCCCAGAGCTTGCCCAAACTAATGTCCATCGAGTTGGTGATGCCATCTGACCATCTCATCCTTGTTGTCCCCTTCTCTTCCTGCCTTCAATCTTCCCCAGCATCAGGATCTTTTTCACTGAGTCAGTTCTTCACATCAGGTGGCCAAAGTAATGGAGCTTCAGCTTCAGCATCAGTCCTTCCAATGAATATTCAGGACTGATTTTCTTTAGGATTGACTGGTTGGATCTCCTTGCAGTCCAAGGGACTCTCAAGAGTCTTATCCAACACCACAGTTCAAAAGTATCAGATCTTTGACATTCAGCTTTCTTTATGGTACAACTCACATCTGTACATGACTACTGGAAAAACCATAGCTTTGACTAGACGGACCTTTGTCGGCAAAGATACACAAAAATTTTATTAAGTACTCTCTGGTGGGCATTTGGGTTGTATTTGTTTTGTTTTAAAGAGTCATTAAAATAATACGTATACGTGAACCTAGAGCTTATCTTCGTGAACTTGAATGAGTATATTTGTAGCAATGGAATTTTTCAATGAAAGTGATGTGCATTTAAGTTTTTAATAGATGCTGTCAAACAGCCTTTCTAAAGAGTTGGGTCAGTGTACATTCTTTCCCAGTTTCTGAGAGTACCTGATTTTCAAAACCTCACTAGCATTAAGCATTATTATTCTACTAGGCCGAAATCGTCTCTTTTAGATTTTAATTTATGAGTGGCGTGGAGGCTCTTTTATATGTTTATGGTGACTTGTGTCTCTTTTTATATGACTTTCATATAATTTAGGGGCTTCCCTAGTGGCTCAGATGGCAACCCCGTCCAGTACTCTTGCCTGGCAAATCCCATGGATGGAGGAGCCTGGTGGGCTGCAGTCCATGGCGTTGCTAGGAGTCGGACACAACTGAGCGACTTCACTTTCACTTTTCACTTTCATGTATTGGAGAAGGAAATGGCAACCCACGCCAGTGTTCTTCCTGGAGAATCCCAGGAACGAGGGAGCCTGGTGGGCGGCCGTCTCTGGGGTTGCACAGAGTCGGACACGACTGAAGTGACTTAGCAGCAGCAGCAGCAGCTAGTGGCTCAGATGGTAAAGAATTTGTAGGAGACTGGGTTTGATCCCAGGATCGGGAAGATCCCCTGGAGAAGGGAATGGCCATCCACTCTAGTATTCTTGCCCGGAGAATTCTATGGACAGAGGAGCCTGGTGGGCGAGTCTGTGGGTTCGCAAAGAGTTGAACATGACTGAGCCCTGAAAGTTTCACCTTCCTGCCGCTTCCCCCTCTCCTTTGTTTTTTGTATCGAGGCCTAACTGACGTCTGGGGGCCTCCCAGGTGGCGCAGCAGCGACGAGCACGCCTGCCAATGCAGGAGGTGCCCCTAAAGCGGGGACTGCAGCCTGCCCAGTGTTCCGGATTGGGAAGCTTCATGGGCAGAGGAGCCTGGCAGGCTGCAGTCCGTGGGGTTGCAAAGGGTTGGGCGTGACTAAGCAGCTGAGCACACGCATACATAGTTGACATATAGCATTTCAGTACTTTCGGGTATATAGCGTAACGGTCCCATATTTGTGTATATTGCAGAATGATCACAGTTAGTCTGGTTAATATCTGTCACCACACAAGTTATAACATTTTTTTTCTTGTGATGAGAACTTCTAGGCTCTACTCTGAGCAGCTTCTAAGTGTACGATAGGATGTCACTAACTATGCACATTATCCCCAAGAGCCATCATACTATTAATGCATTTCACATTTTTAGGAACTGTTTACAGAATAAGGAAAGTAAAAGTAGACTTTGGTCTCATCGTGTATATTTTTTTTTCAATTCACCATATTTTAATAGACGTTTTCATTTTTTATGCAGTCAAATCTATGAAACTTTCTGTGTGGGCATCGGGTTGTATTATATGTAAACTGGCTGCCCTCAACCTAACCTTATTAAAAAATTCAGTCATATTATCTTTAGTGTATTCATACTTGCATTTATTCTCGTAAGTCTTTATCCACCTGTAATTCATTTGGTATAAGGGGTGAGACTTCCGGATACAGGAATTCCCACCTCCATGTGCCTACATGCCTTGAGTAATTTTAAATTTAAAATTTATTCACCAAATGGGAATGAGACTGGGAGTTTGTGAGTTTTAAATTTAAAATTACTCAAGACATGTTTTGCTTTCCTGTCAAACCAACTGTTTCCTGAAATGTGGTGTGTTTTTGTTTTTTTTTTTAACAGAACAGACAAAACAGTCATTGGATGTAGTGGTTTTCATGGAGATTGTCTTACCCTGACCAAAATTATTGAAGCAAGACTAAAGGTAGATGCTTTTGTACATGTCTGCACTGTTGAAACCTAATGACAAAAGTTCTTTAGATTATTTTAAAATTATTTCCCTGGGTTGGGAAGATCCCCTGGAGAAGGAAATGGCAACCCACTCCAGTATCCTTGCCTGGAACATCTCATGGACAGTGGAGCCTGGTGGGCTGCAGTCCGTGGGGTTGCACAGAGTCGGGCACAACTGAGCAACTAATACTAATACTAAGCCTACATCATGGCTATTGCTAGCTGGAGAAGAACTAGTTTAGCAGGTGAACCTTTAACCTACACTGCAAATGACGCGGTCTTGTTAATACGGCCATCGTCAAAGTAGCGTAATGTAAAATGACGGCCAGTTCCTTTCTGTTAAAGCACACGTACGATATGAAGTGAAGGATTATCTCTGCTTTTTAAGGTAGACTGGAAGGGGTTTCTTCTGAAGATACTCTTCTCAGAAATGAAACAAATCAGTTTCTGTAGAGGAGGCAGGCTTTTAGACCAGAGCTTGATTTGAAGCACCATCAGCCAACACATCCCGCTCTCTTGACAGCAGGGTACTCTTAGCAGGAGCAGAAGGATGAGCCAGCTGTTTGGACTGGAGGCACTGTCATTCTCACCTGGCCCCTGCCAGTCTTTAGTTGACAGCCAGCTGAGAAAGATCTGACACAAGGTGGATGGAAGTGGAAGAGAGCGGGTAGGGTGAGGGAGGAGGGAGAGAACGAGATAACTAACCTGCAGTGCAGCCGTCAGAGGGGCTGGCGCTGGCCCACCTGCGTGTCTCTGGGAGCGGGGGTGTTGAAGAACAAGGGAGCTGACTTGACAGAAGCAGAGGCAGGCCTAGATGTTGGTTCTGGCCTGGGTGTATTAGCAGCGTTTGCGTCAGGTCATTTCAGGGAGAATAGGATAGGAGTAGTTCGGGCTGCGCTCATACCGATTTTTCAGTAATGACTCCCTTCTTAGTTTGTAAAGTACAGGGTTAGGGTAGGATTCTCAGTCACCGCACGTCAATACTCAGAAGTGTAGCTCTGTTTCTTAGTTACATAGCTCGGTGACGTTTTAAATTTCTGTTGATGATATTTACAGTATCAGTATTATATCTCCTTAGTTTTTATATTTAATTTTCTAGGCTATATATTGTAATATTTAGTAGTTGGTAAGTTCAGCTGGTACATGAAAAGGTTAGCAGGGTTGATGTTCTGTTTTGCCTGCTTGTGGATAGCCCTTAAGATTACAAGTAAGGTTACTGGAGTCATGTAATGAATTCAACTGACCCTTGCCTGTTTAAATGTGTAGAAATGATTTCGTTGAGTATTTACCAATTGTTAACATTTGTTTAAAATCTATTGATATTGAAAGCTGTAGTGACTTATTTATTGACATTTTTATGATCCCTAATGCATATTTTGTAAATGCCATTTTTGCTGCTGCTGAGTCGCTTCAGTTGTGTCCGACTCTGTGCGACCCCATAGACGGCAGCCCACCAGGCTCCCCCGTCCCTGGGATTCTCCAGGCAAGAACACTGGAGTGGGTTGCCATTTCCTTCTCCAATGCATGAACACGAAAGGTGAAGTGAAGTCGCTCAGTCGTATCCGACTTAGCGACCCCATGGACTGCAGCCTTCCAGGCTCCTCCATCCATGGGATTTTCCAGGCAAGAGTACTGGAGTGGGGTGCCACTGCCTAGGGGACAAAAATAAACCTGACGTGGAAAGTAGTATTTTGTTGATAAAATTTCAGAAAGGTGCAGTGAGTCCAACTCAATGCACAGAACTTGAAAATTTCTGTCACATTGTTATGTAAATGGTGAGCTGAATAAATATGTTGGTGCTTGGTTTTGAAATGAAGAATTTTCTTTGTAATCTTGTCATTGTTAGATTTTATAGCTCTTTAGAGATTTTCCCTGTGGATGACAAATTGGTGAGCTTAGATTTATTAGTTAGGATAATTTAGGGTTGCCAAGGATGTAGTGAATCTTGGGTCAGAAATCACTGTGTCAGGAGCCATCATGGGTACTTCTGTTCTTCGTGGTAGATGCTCTAAGGATTAAGACCCTGCCCTCTGCTGGGTTCATACAAAGTAGAGCTGCCCTTGTCTCTCACAGATACCCTCTCTGAAAAGACAGAGGCTTGTCTGAGTATAATCAGGATTCAGCCATTTGGTTTCTGTGGCAACTGTTTAATCTGCCCTAAACCAGGACTGGAAAAGGTCAGTTTTCATTCCAATCCCAAAGAAAGGCAATGCCAAAGAAAGCTCACACTACCACACAATTGCACTCATCTCGCACGCTAGTAAAGTAATGCTCAAAATTCTCCAAGCCAGGCTTCAGTGATGGTTCAAGCTGGTTTTAAGGATCAAGGAACCAGAGATCAAATTGCCAACATCTGCTGGATCATCAAAAAAGCAAGAAAGTTCCAGAAAAACATCTATTTCTGCTTTATTGACTATGCCAAAGCTTTTGAGTTCCAGTATATGCTTTTTGCATATATTCCATGCAGCCAAAGATGGAGAAGCTCTATACAGTCAACAAAAACAAGACCAGGAGCTGACTGTGGCTCAGATCATGAACTCCTTATTGCCAAATTTAGACTTATATTGAAGAAAGTAGGGAAAACCGCTAGACCATTCAGGTATGACCTAAATCAAATCCCTTATGATTATACAGTGGAAGTGAGAAATAGATTCAAGGGCCTAGATCTGATAGATAGAGTGCCTGATGAACTATGGACTGAGGTTCGTGACATTGTACAGGACACAGGGATCAAGACCATCCCCATGGAAAAGAATGCAAAAAAGCAAAATGGCTGTCTGGGGAGGCCTTACAAATAGCTGTGAAAAGAAGAGAGGTGAAAAGCAAAGGAGAAAAGGAAAGATATAAGCATCTGAAGGCAGAGTTCCAAAGAATAGCAAGAAGAGATAAGAAAGCCTTCCTCAGCGATCAATGCAAAGAAATAGAGGAAAACAACAGAATAGGAAAGGCTAGAGATCTCTTCAAGAAAATGAGAGATACCAAGGGAACATTTCATGCAAAGATGGGCTCGATAAAGGACAGAAATGGTATGGACCTAACAGAAGCAGAAGATATTAAGAAGAGGTGGCAAGAATACATGGAAGAACTGTACAGAAAAGATCTTCACGACCCAGATAATCGTGATGATGTGATCACTCATCTAGAGCCAGACATCTTGGAAAGTCAAGTGGGCCTTAGAAAGCATCACTACGAACAAAGCTAGTGGAGGTGATGGAATTCCAGTTGAACTGTTTCAAATCCTGAAAGATGATGCTGTGAAAGTGCTGCACTCAAGATGCCAGCAAATTTGGAAAACTCAGCAGTGGCCACAGGACTGGAAAAGGTCAGTTTTCATTCCTATTCCAAAGAAAGGAAATGCAAAAGAATGCTCAAACTATCGCACAGTTGCACTCATCTCACATGCTAGTAAAGTAATGCTAAAAATTCTCCAAGCCAGGCTTCAGCAATATGTGAACCGTGAACTCCTTGATGTTCAAGCTGGTTTTAGAAAAGGCAGAGGAACCAGAGATCAAATTGCCAACATCCGCTGGATCATGGAAAAAGCAAGAGAGTTCCAGAAAAACATCTATTTCTGCTTTATTGACTATGCCAAAGCCTTTGACTGTGTGGATCACAATAAACTGGAAAATTCTGAAAGAGATGGGAATACCAGACCACCTGACCTGCCTCTTGAGAAATTTGTATGCAGGTCAGGAAGCAACAGTTAGAACTGGACATGGAACAACAGACTGGTTCGAAATAGGAAAAGGACTACGTCAAGGCTGTATATTATCACCCTGCTTATTTAATTTATATGCAGAGTACATCATGAGAAACGCTGGACTGGAAGAAGCACAAGCTGGAATGAAGATTGCTGGGAGAAATATCAATAACCTCAGATATGCAGATGATAGCACCCTTACGGCAGAAAGTGAAGAGGAACTAAAAAGCCTCTTGATGAAAGTGAAAGTGGAGAGTGAAAAAGTTGGCTTAAAGCTCAACATTCAGAAAACAAAGATCATGGCATCCGGTTCCATCACTTCATGGGAAATAGATGCGGAAACAGTGGAAACAGTGTCAGACTTTATTTTTTGGGGCTCCATAATCACTGCAGATGGTGATTGCAGCCATGAAATTAAAAGACACTTACTCCTTGGAAGAAAAGTCATGACCAACCTAGATAGTATATTCAAAAGCCGAGACATTACTTTGCCAACTAAGGTCCGTCTAGTCAAGGCTATGGTTTTTCCAGTGGTCATGTATGGATGTGAGAGTTGGACTGTGAAGAAGGCTGAGCACTGAAGAATGGATGCTTTTGATCTGTGGTGTTGGAGAAGACTCTTGAGAGTCCCTTGGACTGCAAGGAGATCCAACCAGTCCACTCTGAAGGAGATCAGCCCTGGAATTTCTTTGGAAGGAATGATGCTAAAGCTGAAACTCCAGTACTTTGGCCACCTGATGCAAAGAGTTGACTCATTGGAAAAGACTCTGATGCTGGGAGGGATTGGGGGCAGGAGGAGAAGGGACGACCGAGGATAAGATGGCTGGATGGCATCATGGACTCGATGGACGTGAGTCTGAGTGAACTCCGGGAGATGGTGATGGACAGGGAGGCCTGGCGTGCTGCGATTCATGGGGTCGCAAAGAGTCGGACACGACTGAGCAACTGAACTGAACTGAACTGAAAGCTTTTGACTGTGTGGATAGCAGTAAATGGTGGAAAGTTCTGAAGGAGAAAGGAATACCAGCCTACCTGACCTGCCTCTTGAGAAATCTGTATGCAGGTCAGGAAGCAACAGTTAGAACTGGACATGGAACAACAGATTGGTTCCAAATAGGAAAAGGGCTACGTCAAGGCTGTATATTGTCACCCTGCATATTTAACTTACATGCAGAGTACATCATGAGAAACGCTGGACTGGAAGAAGCACAAGGTGGAATCAAGATTGCCGGGAGAAATATCAATAACCTCAGATATGCAGATGACACCACCCTTATGGTAGAAAGTAAGGAGGAACTAAAAAGCCTCTTGATGAAAGTGAAAGAGAAGAGTGAAAAAATTGGCTTAAAGCTCAACATTCAGAAAACAAAGATCATGCCATCTGGTCCCATCACTTCATGGCAAATAGATGGGAAAATAGTGGCTGACTTTTTTAGGGGGCGGGGGGCTCCAAAATCACTGCAGATGGTGATTGCAGCCATGAGATTAAAAGATGCTTACTCCTTGGAAGGAAAGTTATAATCAACCCAGACAGCTTATTGAAAAGCAGAGACATTACTTTGTCGACGAAGGTCCATCTAGTCAAGGCTATGGTTTTTCCAGTAGTCACATGTGGGTGTGAGAGTTGGACTGTGAAGAAGGCTGACCGCCAAAGAATTGATGCTTTTGAACTGTGGTGTTGGAGAAGACTCTTGAGAGTCCCTTGGACTGCAAGGAGATCCAACCAGTCCATTCTAAAGATCAGTCCTGGGTGTTCATTGGAGGGACTGATGTTGAAGCTGAACTCCAATATTTTGGCCACCTCATGCGAAGAGCTGACTCATTTGAAAAGACCTTCATGCTGGGAAAGATTGAGGGCAGGAGGAGAAGGGAACGACAGAGGATGAGATGGTTGGATAGCATCACTGACTCAATGAACATGGGTTTGGGTGGACTCCGGGAATTGGTGATGGACAGGGAGGCCTGGCGTGCTGCAGTTCATGGGGTTGCAAAGAGTTGGACACAACTGAGTGACTGAACTGAACTGTACAAAAACAGGCGCTAACACTGTCTCATGAATGAGTAAGACTGTGTCCCAGTGAAGCTTCACTGAAACAAGTGGCGGGCTGGACTTGGCCCACGGGCTGTATTTTCCTGACCACTGTCAGTTTGCAGAGTGGAGAGCTGAGTTTGGAATATCCTCTCCAGGTTGCCTCATGTGATCTGTTTGTGTGTATTTGCTGTTGAGTTAAGAGGGTCTGAGATGAGGTAGGCATGGAAAGGAGCTTCCAAACTGGAGAGCTGAGGGCAACTTGCCGTTCTCTTCCTGAGAAATGTCTGTAGCCCCCACAACGATAGGACATAATAAAATACTATTTTGTTTTTGTATTATTGTGTTTAATCATGAAAGGAACAGGAGTCCTTTCCCATTTCACCAGGAAAGGCTTTCATCCTTTTCAATTTGCTGTTCATTGTTCCAGTCTTAAGTATAGTCCGCCTCTACATGCCTGTTGGTTTTGCTAATGATTGCAGATGTACAAGCATTCCAATAACAAGGCCATGACGACCGGGGCGATCGCTGCCATGCTGTCTACAATCCTGTACTCCAGGCGCTTCTTTCCCTACTACGTGTACAACATCATCGGGGGGCTTGATGAAGAAGGTAGGATGTTTCCTTGTGAGTGATGGAGTGGGTAGCATTTCTTATGTGTGTTTCCATCCAGAGCTGATAGAAACTGGGTACCATCTTGCCCATCAACTTTATTTTCTCATAATTAAAGCAGTGAAGAAACTGAAGTTAAAAGGGAAGTAAAGGATTATCCAGCGAGACACAGCAAGCAAGTCGTGTGTTAAATGAATGTTGGGCATTCGGTTCTTTTACAGGTATTTTCTCAAGATCTTGCATGAGTTCAGTAGTAAATATTTAGCATTTTAATCTCAGAGAAAGAAACTTGACTTGGAGAAGCTTGACCTAAATATGATTTTAAGTAATGACGCTTCAGTAATGAGCATATTTGATTTCAAAAAGTTGTTTTGAAAGTAATGTGTGAAAGAAATGCTTTTCCACCAGGGCTCTTGGATCCTTTCTGAAACACCTCTTTGATTCTTTGTCAGGGTTGGACCAGGAGGGCCAGGGAGAACCAGCACTGCTCCTTGACATTCCCATGCTCGTCTTGAGCTAAAGCTGTGTTACCCAGAAAAGGCAGCAGTGTTTTTCACCAGATCTGATTTGAGTGAACTGTTAGTTGCTTCTGAAAATCAAATACAGTCTCCCAGGACAGATCTGTGTTCTGGGAGTAGTTTAGAGTAGTCCATTGTAAAAAGAGAGCTTTCCTGGTGGCTCAGATGGTAAAGAATCTGCCTACTATGTGGGAGACCTAGATTCGATCCCTGGGTTGGGAAGATCCCCTGGAGGAGGGCATGGCAACCCACTCCGGTATTCTTGCCTGGAGAATCCCGTGGATAGAGGGGCCTCGTGGGCTGCAGTCCAGGGGGTCGCTAAGAGTCGGACACGACTGAGCGACTTCCCTTTCACTTTTCACTTTCATGCGTTGGAGAAGGAAATGGCAACCCACTCCGGTGTTCTTGCCTGGAGAATCCCGTGGGCAGAGGGGCCTGGTGGGCTGCAGTCCAGGGGGTCGCACAGAGCTGGACACGCCTGAGGCACTAAGCACAGGCACGGAGATTGTGAAGAGAAGGCACAGACGTGTCTGGGGGGAGCACGGTTGGAATATCTGTCTTTGTTTTTATTGAAACTCTGATTTGTTTCTGGCTGTGCTGGGCCCTTGTTGCTGAGCAGGCTTCTCTGTAGTTGCAGTGAGCGGCGCCTGATCTGCACTGTGGTGCGCAGGCTTCTCGTCACAGTGGGCCCTCTTATTGCGGAGCACCGGCTCTAGGGTGTGCGGCCTTCGGGAGTTGTGGCTCCCAGGCGCTGAAGCACAGGCTCAGTTGCTTTGGCATATGAGCTTAGTTCCTCTGAGATACGTGGAATCTTCCCGGATCAGGGATGGAACCCATGTACTCCTGCATTGGCAGGCGGATTCTTCACCACTGAGCCACCAGGGAAGCCCAAGTCTGTCTTTCCTGGAGGGAAGGTTCTGGGTCAGAGGGAGTCAGGCTCTCCTCTCCTCTCTCGCTTTCACTCTGTCCATTCCTGCTCACAGGTGCTCCCTTTGTTCCCCCTTTCTCAGCCCCACCCCTTAGGTGACGGACGGGTCTGTTTTGATCACTCTGGGTTGACATAGCAGTTTCAGGCTTTCACACGTAAAAACAGAGAAAATGTAAAGCATAGGAATGGTGAATAGGAGTTAGTTACCCTAACCTGAGTAATTCTAGCCGCAGGTTAGCTGGTTAGCTGGCCTAACTCCCAGCATGCTTCTCGTGCCCTTTTTTTTTTGACTGATTTTTAGTCAAAGGATCATTGCTTTCCAGTATTGTGTTGGTTTCTACCAAACATCAACATGTACCCACTACCCTCCCACTCGAACATCCCTGCCACCCTTCTAGGCTGTTGCCGAGCCCGGGTTTGAGTTCCCTGCGTCATGCAGCAAATCCCCGTTAGCGTCTGTCTCACTCAGGGCAGCATGTGTTTCTGTTACTCTCCCTGAACACGCACGGTCTCTGGGGCCGTTTTTAGCTTTAGTTATGTCTGATTAGAATGTCAGGCTGATACGTTCAGATTTCACCCACATGAGCAATAGCTGCTGTTGGATTCAGCAGGCAGACAGTGTCTTGGAGGGTGTAGTGTCACTGATTCGGGAACCTCGTGTACACTGACGGGCAGAGCTCAGGTGTGGGCTGCTTGACTTCAGAGCCCTAGGCTTTGATTTCCACGTGCCACCATTGTAGCTTGCTTTGGTGGTATTCTCAGGCTTTTCTAACCTTTTTCTTTCTCCTAATCTTGTCTGGTTTAATTTGATTTTTTATTCCTAAGAGGAATTTCTGTGTGTAGTGAAATAGTCCTTTGCCTTCTTATCCTGTTTTCCCAAGATAGTCTTGAGTGCTTTCACTCCCATCCTTTCCTCTTTCTTGGTTTATTTCCTTGTTTAGTGGAGTGCATTGCTAGAGAAATTTCTGAAGAAAGCTATCAGGAGACCTTTTTGAGTCTTTGCTTTTAGTCTTTTCTCTATCCTACGGTTTTTTGCTATTAAAAAAAAAAAAACTTCCCCCACATGTTGTCTGGCTGTTTGGGTTTTTTTTGTTCCGCTCTGAAGATTTTCTCAACTTCAGTGCCTCGTTCTTCACTGAACTCTTTCTGTTTCCTCCATCATTAATTTCCAAGAGCTTTTTCTTACTTTCTAGCTCCTTTTTTTTTTTTTTTTTTTTTAAGTATCCTGTTGCTGCTAGATTTGGGGGAACTTCCTTTGAAAGGCTCTCTGCATTTTATCAGATTGCTTCTTTGGTCTTGCTTATTTTGGCTACGCTCTTCTGTTGGAGGCTCCCTTCACACTTCTTTTGACTTTGGCTGTCCATTTGCACCGAAGAGTGATCATCTCAATGTGTCCATAAAGGCATGTGGTGGAGTGGCTCACCAGCTCTCCATCTAACACTTCTGTTCTTGGATTTACTCTCTCTGTGCCTAAGCCTTGTGCTTCCAAGTCCAGAGCCTCTGTTGAGTGTTGAGATTGTCTCCTGTCTTTTGTGATGGAGGTGGGCCATGTTCCTAGTAGAGACCCGCAGGACCCTGGGGCGACAGCTGGCTGAGCACAGCGGCAGCTGCTGCTTGACTTCTGCACCTTCACCTCCCCAGTTGCAATCATGACCTCCTTTTAAAGAATCTCCCCCAAGTTAATGAGGACTTTGGTTTCTCTATAACGAAAACAATAATGCTTATAGAAGTAGTCAAATAGTATTGGAAGATAGAAAGATAAAAGCGGGAATCCCCCAAAGCCTGTCCCTAGAGGTGATTACTGTTAGCCTTCTGGGTATGCATATGTGCTTGTGCACTGTGTGAGTAGGCCGTAGTTGGCACGTTTTTCCTTGACTGTACAGTGGATGTCTTGTCATGGGGTAGATTTGTGCTGGTGGATAAAGGTGTGGGTGGTGATTTTATGGCCAACACATGGGGTAGAGCTGCACCAGAGTTTCCCCCCTAATCCTCTGAGAGTCATTTACATTGTTTCCAGTTTCCTTAACAGAAACAGGATTATGCCTCCCTGTACATAAGATTTTGTGTACTTCTCCTATTATGCTTATCTCCCTGGAAAAAATTCCTGGAAGTTGGGTTTCTGGGTCAGAGAATATCTGTGTTTTCCGTTCTGCTGATACCACATGCTTGCCCATCAGAAAGGGTCCTGCACTCACCAGCAGGGGTGAGAGTACCATTTTTGTCTTTTGTTTTGAGGTTTTCTCGTTTTCCCTTGGCGTCCTAACCAGTATCAGAATTTTAACACATTTTGAAGGTCTTTGCCTAGTAAATACGTTGTTATAATTTATATGTATTCTTTGTTTTTATTGAGTTTGGGTGTCTTCATGTTTATTGCCCTTTTCATTTCTTTTTTGGAGACTGACCCATGTATTAGTCATCAACTGTCCCCTTACGCACAGGTCAGTCTTTTTCTTGCTGACTTATAACAGCTGTTTCAGCTCGTGTTGCAGACGTCTCTTGCTTTTCCTAAGGGGTCTTGGAAGCCGTGGCCTTGGACACATTCTGCTCTTCTCATTCTTCTCAAAGCTGCTGTGTGTGGCTTTCTGAGTTCAGCTTCCCTTGGGTGAATCTTTTTGCGTATATGTAGTTTTATTTATTTGTATATGTGATTTTATTTATTTATGTTTGTAATTTTATTTATTTACACGTTATTTTATTTATACATTTAATTTTATTTATTTACACATAATTTTATTTACACATGGAATTTTTATTTCCACATGTGATTTTATTTATATATGTAATTTTATTTATTTACATATGATTTTATTTACACATGTGATTTTATGTTTGTGGTTTTATGTACATATATGATTTTATTCATGTGATTTTATTTGTTTGTGATTTTATTTACATGTGATTTTATTTATACATGGAATTTTATTTACATATGTGATTTTATTTACTTATACATGTAATTTCATTTATTTACACATGTGATTTTATTTGTGATTTTATTTACATGTGTGATTTCATACATGTAATTTCATTTATTTACACATGTGATTTTATTTATACATGTGATTTTATTTACTCATGTGATTTTATTTATGTTTGTGATTTTATTATACATGTAATTTCATTTACACATGATTTTATTTATTTACATATGCGATTTTATTTATGTTTGTGATTTTATTTACATATGTGATTTTATTTATACATGTGACTTTATTTGTTTCTGTGTGTGATTTTGGCTCTGCTGGGCCCTTGCTGCTGTGTGGGCTCATCTCGGGTTGTGGCGGGTGGAGGCTGCTCTTTGTTGCAGTGCTCAGCCTTCTCCTTCTCTTGGATGGAGCACGGGGCTCCTGGGCTCTATAGCACAGGTTCAGTAGTTGTGGCCCTCGGGCCTGGTGGCTCTGCAGCATGTGGGATCCTCCCAGTCCAGAGGTCAAACCTGTGTCTCCTTCATTGGCAGGTGGGTTCTTTACACTGAGCCACCTAGGAAGCCCCCTGCCCTTGGGTAAATTTTTGGGGCCTTGTTTTACTTGTGGCCTATTGGCCTCGTGAAAGATAACACGAGGTTTGGTTTTATCCTTTGCCTTTTTATCCTTTGATTTTGTCCTTCATAGCCCTTGGCTTATGTGTTGAAGTTGGTGAGCTTGCTTGCTGCAACCTGGGTTCTTGTTCTAAGCTTATTTCTAGCAGAACACTTCTTCAGGTTTTCTCAGATGCTGCCTTCTCGGTGGGGTTTTTAGGCTTAGCGTAATGTTTATGTAATTCTTCAGAATTCTGCATGAATCTGCTGGTTTTTAAGTCATGCTTTATAAATGACTCATGAGTGCTCACACTCAGAACACAGTTGTTTTTAAAAGTTCTCTTTAAACATTACAGTGACATGTGTTCTTTCCCTTTCCTCGTCTCTAACCCCACAGAGATGAGTAAGTGTGGTTCCCTTGTTAGCCTTTCTGCACGTTCCTGTGTGCCTGTGTGAATGTGTATGCGTTCACTTAATGCCTGTAAATGGAGGTGAGACTGTGCTGTGCTCACTGCAGAGCTCTCCCTCTGGCACGTGCTGTGGCTGTGTCCCACAGCTGCTCCCTAGGCTGCGCATCACTATGGTGGACATGACATTTTCTGCTAATGGATTTTAGGTTGCTTATAAGTTTTTTATCTTTCAAAGATAAATCAGTGATCCTGTACATACTGCTTTGTGTGTTTATGTAAGCATTATTTGTAGGGAAATTTTAATTCTGTAAGTGAAATTATTGCTGGATCACAGGGTACCTACTACTATAGTGTGATGGACTCTGACTCCAGTGGCGTGACAGTTCATACTTACTTCAGGAGAGCCTGAGAGCCCATTTACCTACCGCCCGACAGGTCTCTGTCACTGTCATGTTAAGAATCTGTGTGCTCAGATTCTGCTTTTCTTACCCCCAAAAAAGTACTGCTAGTGGAAAACAAGTGATTACATTTTAGGCAAGTCTGGCCTTTCACATGTGATATTTGTGTTCTTCTGGAATTTCTTCTTTATTAAATTGATTTTTGTATAGTATTGATGCTACAGAGTGTGCTTACCATTAGTCTAAAAACACATAACAAGGTTTTTGTGCTCTGCTTGTGTTTTGCACGAGGAGAAATTTTAAATGCATTTCCTCACTGCATCTGCCCCAGTTAGTTTTCTAGGAATGTTGTGAGGAGTTTGGTGCAGAGCTTAGAGCAGCAGCTGTGACTGCGGACCCCCATGTGCACTGGGAACCCCATCGCGGTAGTCGGTGAAGCAGCTTGAAGAGTGTGAAGCTCCTTGTGGCAGATGCTGCCGTGGGCAGGAGGGCCTCCAGCTCCGCTCTGAGGGGAGGGCAGGGATAGACCGTGCTTCTTACGTCTTGGCCAAGTTGATGGTCCATGTTGTGTCATACTCTGATTCGGGTTATTTTACCACAATTTGGGAATGTTGTCAGGAAGCACTCTAACGGAGACTTTTCTTCTCTAAGGGAAGGGAGCCGTGTACAGCTTTGACCCAGTAGGGTCCTACCAGAGAGACTCGTTCAAGGCTGGAGGTTCAGCCAGTGCCATGCTGCAGCCCCTGCTTGACAACCAGGTAAGGAGACTGCATCCAGGAGGTGGTGGGTGACCCCAAAGTGCCTTCTTTTGCCTTCTCTTCATTAGCTAGGGGAGCCGAAAAATCAAGGCTCTTTTGTAATTCACTGCTGAGCTTGCTTGGCCTCACCCGCCTTCTTGTCTCTGCGCTGCGGGCTCAGGCCCAGGGCTCCAGCGTCTCCTGCTCTCCTGACTCGGGTGCTTCTGTCCACAGCGGCTGGTCCTGTGTCGCTTCTCCTTTGGCCGATGCATTTCCCCCCCAGTCTCTCCATTTCTGTCGCCTCATCTCGTATCCTAACCTCCATGTATATTTCAATTTTTCCCCTTTTCTGTTACTGCTGGCTGCATTTATGTCTGCGTGGCATCTTGCCTGGATCGTGTTAATTTCCTAACATCCTTTTTGCCTCCTAGCTTACTTCCTTGTTTCATCCTCCTTGCTTGTTTGAAATGTGTGCAGTTACTTCTGCTTATTGCTTATCTACAGCGTTTCCTATCGCTCTGTATTCCACTCAGATCCTTGGAATGATGTGCCTGCCGGTCTCCACGCCTCGATCTGTGATGTGACTCCACCCTTAACTCCAGCTTATCTGCTAGGGTTCCTCTACTCAAATATGTTTCCTGCAGGAGGCTCTCCTGGCTCTCTCTTCTTAGTTTCCGCACACTCTGTAACCAGGCTTGGCTTTCATGTGTCTAACCCTCTACTGTGCACTTCTCAGAAGTGGGGACTGTGTCTTAGTGGATGCTTGTCAGGTGTCAGGTGGGTAATTCAGCCAGGTCTAGAAGCGTTTCGCTTGGGGGACATGTTACGTCTGTGTGACATATTCATTCTGACCCCTGAGGCCTGTGGAAGCTCTGGGGGAGACTGGGCCTCCTTTGCATGATCGCAAGATGCCTAATCCAGCTCTCCTGTCCCACTAGGTTGGTTTTAAGAACATGCAGAATGTGGAGCATGTCCCGCTGTCCTTGGACAGAGCCATGCGGCTTGTGAAAGACGTCTTCATCTCTGCTGCGGAAAGAGACGTGTACACTGGGGACGCACTCAGGGTCTGCATCGTGACCAAGGAGGGCATCCGGGAGGAGACCGTTCCTCTGCGGAAGGACTGACTTCTGGGCCCTGGTCACTCATCTGCTCAAAACTGGCTAAGGTTGTACCTTGAAACTGTTGGACTAACTTGTTTTATTAAAAAATAAAACCCCAAGCACTTATTTTGTTATAACTTGTCTTCTTCCAGGACAGAACTAGGAAATAGAATTTCCTTTTCCTTTCATTTTCTTCATTCTAGTATTTTTCTGTCATCCAGAGCTAAGCAGAGTCTTCTGGTCAGTTTATCGTCTTATGATAGCCCATCTTACGAAAAACATGTTTACAGTTTATTTAGTCCAGCTAGCTTGCCTTGATGGACAGATTACCTTTAACTGTCTCGGTTTCATTGAGATGTTAGTTAATATAAGTAGAGTATGCTAAGGTCTATCATCCCTGGAATGGCTGTTTTAGAGGAAAATCTTCAAGTCAACCAAAACAGAAGAAAATTGTAAAAGCAAATAGCCCTTTATATGGACTTTTGCCAGCAATCTGCAGTAATTGTTATAAACAGTTAAATGAGAGTTAAACAGTTAAAATTGAGAGCTAAACTTGGATAGAGCTAAAGTTTTTGCCTTAGAACTATTAAGTACGTTTTAACTGTATTACATGTAATGTTGGGGTAACTTTTTTAATGTTGAGCAAATTATTACGGTAGGGGGTGTGATTTGCTTTGTGGGCTAAGAAAAATGGAATTTTACTGTTGACTTTCCGTTAATTTAAATGATCAAAAACCCCTAGTGGATGCATATTTGAAATTTTGTTCAAGAAATACTTGTTGAATACTCTGTCCTAGGCAGCAGAGTGCATTGGTGACATCTCATTCAGTTCTCTTACAACATCACAACTGAAAACCAGACTCTCCCATTCAAAATGTATTGGTCATCTCTATTATATCAGTTATCCAGAGAAGCAGAAGAAGTAGGGTACAGATCGGTTATTAGTAACTGGTTCACATGGTTCTGGAGGCTGAGAAGTCCCCACTCCCACTGTCTGCAGCCTCAAGACCCAGGGGATGTGGGTATGAATTCCAGTCCATGCCTAAAGGCCTGAGCCCAGGAAAACTGATGGGTGTGAGACCCTGTCCCCACAGACAAGAGAAGACTGGTCCCAGCTCAATGTGAAGAGAAAACTAGTGGATGATGCCCACCCAAATTGGGGAGGGCAACCTTTTACTCACCCAATTCAAATGCTAATCTCATCTAGAAACCCTCACAGACACCCAGAAATAACACTCAGCAAGATATCTGGGAACTCTGTGATCCAGCCAAGTTGACATAAAATTAGCCATTAAAATTGTCAGCTATAGGTATATTTTATTTTTTGTTTCAAAGGATTTTCTGTTGATTTGAGATTTAATTTTTCACTACTTAAAATTATATAAATTTGTACCTAAACTTTTCTATTAGGTCTTCACCTCCCAAGGTTTCTAGCACCATTTTCCCCCAACCATCAGGTGCAAAGTACTTCAGCCTAATATTCCTCTAGACTAAACGTGGTTTCCCTGAAGGCCTTGTCCAGAATGTGCTACATGTGAAACCTCCTAGAGCTACCTCTGACTCCAGTTGTTTGAGTGGCTTTTATATTTTATTCAGTTACACATGCTCACCCGGAAAAGGCAGCCTTTTAGCCTTTGATAGGTTGGAGGAGTAATTGGCTTTTGCAGTTAGCCAGACTCTTACGATTCCAGTACCAGGTGGCACTAGTGGTAAAGAACCCGCCTGCCATGCAGGAGACAAGTGATGCGGGTTCCATCCCTGTGTCAGAGAGATCCCCTGGAGGAGGGCATGGCCACCCACTCCAGTGTTCTTGCCTGGAGAATCCCATGGACAGAGGAGCCTGGTGGGCTACAGTCCACGGGGTCGCAAAGAGTCAGACACGACAGAGCAATTTAGCATGCATGCAAGATTCCAGTGAGAAAGCTCAATTACGTTGAGACTTGGCTTCATAGATGAGTTACATTCCTGCCTGCAGCACGGAATTGAAAGAACCTGATAATATCAGACGTTGTTGGGGGAAAACAGCACTCGCTCTGGAGGCAGCAGCCGTGGTCTGACTCACATACGCTGAACTGGGAGTGTGCACACGCTCGTTTTCCCTTTCAGTCAGAGCAGAGATGCCTTTCTGCAGCTGCTGGCCCAGTGCGGTGATGCTGGCTAAGCTGAGCCTGTGACGAGCAGGGGCTACATTTCCCGCTGTAATTGTGAAGGCAGGAGGCTGAGACGGTGACCGTGCAAGCCTACTTGAGAGGAATATGAATTACTTGGAGGAAAATGGTCTTTATTTCTAGAATGTCTCAGTCATTTCCCTGAAGGGTTTCCCAGCTGGTTTTCTGTACCTGTTATTTAGGAGAACCCTTCTGACTCTAGGATCTCCCATCCCCTCTGTGAGTTTCAAGGTGTGACTAAATGCTTCCCTATATCAGAGCTGACTCACTGGAAAAAAACCTTGATGCTGGGAAAGATTGCGGGCAGGAGGAGAAGGGGGAGACGAGATGGTTGGATGGAATCTTCAATTCAGTGGACATGAGTTTGAGCAAACTCAGAGATAGTGAAGGACAGGGAAGCCTGGTGTGCTGTAGTCCATGGGGTCCCAAAGAGTTGGATGTGACTCAGCAGCTGACCAACAATAGCAGCTCAGAATTACATAGAGCACTTGTTAATAATTAATTCCTGAGCCCACCCCAGACATACTGGCCTAGTTTCTGGACTGGGACGTGAGAGTATGCGTTAGAAAGCTAATACCAAGGAGACACAGCACAGTTAGAAAACCCAGGAATTGAACCTGGGTCTCCCGCATTGCAGGCAGATTTTTTACCAACTGAGCTCCAAGGGAAGCCCTAGGAGACTTTTAATGAGGAGCTGACTAGAGGTGTGACCTTGTGCAGTTACGAGGGGCTGGTTAGATGACCCATGAGTGTTTGGTGCTGGAGCCTGAAGCCCGCGTGCGCCAAAGGCTCCTGGGAAGGAGCAATGGGTGTAAAGGGAACTCAGCCGGATTGGAAGCAACACACCGGGGCGTGAGGGCATTCCTACCAGCCTCACCACCTCCAGATCGCTCACTTTAGCGATGGCTGCAAGGGGCTGAGTTCCCTGCACCCAGCACAGCCGCTAGGAGCAGCTGGAGAGGGAGGGTCTGGCAGAGCTGAAGCCACCACCACACCCATCAGAGGGGCACAGAAGGAAGACGGCACTGCCCATCTGCCCAAGTTGGCAGTCTCAGGCCCACACCTAGCTGGTGGGAAGGACATTTAGGCTCCACCCACAGAGGAGGTGGCAACTATGCCCGTGGACAGTTTGGACCACAGGGAACCTGAAGGCAAGGAGAGCTGCAGGTCAGGACGGAGGGTAGGAGAGAACTGTTAGTCTCCTGGGGCTTGTTTTCTCTCTTGGACAGAGAGGGGCTCCCAGTGTGTCTGCAGCGACTCAGTACGTCCAGCGCAGGAAGGGGCCCTGATAACCCCGGCCACCGTGGCCCTCTCTGAGCAGATGCCGGCGTCTGTTCTCTCCTTGCGTAAGATCAGCTGCCCATGTGGCTCTCCCTAGTCTGAGTGGCTCCATGGAGTGTGTATTCATCTTTGAAAATGTTTTTTCTATAATGGAAACACCTCTATTCAAGAAAACCGCCTGGGAAAACGAAAACAACAGAAATCAAACATGGGGTGTGAATGGATGCCCACAGGGCTGAACTGGAAAGTGTAGGTGACCTAGGGTGTGATTCCACACCTTGTCCTCGAGCAGACGCAGAGCCTGTGCCTTTTCTGCAGTGAGACGCTTCTGAGGGGGTTGTGGGGGCGGGGGGGCGGTGCCTGTGCATTTGGAAGAGGAGTTGGCTGTGGTCCAGGGAGGCTGTGAGACCCTCTCTTCAATGGACATCAGAGCTGCAGGCCACTCTCCAAGACCACCGGATGGCAGTGTTGTCTTGTCCGGCTGGGTATCCCACAGCTGGGGGCCTGGCGTTCTATAAGTAAGTGGTTGCTGGTCCAAGATTCCCAGTGCAGACTGCTGAGCTCCTGTGAGAGCCCTGGGCCTGATGGTAAATCCTTTTCATAACCTGGAAGGAGGGTTGACTTGTCCTCATATCAAAGCGGAAAAACAGGAGATAAACCAGCTCAGTTCAGTCGCTCAGTCGTGTCCGACTCTGCGACCCCATGAATCGCAGCACACCGGGCCTCCCTGTCCATCACCATCTCCCGGAGTTCACTCAGACTCACGTCCATCGAGTCCATGATGCCATCCAGCCATCTCATCCTCGGTCGTCCCCTTCTCCTCCTGCCCCCAATCCCTCCCAGCATCAGAGTCTTCCAATGAGTCAGCTCTTCGCATGAGGTGGCCAAAGTACTGGAGCTTCAGCTTTAGCATCATTCCTTCCAAAGAAATCCCAGGGCTGATCTCCTTCAGAATGGACTGGTTGGATCTCCTTGCAGTCCAAGGGACTCTCAAGAGTCTTCTCCAACACCACAGTTCAAAAGCATCCATTCTTCAGCGCTCAGCCTTCTTCACAGTCCAACTCTCACATCTGTACATGACCACAGGGAAAACCATAGCCTTGACTAGACGGACCTTAGTTGGCAAAGTAATGTCTCGGCTTTTGAATATGCTATCTAGGTTGGTCATAACTTTCCTTCCAAGGAGTAAACGTCTTTTAATTTCATGGCTGCAATCACCATCTGCAGTGATTTTGGAGCCCCAAAAAATAAAGTCTGACACTGTTTCCACTGTTTCCCCATCTATTTCCCATGAAGTGATGGGACCGGATGCCATGATCTTTGTTTTCTGAATGTTGAGCTTTAAGCCAACTTTTTCACTCTCCACTTTCACTTTCATCAAGAGGCTTTTTAGTTCCTCTTTGCTTTCTGCCATAAGGGTGGTGTCATCTGCATATCTGAGGTTATTGATACTTCTCCCGGCAATCTTGATTCCAGCTTGTGCTTCCTCCAGTCCAGCGTTTCTCGTGATGTACTCTGAACATAAGTTAAATAAGCAGGGTGACAATATACAGCCTTGATGTACTCCTTTTCCTATTTGGTACCAGTCTGTTGTTCCATGTCCAGTTCTAACTGTTGCTTCCTGACCTGCATACAGATTTCTGAAGAGGCAGGTCAGGTGGTCTGGTACTGCCATCTCTTTCAGAACTTTCCACAGTTTATTGTGATCCACACAGTCAAAGGCTTTGGCATAGTCAATAAAGCAGAAATAGATGTTTTTCTGGAACTCTCTTGCTTTTTCCATGATCCAGTGGGTATTGGCAATTTGATCTTTGGTTCCTCTGCCTTTTCTAAAACCAGCTTGAACATCAGGAAATTCACTGTTCACATATCGTTGAAGCCTGGCTTGGAGAATTTTGAGCATTGCTTTGCTAGCATGTGAGATGAGTGCAATTGTGCTGTAGTTAGAGCATTCTTTGGCATTGCCTTTCTTTGGGATCGGAATGAAAACTGACCTTTTCCAGTCCTGTGGCCACTGCTGGGTTTTCCAAATTTGCTGGCATATTGAGTGCAGCACTTTCACAGCATCATCTTTCAGGATTTGAAATAGCTCCACTAGAATTCCATCACCTCCACTAGCTTTGTTCGTAGTGATGCTTTCTAAGGCCCACTTGACTCCACATTCCAGGATGTCTGGCTCTAGGTGAGTGATCACACCATCATGATTATCCAAGTGGTGAAGATCTTTTTTGTACAGTTCTTCCGTGTATTCTTGCCACCTCTTCTTAATATCTTCTGCTTCTGTTAGGTCCCTACCATTTCTGTCCTTTATCGAGCCCATCTTTGCATGAAATGTTCCCTTGGTATCTCTCATTTTCTTGAAGAGATCTCTAGTCTTTCCCATTCTGTTCTTTTCCTCTATTTCTTTGCATTGATTGCTAAGAAGTCTTTCTTATCTCTTCTTGCTATTCTTTGGAACTCTGCATTCAGATGCTTATATCTTTCCTTTTCTCCTTTGCTTTTCGCCTCTCTTCTGTTCACTGCTATTTATAAGGCCTCCCCAGACAGCCATTTTGCTTTTTTGCATTTCTTTTCCATGGGGATGGTCTTGATCCCTGTGTCCTGTACAATGTCACGAACCTCATTCCATAGTTCATCAGGCACTCTATCTATCAGATCTAGGCCCTTAAACCTATTTCTCACTTCCACTGTATAATCATAAGGGATTTGATTGAGGTCATACCTGAATGGTCTAGCGGTTTTCCCTACTTTCTTCAATTTAAGTCTGAATTTGGTAATGAGTTCATGATCTGAGCCACAGTCAGCTCCTGGTCTTGTTTTTGTTGACTGTATAGAGCTTCTCCATCTTTGGCTGCAAAGAATATAATCAGTCTGATTTTGGTGTTGACCATCAGGTGATGTCCATGTGTAGAGTCTTCTCTTGTGTTGTTGGAAGAGAGTGTTTGCTATGACCAGTGCATTTTCTTGGCAAAACTCTATTAGTCTTTGCCCTGCTTCATTCTGCATTCCAAGGCCAAATTTGCCTGTTACTCCAGGCGTTTCTTGACTTCCTACTTTTGCATTCCAGTCCCCTATAATTAAAAGGACATCTTTTTTGGGTGTTAGTTCTAAAAGGTCTTGTAGGTCTTCATAGTACTGTTCAACTTCAGCTTCTTCAGTGTTACTGGTTGGGGCATAGACTTGGATTACCGTGATATTGAGTGGTTTGCCTTGGAGACGAACAGATCATTCTGTCATTTTTGAGATTGCATCCAAGTACTGCATTTCAGACTCTTTTGTTGACCATGATGGCTACTCCATTTCTTCTGAGGGATTCCTGCCCGCAGTAGTAGATATAATGGTCATCTGAGTTAAATTCACCCATTCCAGTCCACTTTAGTTCACTGATTCCTAGAATGTTGATGTTCACTTTTGCCATCTCTTATTTGACCACTTCCGATTTGCCTTGATTCATGGACCTGACATTCCAGGTTCCTATGCAATATTGCCCTTTACAGCATCGGACCTTGCTTCTATCACCAGTCACATAAACCAGCACAGCTGGTAATAATTTGTACTGGCAGAGATAAATCAAAAGTTGGCGAGTAGTGGTCTGTACTGGAGGTCCTGGGCAGGGTGTGTGGGTGGGAGGGAGAAAACATCGAAGACAGTTTCTTTGGAAACAGGGCAACTTCTGGGGTTTACTCAGGCAGCCGTCTGGTGGCAGAACTGAAATTAAGACTCAGCATTCATTTAATTCTCCTGGGCCCTCTCTGGGTTTTCTTTGTTTGCTGCCACCAGCAAATCCTTTTATTTCTTGTACTTGAGTCTGTTCTTTCAAATGGACTGTGATGTTATGACACTCTTGAGGACCTAAGTCTACCCTTCTGCTCAGACCCTTGGTTGAAGAGTTTCTGTAGGTGCTCATGGTAGAAAACACCCACAAAGAGCACAGTCTCCACTTAATGAAGTTCTAAATCCCAGCAAGTAGGCTGCTTGCTTCAAGTAGTAACTACACCCCCCAAGAAAATACAAGAAAAGACTTGTTTTTCTTGCATTAAATTTAATGCCTTTGGTTTAACAAGAGTTGGCCTATACTGCTTTCCTTTGCCACTGGCAAGGAATACTTCTGTTTTCCTTGAGTATCACAGGTAATTTTGCCTTTCTTCTCTTTTGCTCAGAGAGAAGCCTGGTAACCCTGAGGCTGACCTGCCTTAACTGGAAAAAGTTTAAAAAGGGAAAAGGAAAGTCTGTCATTATAATGATCACATTCTCTAAGCCGAAGGTTGAAACATGCTGTAATGTAGGGTCTGACCAAATAGTTCAGTTCAAGGCTGTCTTGCAAATATTAGCACTTGTAATAGAAGTTCTAAGAGTATCTATTCAGTTTCCTAACACTTACTTTTCTTTCCTAACACTTACTTTTAGCTGTTTCCAAACCTGCACCTGGATTCGTTTCTTCATTCTGGTAGTGTCATTTACTTTTGAACTGGCTGTGGAGAACCATGTGGCTGGCCTAGAGCTCGGGTTGAGATTACGCGCTGCTATCCCTCTTCATTCAGGGTGCTGAGAGCATCCACCCGCAAACTCTGAAATGTCGGTTAGCGCCTCGGGAGACCATCTCGAAGCCCACCTCTGCTACCGCTCCTTCCTGGGAGGAGTGCTGCGTGCAAGCCCCTGGAGCGCGCAGGCTGCAGGTGTGCAGACCTCCAGCCATCGGGCTCCTGGCCTTGGGGCTCTGAAAGGCTTTAACGCCATAGGGCGTTTCCCACTTGCGGGTTCCTTGTGAACCTTTAGACCTCCGTAATGACCATTTATCATTAAAAATAAGTTTGAGGTCAAAGTTTGGTAAATCTAGAATTCCATGTGTAACGATTCCTTTTCCATTTTTGCCAACCTCCTCAAAATATTTTGAGTTTGGATGCTACCTAATGACACACCTAGTGAAAAAAATCTAATTGGTAAATTGGTTTGAGCTGGCCAAAAATTTGTTTGCTTGATAGAGTATCTCACTTTTAGCCAGCCATGTTGACATCAATAGATACACCTGATCATTCCCTAATTAGTAACTAATGAAGACTGTTGTTTTCAAGAGCCATACATATCGGGCGGGGGTAGATGGGGCCAGGATGGAGCTAACTGCAGAGCACATGCCTGCTGTGTGTGAGGATTTTCAGGCAGTTAGGTGATGGCATGGCCAGGATGCCATCTTATCTGTTCCATTATGGAGCTGAAACCCCAGCCTTTTTAGAAAGACGTGTACAAAGTCTCTGGTTGTCTGGAGAAAATCACAGAATTCTGACTTCCTTCAGGCTTCACAAAGGTGAAACAAGTTTTAACCTTGAGCACACATTACAAATTCCAATAAAGGAAATGATATTGAAGAGTGTAGAGTTTCACTTAAAAACCGTGGTAATAAATGCTGACAGGCAACATGTCTGCCACACAAAAATTAAAGAAAAACTCCAGGGAAAATCACCAATGCCTGTTTTTATTCCACTGGAAATTTGTAGTAACGTCAAATATCAACACTTCAAAAACAAGAAACAAACATTTTTTTAATGCTTTTCACAAATCAGAGGAAACAATTACTAATCTAAACTAATCAGGAAGTTTGGTGAAGCTTATTGTTCCATTTCCCTCATAATTTGTAAGAAAAATATGTTTTTTATTTTATACTGGACAAACTTTGATATGAGCTCTTCATTTGCTCAAAATTTACAGCAGGTTTTGAGCCCTCCTGGCACTCGGGTGCCTCCTGTTCTGGGTCTTCTATTTGACATGGGTATGGGTGCTGCTGCCTGGATTTGGTAATTCCCCAGAGGGGTTAGCCTCCAAAACGCCAGCATGCTTTGGTTTATTACAAGGTACAAACTGTTTTTTCCTTGAATTCCTCAAATGCCACATTCATTCACATATTTTATTATAGAACATTTCAAATGCATACAAAAGCGGTTGAGAGGCCACGTCATGAAACCCTGTGCCCTTGACTCGCTCCAGTGACCACTGCTGACCTTCCCTTCCCTCCCCAACACCACACGCCCCGAAGTATTTGGAAGCAAATCCCAGAAGTCCTATAACTTCATCTGTAAATTTTTCAGCCCTATAAAAGATAGTGGCTCACAAGAAACTGGAAAATTCTGAAAGAGATGGCAGTACCAGACCACCCAACCTGCCTCTTGAGAAATCTGTATGCAGGTCAGGAAGCAACAGTTAGAACTGGACATGGAACAACAGACTGGTTCCAAATAGGAAAAGGACTGCGTCAAGGCTGTATATTGTCACCCTGCTTATTTAACTTCTATGCAGAGTACATCATGAGAAACGCTGGGCTGGAGGAAGCACAAGCTGGAATCAAGATTGCCGGGAGAAGTATCAATAACCTCAGATATGCAGATGACACCACCCTTATGGCAGAAAGCAAAGAGGAACTAAAAAGCCTCTTGATGAAAGTGAAAGAGGAGAGTGAAAAAGTTGGCTTAAAACTCAACATTCAGAAAATGAAGATCCTGGCATCTGGTCCCATCACTTCATGGGAAATAGATGGGGAAACAGTGGCTGAGTTTATTTTTGGGGGCTCCAAAATCACTGCAGATGGTGATTGCAGCCATGATATTAAAAGACACTTACTCCTTGGAAGAAAAGTTATGACCAACCTAGATAGTATATTCAAAAGCAGAGACATTACTTTGCTGGCTAAGGTCCGTCTAGTCAAGGCTATGGTTTTTCCTGTGGTCATGTATGGATGTGAGAGTTGGTCTATAAAGAAAGCTGAGCACCAAAGAATTGATGCTTTTGAACTGTGGTGTTGGAGAAGACTCTTGAGAGTCCCTTGGACTGCAAGGAGATCCAACCAGTCCACCCTAAAGGAGATCAGTCCTGGGTGTTCATTGGAAGGACTGATGCTGAAGCTGAAACTCCAATAGTTTGGCCACCTGATGCAAAGAGCTGCCTCATTGGAAAAGACCCTGATGCTGGGAAACATTGAGGGCGGGAGGAGAAGGGGATGGAGATGGTTGCATGGCATCACCGACTCGATAGACATGGGTTTGGGTGGACTGCGGGAGTTGGTGATGGACAGGGAGGCCTGGCATGCTGCAGTCCTTATGGTCGCAAAGAGACACGACTGAGCGACTGAACTGAACTGAAAAGATAATGATCATATTTTAAGATATAATTACAGTTTCATAATCACATTTTTAAAGATTAAATATAATTTCTTTAATCATTTTTTTTTCCTTTTGGCTGTCCTGGGTCTTCGTTGCCTGCGCGTGCTTCCTCTCACCGTGGTGAGCTCACCGCGGTGTTGGGGCTGCGCGCTGTGGCGGCCCCTCCCCTGGAGCACAGGCTCTGGGCCCTCAGCTTCAGGAGCCTCTGGGCCCTCAGCTTCAGGAGCCTCTGGGCCCTCAGCTTCAGGAGCCTCTGGGCCCTCAGCTTCAGGAGCCTCTGGGCCCTCAGCTTCAGGAGCCTCTGGGCCCTCAGCTTCAGGAGCCTCTGGGCCCTCAGCTTCAGGAGCCTCTGGGCCCTCAGCTTCAGGAGCCTCTGGGCCCTCAGCTTCAGGAGCCTCTGGGCCCTCAGCTTCAGGAGCCTCTGGGCCCTCAGCTTCAGGAGCCTCTGGGCCCTCAGCTTCAGGAGCCTCTGGGCCCTCAGCTTCAGGAGCCTCTGGGCCCTCAGCTTCAGGAGCCTCTGGGCCCTCAGCTTCAGGAGCCTCTGGGCCCTCAGCTTCAGGAGCCTCTGGGCCCTCAGCTTCAGGAGCCTCTGGGCCCTCAGCTTCAGGAGCCTCTGGGCCCTCAGCTTCAGGAGCCTCTGGGCCCTCAGCTTCAGGAGCCTCTGGGCCCTCAGCTTCAGGAGCTGCAGCGCAGACACGCGGACACGGCAGTTGCGGCTCGGGGGCTCTAGAGGGCGGGCTCCGTGTTGGTGGCCCACAAACCCAGCTGCTCTGTGGCAGGTGGAATTTTCCCAGATCAGAGATGGAACCCAGGACCCCTGCTTTGGCAGGTGTATTCTTATCCACTGCTCCACCTGGGAAGTCTCTTAAGTATAACTTCTCAGCCAAATTTCCAGTCTATGTTCAAATTTCCTCAATAGTTCTATGTTCAAAATAGCTCATTCAAATCTGGAACCAATCTCTCCATCTTCCTCTCTCGACGACGTCTCTCTCTGGGCACCAACCTCTCTTGGTCTCTTTCTCAGCTTCTTGAAACTCAGTTGTCCAGAAACTGGGTGATCTGTACAGCAGAGCTCCCTGCTTCCTGGTGATTGCTGACTGAATTCCTATAGTTTATGTTTTTGTCTTTTCCTATAAATTGGCATTGAGATTTAGAAGCTTGATCACATTCAGTTCAATTTTTCATCAACAGAGTAATCTACTGATGTTTATATATCTTACCATTGCTTAGATCGGCAAATTTGACCTGTTGCTATTATTTAAATAGTAATCTACTCTGATGAAATATCTGAGTGTCACTGACAGCTTTTGTTTATGCCATTAGAAGATAAACTTCGGTTTCTAAAAAAAGCCACAGCCTTCTTTCAATCATAGGTCTCAAACTCAGACTGGGCAGAGCTTCCAAAGCCTTCTGCTGCGCAGGTCAGATGCTTCTTCCCACCTGCCCTGGGGTGGAGGGTGCCTGGTCTCTGCACAAAGTGCTCCAGCAACGGGGGTTCATCCACCCAGCCTGGCCCCGGGGCCACAGGAAGCGCCTTCACAACATCTCAATTTCTCCTTCAGGGCAGTGCATTTTCTTCCAAGGTTTTTTTGTTGGTTCTTTGTTTTTAAACAGGCTTTTCTCATGTTACCCTGCTCTGTGTTAATAATGTAAATATCACTTGCTTGTGGAACGAACTTCCCAGACTGTTCCCTGGACAGTCAGTCCCCTGGACTGAGGGTGCTTTGCTGGCTCTTGTGAATCTCCTTACAGCTCAGCCCCTGCGTCCACACTCTGCCCCCACACCTGCTTGTGGGCACCAGCTTCGTTTGCACGTTATTCTGTGGGTGACAGAATGGCCCCCCTCTGCCTTCACCTTCACTGCTCCTGTTGGGCTGTTTGGGGAGCGGGCCTCAGGAAACCTGCCATCTGGGTGTCTGTTCCGGCCCATGAAGACGACTCCTCCCGGCGCGGGGGCAGAGAGTCCGTGTGGCTGGTACCCCTTGTGGGAGGCCCAGGTGATAAGGTTCCTTTTAGAAACTTACAGTGAAAGTGAACGTGAAGTCGCTCAGTCGTGTCCAACTCTGGGACCCCATGGACTGCAGCCACCAGGCTCCTCTGTCCATGGGATTTTCCCAGCAAGGGTACTGGAGTGGGTTGCCGTTTCCTTCTCCAGGGGATCTTCCTAGCCCAGGAATTGAACCCGGGTCTCCCACATTGTGGGCAGATGCTTCACCCGCTGAGCCACCAGGAAAGAAACTTAAGTCCAGCTGATTGCAGTGGTGAGTCCTTGAGCTCCAGCTGGCCGCCTGCTCCTTGACGGCAGGGCTCAGATCCCTCGCGGGCTTAAAAGGAGGGTCAGGCAGCGGGCTGCACAGGCGGCTTCTCTCTGAAAGCGCCAAGGGGATGGTTTGAGAGAGTGAGAGGGTGCCTCCCAGAGCTTGGCCTCGAAATAGCCTGGTCGTCTTGAGCTTCCCTTAACAGCCAGCCATGAGTCGGGCACCCACAGTCTCTGTAAAGCCTTTGTAAACGTGTTTGTATTTGTTTGTGCCACTCTGAAGAGCAATTAAATTCAAACAATTACCTGATTATTCTTATTTTCCTTAAACTAAAACCATCTCTAAGTTTCGAGAGTGTCCTCTTTTCTCTCTGATCTGGAATTGGGTGGCAGGTGGCATGTCACACCCAGTTGGGATTGTGCCTCAGGGAAGCCCCGTGACACCAGCTCATTGCCACCTCCACCTTCAGATGGAATCCTCTGGGGGATTGCGTGTTGCCCAAGTGACATCAGTTTCTGGGCGGAAACGAAGTGTCTTGCCTTCTGGAGTCGATTCCATCACTTCCCAGCCATGTGGCTCAGGCATCCCTACCTGTGGAACGTGTGAAATGTCGGTGCTCCCTCCCAAGGAGGAGCAGGCGACGCAAGTACTTAGCCCAGAGCCTGCGGCACAGCAAGCCCTCAGTGAATCGCAGTTGTGACTGAGCCTCAGGCTGCTCCCTTTCTCCAGAGGGCCCACAGCCCCACCCCGTCTATCTGCCTAGAAACTCTCACTTGTCCTCCTTCAAACCCTCCGGATTCCAGCTCAGGGTACCTCTGGGAAGCCGCCTGGCCTTGCTCCAGCCTCCTCCCTCCCCTCATCTCCCTCCATCTCCCCCTGCACAGTAGCTCTGCTCTGTGAGGGGTACCTGCTCACTGCGTGGTGACCTCTGGCTGCAGCCCTGGAGGGCAGAAACCTCACCCCTTTGCACTCTGTCCCTCCATCCATGTCTATCACTACTGCTGAATAAATGCTTGTTAAAATAATTAATTAAACTAACTCAGGGCTTTCTTGCATAAAACTTTCACTGGAAGCTATAAATGTCTTTGATTCCTGAAGAATTCTTTGTTACTAAATGCAACTTTGTAAGGAAAAAACTCAACATAGGGTGTTGGGGGGAGGGGGGTCAATGGGGGGATGGGGTGGAAAGATAAAAAGAATTCTTGGTGGCAGGAAGTCTGAGAAGCTGCTGCACCGACCTCTCCTCCCATCCCACTGGGAGCTTGACTCTAAACCGAGCACTTGTTTCCGAGCTTAGGCGGCAGCAGCTTCCGTGCAAGGTTAGGGTGCAGGGCTTTGCAGCTGGCCAGGGCCTTCTGTGGAGCCCGTCCTCTCTGCCGGGCGTGTGCCCCTGCTGGCCTCCTGAGGGCTGGCCTGCCGTCCCCGGACACTCTCCAAGGTACCTTGGGGTCAATTTGCTGTAAATGGCCCTCAGATTTGGGGCCAGCTCCTCTCACTTCTGCTGCTTGGTAGCTCATACCCTGCAAAATCTTATGAATAACCTGGTGTGATATGGTAACTATGTTTTCAGACCCTCAAACTGAGTTGGTCAACCTAAGATTTATATCAGGTTTGTGAACTGTTTTATACAAGAAGGCTTATAAAGTTACAAATATTAAATCATATTTTATGATGGTTTCTTTTTTTTTTTAATGTGGGCTATCTGAAGAAGACTCTTGAGAGTCCCTTGGAGAACAAGATCAAACCAGTCGATCTTGAAGGAAATCAGCCCTGACAGTTAACTAGAAGGGCTGGACAAGAGCTGGCTCAGTGGGGAGCAGCCCGGGGCTGGGAACGCTTGAAGGCAGGAGGAGGAGGGGCGACAGAGGGTGGGACGGCCAGACAGCATGCCCAACTCAATGGACATGAGTTTCAGCAAGCTCTGGGAACTAGTGAAGGACAGGGAAGCCTGGCGTGCTGTAGTCCATGCGGTCACAAAGACTTCGACACGACTGAGTGACCGAAAAAGGAAGGAAAAAAGTCCCACTATCAACACCAACTTTCAGTAATTCTATTCCCTTCTCTTCAGATTTCTGTATGTGTATTGCTTGCCTGTATGTTTATATGTTTACAAAACTCAAACCAAACTTTCCATCTTCACCTCAAGTTTAGAATTTCATAGTGATTACGAGGCAGCAAGTCAGAAGAGCTCCCACTTATAATAAGAGTTTGTGCGGGAATCCCTGGCAGTCTAGTGGTTAGGACTCAGGGCTTTCATAGCTGGGGCCCAGGTTCCCAGATTCAATCAAGAGATCCCCCCCAAAAAAGGACAGAGTGTGAATTTGTGACTCTGAGTTCCTAAAACTTGAACATCTGCAGACCTGATTTTATCTGCGGGCCTGTATTTTTGTGACTCTGAGTCCCTAAAGCTTGAACATCTGCGGACCTGACTTTATCTCTGGGCCTGTGTTTGGATATCCCGTTTTGGTACTACCTTCGTATCATTATTGATGCTCAGTCGTGTCTGACTCTTTGTGGCCCCATGGACTGCAGCACGCCAGGCTTCCCTGTCCCTCACCATTTCCCAGAGCTTGCTCAAATTCATGTCCATCGAGTCAGTGAGGCCATCCAGCCGCCCCATTCTCTGTCATCACCTTCTCCTGCCTTCACCCTTTCCCAGCATCTGTGTCTCTTGCAATGAGTCAGCTCTTCCCATCAGGTGGTCAAAGTATTGGAGCTTCAGCTTCAGCATCAGTCCTTCCAATGAGTATTCAGGACTGATTTCCTTTAGGACTGACTGGTTTAATCTCCTTGCAGCCCAAGGGACTCTCGATCATCTTCTCTAGCGCCACAGTTTGAAGGCGTCAGTTCTTTGGCACTCGGACTTTTTTATTGCCCAGCTCTCACATCTGTGAACGACCACTGGAGAAACCATAGTTTTGACTATATGGACCTTTGTTGGCCAAGAAATGTGTCCGCTTTTTACTGCCCTGTCTAGGTTTGTCATTGCTTTCCTTGCAAGAGGCAAGTGTCTTTTAATTTCATGGCTGCAGTTACCATCTGCAGTGATTTGGGAGCCCAAGAAAATAAAGTCTGTCACTGTTTCCATTGTTTCCCCATCTATTTGCCATGAAGTGATGGGACCAGATGCCATGACCTCCATTTTTAGAATGTTGAATTTTAAGTCAGCTTTTTCACTCCCCTCTTTCCCTTTCACCAAGGGGCTATTTAGCTCCTCTTCAGTTTCTACCAATAGGGTGTTATCATCTGTATATCTGAGGTTGTTGATATTTCTCTTGGCAACTTTGATTCCAGCTTATGCTTCATCCAGCCTGGCATCTCACATGATGTACTCTGCATAAAATTTAAGTACTCCTTTCCCAAGTTTGAACCAGTCTGTTGTTCCATGTCTGGTTCTAACTGTTGCTTCTTGACCTGCATACAGGTTTCTCAGGAGGCAGGTCAGGTGGTCTGGTATTCCCATCTCTTTCAGAATTTTCCACAGTTTGTTGTGGTTTACATAGTCAAAGGCTTTAACGTAGTCAATAAAGCAGATGTTTTTCTGGAACTCTCTTGCTTTTTCAATGATCCAACAGATGTTGGCAATTTGATCTCTGGTTCCTCTGCCTTTTCTAAATCCAGCTTGAACATCTGGAAGTTTCAGTTCACATACTGTTGAAGCCTCGCTGGGAGAATTTTGAGCATTACTTTACTAGTGTGTGAGATGAGTGCAATTGTACGATAATCTGAACATTCTTTGGCATTGCCTTTCTTTGGGACTGGAATGTAAACTGACCTTTTCCAGTCCTGTGGCCACTGCTGAGTTTTCTAAAGGTGTTGGCATATTGAGTGCAGCACTTTAACAGCATCATCTTTTAAGATTTGGAATAGCTCAGCTGGAATTCCATCACCTCCACTAGCTTTGTTTGTAGTAATGCCTCCTAAAGCTCATTTGACTTCATACACCAGGATGTCAGGCTCTAGGTGAGTGATCACACCATCATGGCTATCCAGGTCATTAAAATCTTTTCTGTATAGTTCTTCTGTATATTCTTGCCACCTTTTCTTAATATTTTCTGCTTCTGTTAGGTCCATACCATTTCTGTCCTTTATTGTGCCTATCTTTGCATGAAATGTTCCCTTGATATCTCTGATTTTCTTGATGAGATCTCTAGTCTTTCCCATTCTATTGTTTTCCCCTATTTCTTTGCATTGTTCACTTCAAAGGGCTTTCTTATCTCCCCTCGCTGTTGTCTGGAACTCTGAATTTGGATGGATGCATCTTTCCTTTTCTCCTTTGCCTTTAGAGTCTCTTCTTTTCTCAGCTATTTATAAGGCCTCCTCAGACAACCATTTTGGTTTTTTGCATTTCTTTTTCTTGGGAATGGTTTTGATCACCACCTCTTGTACAGTGTTACAAACCTCCACCTATAGTTCTTCAGGCATCTGTCTATCAAATCTAATCCCTTGAATCTATTTGTCACTTTCACTGTATAATCATAAGGGAATCAAGTTAGGTCATACCTGAATGGTGTAAAGGTTTTCCATACTTTCTTCAATTTAAGTCTAAATTTTGCAATACGGATTTCATGATCTGAGCCACAGTCAGCTTCCAATCTTGTTTTTGCTGACTGTATAGAGATTCTCCATCTTTGGCTACAAAGAATATAATCAATCTGATCTTAGTATTGACCATCTGGTGACAGCCATGTGTAGAGTCATCTCTTGTGTTGTTGGAAGAGGATGTTTTCTATGACCAATGTGTTCTCTTGGCAAAACTCTGTTAGCCTTTGCCCTGCTTCATTTTGTACTCCAAGACCAAACTTTCCCATTACTCCAGTTATCTCTTAACTTCCTACTTATGCATTTCAGGCCCCTATGGTGAAAAGGACGCCTTTGGGGGGTGTTAGTTCTAGAAGGTCTTGTAGGTCTTCATAGAACGGTTGAGCTTCAGCTTCTTTGGCATCACTCGTCAGGGTGTAGACTTGGATTGCTGTGATGCTGAGTGGCTTCCCTTGGAAACTAACAGAGATCATGCAGCTGTCTGTAAGCGTGCACCCAAGCGCTGAACTTTGGAGTCTTTGGTTGGCTGTGAGGGCTACTCCATTTCTTCCAAGGGATTCTTGCCCACAGTAGTAGATATAATGGTCATCTGAATTAAATTTGCCCTTTCCTGTCCATTTTAGTTCACTGATTCCTAAAATGTTGATGTTCATTCTTGCCATCTCCTGTTTGACCACTTCCAATTTACCTTGATTCATAGACCTAACATTCCAGGCTCCTATGCAATATTATTCTTTACAGCATTGGACTCATTTTCCTAACCAGACACACCCACAGCTGGGTCTTGTTTCCACTTTGGCTCAGCCTCTTCATCCTTCCAGAGCCATTTCTCTGCTCTTCTCCGGGAGCATTTTGGACACCTGCCGACCTGGGGGGTCCATCTTCCAGTGTCATATCTTTTTGCCTTTTCATGCTGCTCATGGGGCTCTCAAGGCAAGAACGATAAAGAGGGTTAACACTCCCTTCTCTGGTGGAACGCTCTCCAGCATGACCTGTCTGTCTTGGGTGGCCCTACACAGCATGGCGCATAGTTTCACTGAGTTAGGCAAGGCTGTGGTCCATATGATCAGTTTAGTTAGTTTTCTGTGATTGTGGTTTTCATTCTGTCTGTCCTCTGACGGATGAGGATCAGGGTCTTGTGCAAACTTCCTCATGGGAGGTACTGGCTATGGGCAAGGCCATGCTCAGTGAGTCTTTAACCCAATATTGTTGATGGGCAGGGCTCTGTTCCTCCCAGTAGCTGGGCCTGTGTTCAGTCTTAGTAGTTGCAGCACAAGCTAATTGCTCGCTGGCGAGTGAAGTCATAGCTCCCCGAGCAGGGACCGAGCCCGTGCTGCTTGCATTGCAAGGCAGACTGTCACCCACTGGGCCACTAGGGGGTCCCTCCTTTCTGCTAATCCGTACTAATGTGTAAGTGAGCAAAGACATTAAGAAAAATAAGTGAAGTGAAGTGAAGTGAAGTGAAGTCGCTCAGTCGTGTCTTAAATGGCTTCTGCAGCATTAGTTCTGGATGATACTGGGACCTGCAGCCACATTGCAAAGCACTGGTGTCTTCAGTTTCTTGCCTCTTGACTCTTCTCCGTGTCTTTTCTCGGAGCCCTTCTGACGTTCTCTCTGCAGAATGCACAGCGCTAGCTGGTCTTGCCCGAGTGCTCAGATTCCCAAGTCCACCCTGGACAGCGAGTGCCCCCGTCCTCCCACGAGTCCTTCACGGGCCCTCCTGAGAGCCAGCCGAGACTTGCTGTGTGTGAAGACTGTGCAGCATTTTCACCCTGAAAAGGCACTTGCCTCTGTGAGGGGCCCTACCCTCTGAGGGAGGCGCTTGGGTGATGCTGCTGTGTGGCCCTGCTAACTCACCGTGCCTTCCTCCAGGTTGCAGATGGAGGCTCTGGCTTCAGGACAGCTCAGGGGAAGTCCTCCCTCTTAGACCCAATTCCAAAGTGGATAAAAAATTTCTAGCTAAGTTTTCGCAAAGATGGAGGGCTGGAAGGCATAGTATATTAATCTTAGTGGTTGAGTCCCTCCCATATTCCACATCTTTCTATTATTTCTTACCCATTTCAAGTTCCCCACCAGTTAACTTGTAATTAAAGATTTTAATGAAAAAAATATTTTCATTGGTACTTAATATCCTTGCATTTAAATTATAAAATCCTATTCTGCATCTCATAAAGTCAATTTTTCCCAAGAACATGGCTTTTTATATTCTGATTGGCTGGATGGGAGAATTCACACAACACACACACACACACACACACACACACACACACACACTTCTATGGAAAAAAATCTATTTTCTTGGAAAGACCACACCTATCTCTCTATTCTCAGCCCTAAAATAATCACAAGACTTACTGAAACTGCTTCTTCCTCCCTAGATCCGCTGAAACTCAATTTATAGTTCCTGCTTGTCTTAAAGCTGGATGACCCCTGGGGTCGCTGCGCCAATCTCTGGCCCCGGACGTCCTTCCTGGTCCTTTCCACCCCCCACAGACAACAGACGTAATCTTCCTATAATGCAGTTCTGACCATGCCAGTTCTGTCCTTACAATTACTTATTGCTTTTTGCTTTTTATTCACTTTAAGAATATTTATATTCAATAAACAAAAGTAACTTGTGGGATATAAATTGGAAGATAACTTGGGATTAATAGATACACACTATTACACACGAAATAGGTGAAGAGCTAGGCCCTACCGTAGAGCGCAGGGAGTGTAGTAGGTTATTAGATTATGTCACAATATAACCAATCTAGTGTGATAACCTAAAGGGAAAGCGTCTGGGAGAATACATACGTCCATTCACGCATAGCTGAGTCACTCTGCTACATACCTGAACCCAGCCTCACACTGCGAATCAACTGCGCCTCAGCAACAGCGCAAGACAGACAGACGAGGCGCAGGCCTCTGTGCCTGACAAGCGGGCACAGCTGGCAACTGCCCCCACCACAGCCCAGGTGTGGGCTGCCGCTCCAACTCCCCACCCCCGACTCCCCTGTCAATCTGGCAACCACTGGTCTGTTTTGGGTTCCTTTAATTTTGCTTTTTCCAGAATATCATATAAGTGAAGGCGACTTCCCAGGTGGCTCAGACAGTAAAGCATCTGCCTACAATGCGGGAGACCCAGGTTCAACACCTGGGTCGGGAAGATCTCCTGGAGAAGGGAATGGCAACCCACTCCAGTGTACTTGCCCCCTCCCTCCAAAAATGGGGTTCAAAGAAGTATTTTAAGGGCTTCCCTGGGAGCTCAGAGGTTAAAGCGTCTGCCTGCAATGTGGGAGACTCGGGTTCGATCCCTGGGTTGGGAAGATCCCCTGGAGAAGGGACTGGCAACCCACTCCAGTGTGCTTGCCCCTCTCCCCCCAAAAATGGGGTTCAAAGAAGTATTTTAAGGGCTTCCCTGGGGGCTCAGAGGTTAAAGCGTCTGCCTGCAATGTGGGCGACCCGGGTTTGATCCCTGGGTTGGGAAGATCCCCTGGAGAAGGGACTGGCAACCCACTCCAGTGTGCTTGCCCCTCTCCCCCCAAAAATGGGGTTCAAAGAAGTATTTTAAGGGCTTCCCTGGGGGCTCAGAGGTTAAAGCGTCTGCCTGCAATGTGGGCGACTCAGGTTTGATCCCTGGGTTGGGAAGATCCCCTGGAGAAGGGACTGGCAACCCACTCCAGTGTGCTTGCCCCTCTCCCCCCAAAAATGGGGTTCAAAGAAGTATTTTAAGGGCTTCCCTGGGGGCTCAGAGGTTAAAGCGTCTGCCTGCAATGTGGGCGACTCGGGTTTGATCCCTGGGTTGGGAAGATCCCCTGGAGAAGGAAATGGCAACCTACTCCCGTGTTCTTGCCTGGAGAATCCCATGGAGAGAGGAGCCTGGTGAGCTACAGTCCACGGGGTCGCAAAGAGTCAGACACGACTGATCGACTTCACTCTCACTTTCACGGTATAGTAGCCTTATTCTGTAATTAAACTTTTTACTCTGAGGTAATCATAGACTCAACGCAGTTGAAGGGAACGACACAGAGGCCTCTGGACACCGGCCCTGCTGTGCTTCCAGCCCCACCTCCCGTGCGGGCGCTGCCTGCTGGCCTCACACACACTGGCATGGAAGCGCGCTGTGGGGTCCCTGTCCATATTCCCAGTCTGTGCTCCCGCCTGAACCTTGCTCTCGTCACCGCATCCAGATAGAGCTGGAGAAGGTCTTCCCTCCTAACAAAGGGCAGTTATTTCACAGGCATTTCCGCCATCGCCTCTCACCGTCCAGGCTTCTCTCCTCCCAGCACGCCTCTTCCATCCTGAACTACGGACCATCACGCAGCACTTGGTTGTCCTCGTGGCTGAACAGCTGTGCTGCAGGGTCCCCGTGTAGAGAAACGGGAGAAGCTCCCCAGCCTCCCCCTGTCCAGCTACTGTCCCGTTATCCCGGGCCTCTCTGCAGCCACGTCGCCCCAAGCACGCTGCCAACACTGCTCGAGCCTTCTCTCCACGTGCCCTCCTACGTGCTGACGTGCCGCAACGCTCCTCTCACGGCACCACGAATGCTCCTGGGCCAGACCCAGCAGAGGCCCCTTGCTTGGAACGCTCCTTTCGCCTGTCCGTGCTTTGTGACGCTGAGCTCTCCGGGCTTTCTCCTGCTTCATTCGTTGCTCGTTGGCTCCTGGACCCCTGGATCGTCTCTCACTCTCTATCCAAGTTCTGGCTGTGGGTGTTTCTTGGGGCTCCTGGAGGCCACTCTTAAGAAGGGTGGGTGTGCTTTTCTTATTTAAGATTTTTGTGATTAGACCATGCTACATGGATATATCTTTTAATTTAAAACCCACCATTACATAAAGAGTCAGAATTCCACTGAGTACTCACACCAGCCCCATTCTCCTCCAGAACTAACCACATCCCAGGCCTGGGGTTCCGCCAGCCCCTCCAGCCTTCCCCCTCCCCACACAGATGCCTTCGCGCTGTTAGGAAGAGCTCCCCTCAGCTCCCTGGGAGTTGGTGTCATCTCTGTCATCTACCCTGAGTATTTATTCTTTTTCAGAGCAAACTGATGACTTTGTCCCTAGTAACTAGCGTAGTCTGCGATTGCCTATTGACCTCTCTAAGAGGGCAATCTTCCTCAGTCTTGGCTGTGAGAACAGACCCTCTGGAGGCAGCAAGTGTGAGCCTTCCGGCGTTTCAGTCCCAGCGCTGGAGGGCACAGGGCACCCGGAAGCAGCACAAAGCACACTGACAACCCCAGCGCAGCCGGTGCTTGATGCCCATCCCACAGGCACACCCCACGACTACAGGCACGTGCACAGATGTGTACAGTCACTCATCACCCATGGGTTTCGTACTTGTGAATTTGTCCGCTTGCTCAAAAGTTCCAAGGGAGGAGAAGATCGGAGATGCACACCCTCCCAGAGACAAAGGCAAGCGAGAAAAGCAACACAGCACAGCGCACGAACCCACCACTGCCGCCATGGCCTGAGACGCCCGAGCGGCAGCCCCGCCGCGCTCTGCTCCCCACGGTTGCTGTTGTTCAGTCGCTCAGTCGTGTCCGACTCTTTCCAGCCATGTGGACTGCAGCCCGCCAGGCCTCCCTGTCCTTCACCATCTCCCAGAGCTGGCTCAAACTCATGTCCATTGGGTCAGTGATGCCATCCAACCATCTCATCCTCTGTCGTCCCCTTCTCCTCCTGCCTTCAAGCTTTCCCAGCATCAGGGGCTTTTCTAATAAGTTGGCTCTTTGCATCAGATGCCAGAGTATTGGAGCTTCAGCTTCAGGATCAGCCCTTCCAATGAATATTCAGGACTGATTTCCTTTAGGATTGACTGGTTTGATCTCCTGGCAATCCAAGGGACTCTCAAGAGTTTTCTCCAACACCACAGTTCAATAGCATCAATTCTTCAATGCTCAGCCTTTATAGTCCAACTCTCACATCCATACATGACTATGGAAAAACCATAGCTTTGGCTAGACGGACTTTGTTGGCAAAGTAATGTCTCTAATTTTTAATATGCTGTCTAGGTTGATCATAGCTTTTCTTCCAAGGAGCAAGCATCTTTTAATTTCATGGCTGCAGTCACTGTCTACAGTGATTTTGAAACCCAATAAAATAAAGACAATCACTGTTTCCATTGTTTCCCCATCTATTTGCCATGAAGTAATAGGACCAGATGCCATGATCTTAATTTTATGAATGTTGAGTTTTAAGCCAGCTTTTTCATTCTCCTCTTTCACTTTCATCAAGAGGCACTTTAGTTTCTTTTTGCTTTTTGCCATAAGGGTGGTGTCATCCGCATATCTGAGTTTATCTCTCAGCAATCTTGATTCCAGCTTACACTTCATCCAGCCCAGCATTTTGTGTGATGTACTCTGCATATAACTGAAATAAGCAGTGTGACAATATACAGCCTTGACGTACTCCTTTCCCAAGTTTGAACCAGTCTGTTGTTCCATGTCCAGTTCTAACTGTTGCTTCTTGACCTACATACAGGTTTCTCAGGAGGTAGGTAAAGTGATCTGGTATTCCCATCTCTTGAAGAATTTTCCAGTTTGTTGTGGTCTACACAATCAAAGGATTTAACACAGTCAATGAAGCAGATGTTTTTCTGGAACTCTCTTGCTGTTTCTATGATCCAATGGATGTTGCCAATTTGATCTCTGGTTCCTCTGCCTTTTCTAAATCCAGCTTGAACATCCGGAAGTTCTCAGTTCACGTGTTGCTGAAGCCTGGCTTGGAGAATTGTGAGCGTGACTTCGCTAACACGTTAGGTGAGTAACTGTGCGGTAGTTCGAGCATCCTTTGGCATCGCCTGTCTTTGGGATTGGAATGAAAACACCTTTTCCAGTCCTGTGGCCAGTGCTGGGTTTTCCAAATTTGCTAGCGTGTTGAGTGCAGCACTTCAACAGCATCATCTTTTAAGGTTTGAAATAGCCTAGTTAGAATTCCATCACCTCCACTAGCTTTTTTTGCAGTGATGCTTCCTAAGGTCCACCTGACTTCGCACTCCAAGATGTTGGGCTCTAGGTGAGTGATCACACTGTGGGTCATTAAGATTTCCCACGATAGAGAGCCCCAAAGCCTTTCCATATGAAGAAACCTTCATTTATTCTAGTTTCAACAGGTCATGTGTCCAGAACTTTTTGTTGTCTTTTATAGTCTTTAACAGTCTTATTTTTATTTATTTTTGGCTGTGCTGGGTTTTTGTTGCTGTTCACAGGCTTTCTCTAGCTGTGGTGGGTGGGGACTACTCTTTGTTGGGTGCACAGGCTCTGGGGCACTCGGAGCTCAGTGGTTGTCACACATGGGCCTAGTTGGCCCATTCCCCAAGGCATGTGGAATATTCCCAGACCAGGTATCAAACCAGTGTCCCCTGCATCACAAGGCGGCTTCTTACCCACTGGGTCACCAGAGAAGCCCTAGACTCACCTCTTTTAAGCTAAGCTAAGTCGCTCGGTTGTGCCCGACTCTGTGCGACCCCACAGACAGCAGCCCACCAGGCTCCCCTGTCCCTGGGATTCTCCAGGCAAGCACACTGGAGTGGGTTGCCATTTCCTTCAGAGGGAAAAAAAAACTGTGCCTAAGAACCCAGCTACTAGAGATCTAAGCCAGTGACATGTTTTCCCGGAATCTAGATATTCACAAATGTGGCAACGATAGTGACGAAAGGCACAAAAAAACCCTGAAGATAAGGTCTGGGGGAGGGGGTGGTTACTGCCCTCTCCCTTTCTGGGGCCGCTGTGTCTCCCCTGGGGCAATGGGGGAAGCTCTCAGAAGACACTTTTGGAAACTGACACACTCTCTGTGGCATGCAGACTAGAGGACTGTTCCAGACATCATCGTTCCCACTGAGCGTTCTGTCCAGAGCGCCTGCCAGGCTCCAGGCCCTGTCCCCCTTCCGGGAGGAGACTGGGCCTTTTCCTGCTCTGTTGTGAACAGCAGGCACTCAGTGAGCCTGGGCTAGAAATACAGAAGAGGCTTCGCATTCAGCAGGCTGGGGGAGTGGGGAGCCCGGCTCCTGCAGACAGGCTGGAAACCGCGATGCCCTGTGTGTGCTGCTGGCTTGGAAACGAGGGTCCCCCATCTTTTTCCGGAGCACGAGCCCTCTGCCCTTGTTTCCTGCTGCGGCGCCTTTGCAGTGTCTGCGGGTTATAATCTTGTCCCGTTACTGACTGCAGCCAAAAGGTAAAGCTTCACTTGTCTTGCTCGCTTAGGTGGGTGCCTGGCACTCAGGGTGCTCAGCAAGTACTTTTGGTGAACGAGTGGGTCCAGACACTGGACAGTGTGGAGGCAGGAGGGTGGCATCCAAGGGGACAAGCGCCCCCAGAGGGTTAGGGTTCTCAGAGTCCCTCGTCAACTCCTCTTAGCCTGGAGCCTCAGCACTGACTGGAAGGCCTATCTTCTGTGAAGATTCACTCCATTTATCCTGAAGGCAGCCTGTGCTTTGTCACATAAAGCCTAGGACTCAGAGGACTTAAATCCTTCTCCAGAGTCACGGCAGCTGGTAATTGGAAGAGGTCCGAGCTGAGTCCAAAGCCTAAAAGTTTACAGATGTCTTAGCTCCAGACAGTTCCCTGAAAACCACGAAGGACAACGGTTGTTGGGAGCTCTGGCTCTGGGGTGAGGACGCAGGGGAGACGCCTGTCTGTGCCTCAGTTTCCATGTCTGTGAAACGATGGGGATGTTGATAGCATCTGTGCACGGGGCCATGGGCATTAAACTGAAAACCACCTGATATGTAACCAGGGACCAAGAAGCATCAGATAGCACTGTTGTTAGTACACTCACAAAGCTAATATTAATACAATCAGGACACAAGCTGCTTTTCCTGGGCCTCCTCGGACTCTGTTCCAGATGAAAAATTGGTGTGGGCAAGGTGCTCAGTGGTCAGTGCCCGTCACCCGTGCCAGTCCGGGGTCCCCACTTACCAGCCTCTGGGCGGAGGGGAGCAAGGCAGCAGCTGGGTCATGCCCATCACTGCTTCCAGCGGCACCTCATTTCTCTCAAGTTTGGGGATAAACTCATCAAGTCAATTCGTGCAGCCACTTTGAAGAAGTGAAAAGGACCAGGGGGTCCTTTCCCAGGACCCCCGGGAAAGCCAAGGACTGGGGAGGCCAAGGGGTGGAGACTCGGCAGGTCAGCCTGAAGCTGAGCACCTCAAAGGCCGAGAAGAGGCTCACCTGACGCTCACCTGGGTGCCCTCTGCCCTCGCCTGGACCCTCCCTCCTCGCCTGGACCCTCTGCCCTCACCTGGACCCTCTGCCCTCACCTGGACCCTCAGCCCTCGCCTGGACCCTCTCCCCTCGCCTGGACCCTCCCCCCTCTCCTGGACCCTCCCCCCTCGCCTGGACCCTCCGCCCTCATCTGGACCCTCCCCCCTCGCCTGGACCCTCCCCCCTCATCTGGACCCTCCCCCCTCGTCTGGACCCTCCCCCCTCGCCTGGACCCTCCCCCCTCGCCTGGACCCTCTCCCCTCGCCTGGACCCTCCCTCCTCACCTGGACCCTCCCTCCTTGCCTGGACCCTCTGCCCTCATCTGGACCCTCTGCCCTCGCCTGGACCCTCTCCCCTCGCCTGGACCCTCCCCCCTCGCCTGGACCCTCCCCCCTCGCCTGGACCCTCCCTCCTCACCTGGACCCTCCCTCCTTGCCTGGACCCTCTGCCCTCATCTGGACCCTCTGCCCTCGCCTGGACCCTCTCCCCTCGCCTGGACCCTCCCCCTCGCCTGGACCCTCCCTCCTCACCTGGACCCTCTGCCCTCACCTGGACCCTCTCCCCTCGCCTGGACCTTCCCTCCTCGCCTGGACCCTCTCCCTTTGCCTGGACCCTCTTCCCTCGCCTGGACCCTCCCCCTCACCTGGACCCTCCCCCTCACCTGGTCCCCACACCCCTCCGAGGCCCCCTTCCCCAGTCCCTGTGTCTCGGCTCTGGTCTCAGCTGCTCACCTCCTGTCCGTCTCCAGCTCCTGCAGAGAAGAGGGCCATGCCCTCAGTTCCCCTCCAGCCCCACACACCTTCTGCCTCTCGGGCCAGAGGCAGATTCAAATGCAGTCCTTGAGCTAGGGATGACTCAGGAAGGGCGGTGAGCGCTGCTGGGGCTCCAGTGTGCGTCTCCTGGATGGCCAGCACCAAGTGGTGAGGCCAGGTAGCCGGAGGGTGACTGTTGTGGGGGAGCAGAGACAGAGATCAAGAGAAAGAGAAAGAGAGACACAGAGACAGGCAGACACACAGAGGGAGACAGGGGGACAGAGGGAGGCAGAGAGACAGAGAGACAGAGAGACAAAGAGACAGACACACGGAGGGGCACAGAGGCAGAGATGCACACGGTGGGGGGAGGGGGCAGGAGAGGTGTTGGCACCTGCTGGGGTCCCTCTGATCCCACACAACCTCCTGGAAGGGATGCCCTCTAGTTTATGATGAGGAAACTGGGGTTCAGGGAGATTCAGGGGCAGCTGGATTTGCCCAGCTTGTCTGGCCCCAGCCCTCTGAGTCTCCTTATTCTCTGGGAAGTGATGGAGGAAATTCAAAAGCAGGAAATTGCGAGCGCAAGCTTGCTACGTTTGTGTTGGGCCTGAGTGCAGTGTGCAGAAGCGAAGGGAAGTGCCCGCTGTCTGAGGGGCTGTGTGTCCCCAGGTCAGTCAGCAGTGGAGGTGCCCGTGAGGCCACGATGAGGGGCTGCCCACGGGGGCCTGGGCGGGGGAGGTGGTGGTGTCTGTGTGTTTAAATCCCGCAGTGCGGGTCTGGCGCAGGGGGCACCGTGGGAGATTCCGAGCGCGTTTCACAGGGCCTGGCTGGGAACGCAGCTGCAGAGCTGAGCAGACACACAGGGCCCCCCAAGGGGCAGCTGCGGAGGAGGGCACAGTCGGTGGCCCAGGAAGGCTTCCTGGGGCTCCAGGATCCCCCTGCATCCGGGGCCTGCGTGCTGGGGGTGCCCCACCCCACCAGAGGGCAGGGAGCAATGCTAGGGAGTCGATCAAGGAGCACAACACCGAGACAGGTCTGAGACAGGTGGAGGGGAGAGAGGAGCCCGCAGGAGGGAGTTCCCAGCAAACAGCCTGGAAGATGGGGCGGCGGGGGGTGCGGTGGGGAGACGGCCAGGCCAGGCACCGGTGTCTCGACACGGAAGTGCCTGTTCTCAAAACCAGCCTTGGATGTGGTGAACAGCTCCTGCCATGACAGTGCCCTGCGCCAAGTCGCTCAGCACCGGCTGGCTTGGACATGAGGGCCTTCTTCACACAGAGTGTGCAGGCCACAGAGGCGGCTGCTCTGGGCTGTGGGCAGAAGGCTGCAAGTTCCCTGGGGAGCTCTCAAGGCCTGGTCCAGGGTGCCAGGTCCACAGTGATCCTCCTGTGAAGGGGAGGGTTGGGGATGAGGACTTGCTGAGCAATAGCTCAGTCAACCAGCTTGTTTTATAGCTAAGACAAAACAAGGCCCAAGGGTGGACTTGTTCATCTTCATCTTCAGCGAGATTGGGCCAATAGCCCAGTCAGTCAGTTCAGTTGCTCAGTCGTATCTGACTCCTTGCGACCCCATGGACTGCAGCCCGCCAGGCCTCCCTGTCCTTCACCAACTCCCAGAGCTTGCTCAAACTTATGTCCATTGAGTCGGTGAGGCCATCCAACAATTTCATCCTCTGTTGTCCCCTTTTCTTCCTGTCTTCCATCTTTCCCAGCATCAGGGTCTTTTCCAATGAGCCAGTTCTTCATGTCAGGTGGCCAAAGGATTTGAGTTTCAGCTTCAGCATCAATCCTTCCAATGAATATTCAGGACTGATTTCCTTTAGGATGGACTGGTTGGATCTCCTTGCAGTCCAAGGGACTCTCAAGAATCTTCTCCAACACCACAGTTCAAAAGCAACAATTCTTCAGCACTCAGATTTCTTTATATTCCAACTCTCACATCCATACTTGACTATTGGAAAAACCATAGCTTTGACTAGACAGACCTTTCTTGGCAAAGTAATGTCTGCTTTTTACTGTGCTATCTAGGTTGGTCATAACTTTCCTTCCAAGGAGTAAGCGTCTTTTAATTTCATGGCTGCAGTCACCATCTCCAGTGATTTTGGAGCCCAAGAAAATAAAGTCTGACACTCTTTCCATTGTTTCCCTATCTGTTTGTCATGAAGTGATGGGACCAGATGCCATGAATTCGTTTTCTGAACGTTGAGTTTTAAGCCAACTTTTCACTCTCCTCCTCTTTCATTTTCATCAAGAGGTTCTTTAGTTCTTCTTCACTTTCTGCCATAAGGGTGGTGTCATCTGCATATCTGAGGTTATTGATATTTCTCCTGGCAATCTTGATTCCAGCTTGTGCTTCATCCAGCCCAGGATTCTGCTTGATGTACTCTGCATAGAAGTTAAATAAGCAGGGTGACAATATACAGCCTTGACGTAGTCTTTTTCCTATTTGGAACCAGTCTGTTGTTCCATGTCCAGTTCTAACTGTTGCTTCTTGACCTGCACACAGATTTCTCAAAAGTCAGGTCAGGTGGTCTGGTATTCTCATCTCTTGAAGAATTTTCCACAGTTTGTTGTGATCCACACCGTCAAAGGCTTTGGCGTAGTCAATAAAGCAGAAGTAGATGTTTTTCTGGAACTCTCTTGCTTTTTTGATGATCCAGCAGATGTTGGCCATTTGATCTCTGGTTCCTCTGCCTTTTTTAAATCCAGCTTGAACATCAGGAAGTTCATGGTTCACATATTGCTGAAGCCTGGGTTGGAGAATTTTGAGCATTACTTTACTAGCATGTGAAATGAGTGCATTTGTGCAGTAGTTTGAACATTCTTTGGCATTGCCTTTCTTTGGGATTGGAATGAAAACTGACCTTTTCCAGTCCTGTGGCCACTGCTGAGTTTTCCAAATTTGCTGGCATATTAAGTGCAGCACTTTCACAGCATCATCTCTTAGGACCTGAAATAGCTCAACTGGAATTCCACCACCTCCACTAGCTTTGCTCATAGTGATGCTTCCTAAGGCCCACTTGACTCCACATTCCAGGATGTCTGGCTCTAGATGAGTGATCACACCATTGTGATTATCTGGGTCGTGAAGATCTTTTTTGTACAGTTCTTCTGTGTATTCTTGCCACCTCTTTTTAATATCTTCTGCTTCTGTTAGATCCATACCATTTCTGTCCTTTATCGAGCCCATCTTTGCATGAAATGTTCCCTTGGTATCTCTAATTTTCTTGACGAGATCTCTGGTCTTTCGCATTCTGTTGGTTTCCTCTATTTCTTTGCACTGATCGCTGAGGAAGGCTTTCACATCTCTCCTTGCTGCTCTCTGGAACTCTGCATTTAAATGGGTATATTTTTCTTTTCTCCTTTGCCTTTAGAGTCTCTTCTTTTCTCAGCTATTTGTAAGGCCTCCTCAGACAACCACTTTACCTTTTTGCATTTCTTTTTCCCAACTATGGGAGTTTGGGAATTTTTTTGCTGGAGTTCAGCTACAGATATCTGGATCTATTTGAGCCAGTTTAAGAAGACTTAACTCAGGAGATGGTACTTCCAGAACAGTCGACACAAGCAGAGAGCAGGCGCTAAGCTGTGTTTCCAAAACAGCCCCTACCTCACCCTTCAGGATGGGCCTGGTGAGACAGCTGGTGCTTCTGCTTCCAGCAGTGGCCCAGCCACGCCTGGCTCTGTGGTTAGAATTCAAGAACATCACCTGACAGTGGGCACACAGACCTCAGGAGAGGGCGCTGGTAGTTCTGGGCTTCTGGACAAGGCCTGTCTCCAGGGCTCTCCAGGCCCCACCCTCCTTGTTCTTTAAACAAAGAAGAGTGACTCTGGGACTCAGGGCTCCTCTGCTGAGCGACAGCAGCAGAGTCTGCATGATGGGACCAGGAACCCCAAGTCTGACCCTGGACACTCGCTCTGTGGCTGCTGTGCCTGCGTGAAGGTCTCCGTGCCAGGGCCGCCTTCTGAGCCGCCCTCAGCCATGAGCGCATGTGTGGTGTGTGCACACTTGAGCGTAGACCTGGGTTTGGATTATGGCTTGGAACTGTAACCCACCACTTGTTAGCTGTGTCATTTTGGTCAAAGGACCAGCTTCTCAGACTTCAGTCTACTCACTTGGGAAGCAGTGTCTGCCAGTTCACCACGGCACCAGGCCGCCTGAACAGGAGTCTGGGAATTTCCCAGGAATTGGGAGATGCCGTTGGGGTCTCCGAAAGGCCTCTGGCAAGGAGCCCTCTTCTGCATCTGGTTCGACCAGGATGAGACACCCCCCTGGGTCCTGGGCCATCATGGGCTGTGAGCAGCTCCAGCCACACCAGCGCCACCCTCTGTGAAAAGACAAACCGCATCTTGTGGAGAACCGTGCTCAGACTCACAGACACAGGCTCTGCCACAGGGCTCCCGTGAGCACAAAGGACACGGAAACGCAAAGGCCAAACGGATGTAACTTGTGTAGGACTCACTGACTCTTCCTGTGGGACTTGGGAGGACCTTTCATTGGGGAGGAATTGACTACAGTGCCACACCAAGGGGGCGTAGACACCCCACGCCTTGCTGAGTCTGTCAAGACTGCCTTCCCCCTTCCCTCCCCATGGCTTCCTGAGTGCTGGGGTTATCTCTTCCAAGCACATCCCTGGGACACACCCCGCCAGGTGGCCAAGGCGGGCTCTCATTCAACCTGTCTTCCAGTGCACCGCTGACTGTGCTGTGGACTTCAGCTGAAGCTTGGGGCTGACCAGTGAGGCCTCACCTGCCAGCAGGGTGGGTGGGGGTAAGCGCTATTCCTGACTTCCCTTTCTCACTCTCTGGGGTCACCTGGAATGCCTCACCTTGCCGGATCACCACGCAGCCTCCTCTGAATGTTTCTGAGTGGGATGAGAGGCCAGAGCAAATGGTCCTCTTCCTTTTTTGCTGCCCCAGCACCAGCAGGACAGCTGCACCCCAGGCGGGCCTGGCTGGCTGGGGAGATGAAAGAGGGGTCGACATCCCTGAAACTGGCCTGCAGCTTCCATGACTGAAGACCACAGTGCATATTCAGGCATGGCCACTTGAGAGAAGAAAAGAGAAACAAAACAAGACAAAATGAATAAGCTAAAACAATTAAAAGGTAAAAGAAAAAACACCAGAGTCAATTATCTACTTTTCTTTCTCTCAAGTTGTCAAATAAAGGTCATTCCCCCACGTTTTGAAAAACCAAGAAAAAGACTCCTCTGAATTATGAGCATTTGTAGCAAATTATCTAATATATGAAGAGTCGCTCCAGCGAGTGTGTCACTACCGTCACTAAAGCCCGTGTCCTGTGCGATCCGCTCAAGGACGTCCACATCCCTTCCCACTGATTCCATGGTGATGCTTGCAGCAACGGTCGCTGGATGAGCCATCAGCTTTTTAAAATGAGGAGACTGAGAGGACTCATGATTTGTCAAGGTCTCTTTAAGGAACTTCAGCACATCTGTGGAGCCCATGAGTCCTTACAGAGACAGGGTGCAGACAGTGAGGAGAGGCAGGGACGCGGCTGGGGGTGCGGGTGCGAGGTGAACCCCGGGGTGAGAGCTGGGGTCTCAGCTGCGGTACTGGCAGGGGCTCCCTGAGAGGGAGGAGCTGTGTCCTTGCGTTGGAAGAGGGCTCCAAGGGGCAGAGGCGCTAAGGAGTTTGTCCAAGGGCACACAGCTGGCCCGGCTCACGCCAAGCCCTGTGCACTCCTCGGCCCTCCCCTTGTCCCTGCCCCAGGAAGGGCCAGAGTGCGCATGGGCTCACGGGCCCAAGAAGGCGGTAGAACGTCGGGGACGAGGGCCTCTGGGGCCACCCAGCCCTCGTCTCAGTCCTTTCTCCTGCCTGGTGGGCTGTGAAGGGAACCCCTGAGCCCCTGCCCACATCTTGGCCTGAATCACCAAGGAGCCCTGGTGTCCAGTCGGGCAGCTCGGACCAACCTCCCCTGGCAGGAGGGGCCTTGGCTCCACGGGCTCCGGTCCACTCACGCGGTCTGTGGTCCTCCTGGCTGGGAGGGAAGGACAGAAGACACACCTTCAGATTCAGGTTTCTACTCATAACCAAGTCCTCGCAGAAGAAGGAAGAGGGAACCAGATAGCGCTGGGAACCAGTAACAGGATAGGGAGCTTTGAACCTGTACAGACCACCTGTTGGAGTCTGGCCAGCCAGCTTGACAGCTGCTTGCTGAGGGGGGCCTCACCTGGGGCGGAGGGCAGCAGTATCTGGTGCCCACCGTTAGCTGGTGCCTCTGCTGAGCAGCGGCCGAGGGCCAGGCTGCAGGCTGCCAGCCCACGCGCATCAGTTCCGTTTCTGAGTCAGAGGAGCAGCTAATGAACACCGGCCAGAGCGAAGCTGCCTCCCCGGGCAGAGGCAAGAGCTTGCGGCCTGTCTGGAGGGGGACCTGGCCTGGGATGAGGCAGGGGCCCCGAGGGAATGGCTCAGATACACAGTTGCTCCGTCCACTGCTAAAGGAGGGCTTGTTTGGAACTCTGTCCACTTGGCCTTCAAATTACTAAGACCGCCTTTGACAAGCAAAGATCGAGTGTAAACAGTGTAGCTGTGAGTGAGGCTTTAGGAAAAATGTCAGAAACAAGTACTCTTGTGTAGGTATTTTTCAGGTTGGCAAATTTTGAATAGAAAATTGTCTGTTCTAGGAAGGGTTTTCCGTTGACAACTATCTCACTAGTTCATGGTGTGTAGCAGCCAATGGTGAGATACTTCTCATAGACAAAAATCAAGTTCTTTCTGAAACAGTATTTTTGCAGGGTTTGGGCCACAGGGCTCAGGTGGACTACAGTTGTGTGCTGTTTGCTGGTTCTGGGAAAACTGCTCAAACATCTGTGGGGGCAAAGAGCCCAGATCCCTAGGTGACGCTGCAGGAGAGTGACGGGAATGAGCAGAAACAACTGGCACATGTTTGGAGAGTTTCTGGTAAATTACTGTTCCATGACAGAGGCTAATCCCCAGGAAGGCCAAGCATCACATCATTTGTTCAACGAACACTCACTGAGCACTGAGCGTGTGCGAGCGATCCTAAGAGGGCAGTCGCCCTACAGGAACAGGCACCCCAGCCCCACGCCTTGGGCACCGTCTGAGAGGTGGTTTTGAGTGACTCCGGGGCTGCGGCGACACACTCCATGGCCGGTTCTTGGTTTCCCAACTGAACGGGAAACATTCAGCGAGCCCGGCCACACAAACAAGTCCAGGTGCATCCACCCCAGCCGCTGGATTAAGTTTCCACGCGTCCATGCAGCCGGGCATCCACAGCTCTCCCTCCCAATGCGTCCTCCTCTTCCTCTTTCTCCTTCAAGTCCTGGCTCCTTCTGGCAGAGTCTCATCAGTCAGCCCTCTTGCCTGGCTGGGGAGGGCAGCCAGGGGGGCAGTGTGTGAAAAGGATTAGAAGCGTCAAGCCGAGCACCTGTGAGGCAGGCCCGCTGCAGGGCAGACCCCACAAAAACCTTCTGTGCAGGAAGGCCCTCTCACCCTGGGAGTGGCTCCTGGAGGCCACTTCTGAAAGCTCAGACTCGTTCGCCTTTTCAGTGGTGCCTCCCTGCCATGGGGCCAGCCCCAGACAGCGGTGAATTCCCATCTGGGGGCGGCTCCTCTGATCTCAGACCCTCTTCAGGGTCATTTGTGCACTGAGATGGGGCCGCCTCACTTCTCAGCCTGCTGTTGATGGCTTAGTTCCCAGAGGTGTGGCAGCCCCAGAAGCAGAGAGCAGCCAGGCCCCCGGTGTCAGCACTCACAGTGGGAGGCAGGCGAAGGCTGAGGCTTCCGTTTGACGCCTTCCTCCCCAGAGCTGCCTCCTGTTTCGAAACTTTCTCTGGCTCCAGGGCACAGACTTCTGGGGCTTGTGAGGGAAGCAACCTCAAAAGCTCATTCGATCCACCCCTCTGCTTCAGGAGGGACCACACGCAGGAGCATCGGGGACAGGCTGTGGGGGGGCAGCCCAGCTTGGTGGCCAGCCCTGCCGTGCTGGGTGGGGAGGCAGCTTTAGGCTCCTGCTGGCCCCTCTGTGCAGACCTGTGCTGGTGACAACCACGCCCAGGCTTTGGGCCCTGGCGACAGCTTCGGGCCTACAAGCAAAGCCATCCAAGAACGTCTGCTTGCCTCTTGCAGGTTTAAAAAGGAAGCATGCGCAGTGGCGAGGGCCCTTCCCTCCTGCCCTGAAGCCTTGTCCCCAGAGGCCTGCGGAGGGTCCTCTGCGGCGTGGACACCGCTGCTGTCCTCACCTCCCTCTGTGAGCATGTTGCCCACAGAGGCAGCCCCCTGGCTGATCCTGGCTTTGCTTTTAATACAAGTTTTGCCTGTAGAGCAATATAGTTCGACATCTGTACACACTATGGCGTGCTCACCACCTCAAATACCATTTGCAGCCATCATGATACAGATGAGAACCTATGAGCCTGTTTTTTTGTTTGCTCTTCAGATTCCACACGTTAGTAAAATCACACAGCATGTATTTCCCCGTCCGACTTATTTCACTCGGCATAATGCTTTCACGGTCCGTCCATGTTGCAAACGGCAATTTCCTTCTTTTCTATGGCTGAGCGGTGTTATTCCATTTTACGGACGTGCCATACACCATCTTTACCCACTCTTCTACTGATGGACACTCAGGCTGCTCCCATGTCTTGGCTGTAAGGACAGAAGCAGAGCTCTACAAAAACAGAGCTCTGATGGACACAGAGGCACAGGTACACTTCTGAGTTCCTGTTTCTGTTTCTTCAGATAAACACCCAGGACCAGATTTTCTAGAATACATGGCAGCTCTGTTCTTAGTTTTTTGAGGAACTTTCATACTGTTTTCCACGGCAGTCGTGCCAACTCACATTCCCGCCAACAGTGGAGCAGGGCTCCCTTCTCTCCACAGCCTCTCCAACACTTGCTATCTCTTGCTGTTTTGACAGTAGCTCCCAGGCTGATTCTCGGCTCCATTTCTGTAAGAATGTGGGGCACGGGGGTGGTAGCTGCCCCAGCCCCTCCTCCCCGAGTCCTCCTCCCAGTCCGGCCACGACACCAGCATCTGCCCCTCTTCAGGGCACACTTAGGGGACCCGTGGGCACAGGCGCTGCAATGCTGTCCCCATGGGGCCAGGGAAGCCACTGTGAGCCCAAGTGACATTTCTGGGGGCTGGTCTCTTTCTCCCACACCATTCCTCTTCAGCCCTGAAGAGGCCCTGGCTGACTGGGTTGGGGGCCACCTCTGTTTATGGGCAGGATACCCCTACCTTCTATGTCAGGCTCCCAGGTCGACTCCAACAGCTCCCAGTTGCAGGCAGCCAGGGGACAGTTTAGCGCCAGAGAGAGAGGAGATTCTGTTACTAGTGGAGACATTCTGCATGTCATATTATGTGTGGTTTTTCTCAGAAAATAATGCAGCACTTCTCAGGGGCTGCTGCGGGTGCTGCTCTGTGCCAGGGCCGTGGGAGATACACACACGGACAGCCACCAGGCTGCCCGTGGCATAAACAAGGAGGAGACGTGGACACACCTGTGACCATTCTCAGTGACCACCCAGCTGGCTCGGCCTCTGTGGATGGGGCCCCTGAGCCCAGACTGCCCCGGGCCCAGGTCAGGTCCCCAGAACAGTGAGGGGGCTGGCGTGAGGCGCAGGATCTCTGGAGGGAAAGGCCCTCCTGGATGGCCTGTGACCAGAGGATCTGGGCCTATGACGGGGGCTCACAGAACCACTGAGCATTCTGGGGTCACAGCCACCCCAAGCCAGCCCCTCACACCTGTGTCCACGGATCTGAGTCTCAGGTGCTGACGCTGGTGGCCACAACGCTGGGCTCCAAGCTCCGCTTGGCAGGACTGTTTGGTGGGCAGGTGACCGCACCCGTATCTGTGAGTGAGGGCAGCCCCATGGGCAACACAGCCACAAGCGACCACACTGTGTAACCGAACCTGTGGACTAACCCAGAGAAACAGAATTCTGAAGGACTTGACCAAATTTTCTTCCATTCAGAAGGGATGGATTTTGCATTGGTACCAAAGGCACAGGTGAGCCCCCTGCCCTTAGCATGACCGAGGGGAACACGGTCACTCAGAAGTTTTATGAGAAAAGCTGGGCATCTTCTCGTGTTTATGAGCAACACACATCTCTAGCTCAGGTGAGCTCTTTGCCTCCTTTTCCTTATTGACCTACTAGTCTCTTTTTTATTGATTTATACAACAGAGAAACTATTCTTTGTTTCTGATATGCCTCATAAATATTTTTTACAGCTCACCATTATCTTCTGACTGGCTTATGGTGATGATTCTGATCAATGCGCCATCTTTTTATTCTCACGTAGTTTTTTCCTAACATTATGCCTCTTGCTTTTGGGCTGTATGTAGGCCTTCCACTGCTGCTCAGTCGCTAAGTCGTGTCCAGTTCTTTGCGACTGCATGGACTGAAGCATGCCAGGCTCCTCTGTCCACTGTTTCCGAGTTTGCTCAAATTCATGTCTACTGAGCAGGCGACGCTATCCAACCGTCTCATCCTCGGTCGCATCTGCCTTCAATCTTTCCCAGCATCAGGGTCTTTTCCAATGAGTCGTCAGCTCTTCACGTCACATGGCCAAAGTATTGGCGCTTCAGCTTCAGTCCTTCCAATGCATATTCAGGACTGATCTCCTTTAAGACTGACTGGTTTGATCTTGCAGTCCAAGGAACTCTCAAGTCTTCTCCAACACCACAGTTCAAAAGCATCAGTTCTTTGGTGCTCAGCCTTCTTTATGGTCCAAATCTCACATCCATACATGACTACTGGAAAAACCATAGCTTTGACTATACAGATCTTTGTTGGCAAAGTGATGTCTCTGCTTTTTAATATGCTGTCCAGGTTTGTCAAAGCTTTTCTTCCAAGGAGCAAGTGTCTTTTTCATTTCATGGCTTCAGTCATCGTCTGTAGTAATTTCGGAGCCCAAGAAAAGAAAATATGTTACTGCTTCTACTTTTTCCCATCTCTTTGCCACGAAGTGAGGGGACCTGATGCCATGATCTTAGTTTTTTGAATATTGAATTTCAAGTCAGTTTTTTCACTGTCCTCTTTCACCCTCATCAAGAGGGTCTTGAGTTCCTCTTCACTCTCTGACATTAGGGTGGTATCATCTGCATATATAAGGTTGCTGATATTTCTCCTGGCAGTCTTAATTCCGGTTTGTGATTCATCCAGCCTAGCATTTCATATGATGCACTCTGCATAGAAGTTAAATAAGCAGGGTGACGAACAGAGTGACAGGTACAGCCTTGTCGTCCTCCTTTCCCAAATTTGAACAGTCCATTGTTCCATGTCCAGTTCTAACTGTTGCTTCTTGGCCTGCATACAGGTTTCTCAGGAGGCAGGTAATGTGGTCTGGTATTCCCATCTCTGTCAGAATTTTCCAGTTTGTTGTGCTCACACTGTCAAAGGCTTTAGTGTACTCAGTGAATAAATAAACATTTTCCTGAAACTCCCTTGCTTTTCTATGATCCAACCGATGTTGGCAATTTAATCTCTGGTTCCTCTGCCTCTTCAAAATCCAGCTTGTACATCTGGAAGTTCTCAGTTTGTATACTGCTGAAACCTAGCTTGAAGGGTTTTGAGCATAACCTTGCTAGCATGTAGAATGAGTACAACTGTATAATAGCTGGAACATTCCTTGGCATTGCCCTTCTTCGGGACTGGAATGAAAACTGGCCTTTTCCAGTCCTGTGGCCCCTGCTGAGTTTTCTAAATTTGATGGCATACTGAGTGCAGCACTCTAACAGCATCATCTTTTAGGATTTGAAACAGCTCAGCTGGAATTCCATCGCCTCCACTAGCTTTGTTCACAGTGATGTTTCCTAAGGCCCACTTGACTTCACACTCCAGGATGTCTGGCTCTAGGTGAGTGATCACACCATCGTGGTCACCCAGATTATTAAGACCTTTTTTGTATAGTTCCGTAGATTCTTGCCACCTCTTCTTGATATCTTCTGTTTCTGTTAGGTCCTTGCCATTTCTGTCCTTTATCATACCCATCTTTGCATGAAATGCTCCCTTGATATCTCCAATTTTCTTGAAGAGCTCTCCAGTCTTTCCCACCCTACTGTTTTCCTCTATTTCTTTTCATCGTACCCTTAAGAAGGCTTTCTTTTCTTTCCTTCCTGTTTTCTGGAACTCCACATCCAGCTGAGCATGTCTTTCCCTTTCTCCCTTGCCTTTCACCTCTCTCCTCAGCTATCTGTAAAGCTTCCTCGGCCAGCCACTTTGCCTTCTGGCATTTCTGTTCCTTGGGGTGGTTTTGGTCACCACCTCCTGTACAGTGTTATCAACCTCCACCCATAGTTCTTTGGGCACTCTGTCTTCCAGATCTAATCCCTTAAACTGACTAATCACCTCCACTGTATAGTCATTAGAAAGGAAAGGGAAGTCGCTCAGGCGTGTCCGACTCTTTGCAACCCCATGGGCTGTAGCCTTCCAGGCTCCTCCCTCCATGGAATTTTCCAGGCAAGAGTACTGGAGTGGATTGCCATTTCCTTCTCCAGGGAATCTTCCTGACCCAGGGATCGAACCCGGGTCTCCTGCACTGCAGGCAGATGCGTTACTATCTGAGCCACCGGGGAAGCCCTGGCATAATGATTAGGGATTTGATTTAGGTCGTATCTGAATGGTCTAGTGGTTGGCCCTGTGTTCTTCAATTTAAGCCTGAATTTTGCAATAAGGAGCTCATGATCTGAACCACAGTCAGCTCCGTCTTGTTTTTGCTAACTGTATAGAGCTTCTCCATCTTCAGCTGCAAAGAATGTAATCAATCTGATCTCGGTGTTGACCATCTAGTGACGTCATGTGTAGAGTTGTCTCTTGAGTTTGGAAAAGGGTGTTTGCTGTGACTAGCGTGTTATCTTGACAAAACTCTGTTAGCCTTTGCCTTGCTTTATTTTGCACTCCAAGGCCAAACTTGCCTGTTTTTTTGGGTATCTCCTAACTTCCTATTTTTGCATTTCAATCCCTTATGATGAAAGGGGAATCTGTGTGTGTGCCAATTCTAGGTGTTATAGGTCTTCATAAAACCGTTCAGCTTCACATTCTTCAGCATTAGCAGTTGGGGCACAGACTTGGAGTATTGTGATGTTGAATGGTTTGCCCTGGAAATGATCTGAGAGGACCATTCTGTTGTTTTTGAGATTGCACCCGAGTACCGCATTTCAGACTCTTTTGCTGACTATGAGGTCTACTCCATTTCTTCTCAGGAACTCTTACCCACAGTAGTAGATATAATGGTATCTGAATTAAACCTGCCCATTTCTGTCCATTTTGTTCACTGATTCCTAAAATGTCAATGTTCAGTCTGGCCATCTTCTGCTTGCTGCTGCTGCTGCTAAGTCACTTCAGTCGTGTCCAACTCTGTGCAACCCCATAGATGGCAGCCCACCAGGCTCCTCTGTCCCTGGGATTCTTCAGGCAAGAATAACGGAGTGGGTTGCCATTTCCTTCTTCAATGCATGCACGCATGCTAAGTTGCTTCAGTCGTGTCCGACTCTGTGCGACCCTACGGCCAGCAGCCCACCAGGCTCCTCTGTCCATGGGATTCTCTAGGCAAGAATACTGGAGAGGGTTGCCATTTCCTTCTCTGCCATCTTCTGCTTCATCGCATCCAATTTGCCTCAATTCATGGACCTAACATTCCAGGTTCCTATGCAATACTGTTCTTTACAGCACTGGACTTTCTTTCACCACCAGTTACATCCACAACTAAGCATTCTTTCCGTTTTGGTCCGGCCACTGTGTTCTTTCTGGAGCTGTTAATAAGTGCCCTCCGCTCTTCCCCAGAAGCATACTGGACCCTTTCCAACCCGGGGGGGGGGGCATCTTCCAGTGTCAGGCCTCTTGGCCTTTTCATATTGTGCACAGAGTTCTCAAGGCAAGAATCCTGGACCGAGCTGCCGTTTCTTCCTCCAGCGGATGAGGTTTTATCAGAACTCTTCACTATGACCTATCTGTCTTGAGTGGCCCTGCAAGGCATGGCTCCGAGCTTTAACCCTTTGCCACAAGGCTGTGATTCATGAAGGGGAGGCCTTCCATACTTCAACAGAAGAAAATCCTCCGGTGGTGGTTTCTTTCTGTACATGTCTGTTTCTCTTTTGCACTTAGACTGTTGATCTTTCTGGAATTTACTTTGATGAGGTATGGGCCTAACTTTTCAGTTTTCCATGATGTTTGCCCACATGACATCAGTATAGGAAAATCATGTTGCCCAACAATTCAAACATTTTTATCATAAATTACATGTATTTGGGTCTGTTTTTTGGACTTCCTAATTATCCATTTGCCAGTAACAGAAGTTTAAAATGTAACTTCATAATGTGTTTTAATATCTGATGGGACTAATTCCTCCATTATTTGTTTTTTCTTTTAGGTTTGTCCTGCCTACTTCTATTTTTTCATACAAATTTAGATTTAACCTGTCTAGTTAAAAAGGGTCAACCCTTCAGTTGGGAGCGCACGATGTGTACAGATTAACTTGCAGCAACTGGCCTCTCCACAGCATGTGCTCTAGCCCACGCGCACAGGCACTGCTCTCTCTGTCCCTGTGTTTCTCATCTCTTCCTGACCACAGCATCAGATAGTTTATCTCCTTTTTTTTTTTTTTATGCTGTGATAAAAGCAACCTTTTTTTCTATCATATTTCCTAGTGGTTTCCAGACAGGAAGGCTGCTGACTAATTACTTTGTCAAATTCTCTTTTATTTTGTACATTTTTTCCCCAGTTGCTTCTCTATGGTTTTCCAGATATTCAATGAAATAATGTGTAAGAAAGCACTTTATCTCATCCTTTCCCATTGTGGTACTTTCTTTCTTTTGACTAAACTGCACAAGCTGGAGCCACCAGAACAGTGTGAAGGGGGCCGCCGGATTCTGAGGGCCTGTCTTCTTTCTGATATGGGGGGCGGGGGGGGGGCTGTTTCCAGGGTCCCCAGGGTGCGAGCTTGCAGGCTAAGACAGCACTGATGACACTAAAGGCATGCTCATCACCCTCTATTTCATTAGGAGCATTTTAAAGGACAGAGTGTGTGTGACTTTCATTCAACATTTGTCAGCATCTACAGAGACGTTGTTTTTATCTTTTGCTCCACTAAATGGTGATTTATATCTAAAGACCTAGTTTTGACCCATTCCTACTTCATTGGAAAAAATGCTTAGTCACTCACTAGTATATAATCCTCTTAACACACTGCTGGATTCTGTTCTCTGATTATTTATTTAGGATTTTCACACTGCTACTTATTCACTAGATTAGTTGGCAGCTTTCCTTTTGTTGATCTCTTTGGTGTCAATGCTATGCTTGCTTTCTTCCTATGTCTGCGATGGCTTAAACACTGTTGGAACAGACGGGCAAGCGGCACGGTGGGAGTTAGCCTTTTCCACCCTGTACCCAAGTAATCTGGAAATGGGTCTTCTATGTGCAGCTTTTAGACATTAGAAGGTATACAAGCTATGACAAAGAAATTTCTATTTTTAAAAGCAGGTGAGATAATAAAGTCTAAATAGGAGTTTTGTTTTTGGTAAAATTTCACGTTTGACTTGCTCATAAGGCCATTTGGTATCTAGCAATACTTGTTGGTTAATTTGGAAGCCCAGATTTTAATTTTATTTAAATAACACTATGCTCTCAAGCTGCAATGGTGAATGGCCAAGAAAAACGTAATTTATAAGCAGCCAAGCACCTGCTTTCCTGCGTCCAGAAAGCGGCAGGACTCGCCTGCTGTCGCACACCAGGCAGTTGCTGCGGGCTTCAGGGAAGTCGGGTGACCGGAGGCTGAAAGGAGGCAGCTGGGGGCCGGGTCAGGGCATGGCTGGTGAGCCCTGGGCAGTGTGATGGGGAGGCCAGGCTGAAGAAGCGACCGAGGACTGAGACCTCGCAGTGACTGAGCGCCTGGGTCTCAGAGGATGCCACGTCCTAGAGCCACAAGTGAAACTTTACAGCAGATTCTGTGCAACTCTGGGGGCCCTGCCCCCAGCTACTGGTGCATACCAGACAGCCCAGGGCTCAATGCTGGGCAGGCACTTTGGGAGGGGCTTGGGGATGAGGCTGGCCATGGAATCACTCATCCCACAGGTGATTAGCCTGCATGGACTCTCTTGGGGGCCCTGACTTCCCAGTGACCCACAAGATGCCCCAGGTCTTGCCTAGGCATCCACTCCTTCTCACACCAGATCCAGCCACACAAAGAACTGAAGGCCCCCAGAAATCCCAGGGTGGACCTCGTGCAGCCCTTCTGCCTGGTCCTGGCTCTGAGTGCTTGTATCAACACAGAGGATATGAGGGAGGGGCTGCCACGCTCTGCCCTCTTCTGATAAGCCTGGGGGGTGGGCTCCACGTGCAGGTCTGAGCAGGGCCAGTGGCAGCACCTTGGCCACACATGCCCGCCCTGATGGACACAAGCAGCTGGAGGCCAGAGCTGGTCCCTGAAGAGAGCCAGGGGGAGAAACACTCGGCTCGGTGTCCTTCAGTTCTCATGGCTCAAAAAATAAAGGAACTGTTGGCAGACAGGGTGGGCTTCCCAGGTGGCACTGCTGGTAAAGAGCCCCCTTGCTTATGCAGGCAGATGTGAGAGATGCGGGTTCGACTCCCGGGTCAGGAAGATCCCCTGGAGAAGCAAATGGCAACCCACTCCAGTACTCTTGCTTGGAGAATCCCACAGACAGAGGGGCCTGGTGGGCTATAGTCCACGGGGTCACTAAGAGTCAGACACGACTGAAGTGATTTATAAGGCAGGGATCCCAGGAGAAAGAACCAGGCACGGCTTTCTCACATAAGAAGCCATTTTTGGCGCACATCTTTTGTGATCTGAGCCTGGACACAGTGCCTGCCTTCGAACAGGTCTCAGTATTTAATGATGTTCATGAAGGTGGGGAACGTAAGAACAAAGGGAAAGCAGCCAAGAAGCAACAGTCCAGCGATAAGACAGTCCATTCCTCCCGAGAGGTGTAAGGGACAACCTGGTGCAGGCTTTGAACTGCTCTGCAGGGACTGAGGCCCCAGCCCGGAGCACTGAGGGACGATGCTGACCCTCCCGCCTCCAGTCGGCTGAAGCCCGGCTTCTGTCCACCCTCGTCCCAGGGCTGTGCTGGACTCTCCTCTGCTCAAGGTGCATCACAAAGGTGCACGGGCACTTAGCTTAAAGCTCCCCGATTCTGCTGCTTTGGGAAGGTCCCTGGTGTTCTCCTGACTTGTTGCAAGTAAGAAATCCTTCCTTCTCTTCTGGCACAATGCTCACCAGGAAAGGAATCCAGTTTGGGGGACTTAACAGAGGTCTAGTTTTGCCTCAGACCCCTCCTTCCCGCTGGGGGCTCTCGTCCCGGCCCCGACACCCAGGTGGAGGAGGGCCGAGCCTCCTGTGGGGCTGGGACCCCCGCGTTCCCTTCAGCAGGGTCTCAGTCCCACCTGAAGCACCGCAGCTGTGCCCCCAGGGAACCTCCGCTGGCGGGACATGGCCCCCACTACAGGGCCTATGCAATGGTCCTGCTAACGGCTGACGGAGCCCACCCATTTGTTCCATTAAACCAGCTCCCTTAACCGCACGGGTGGCAGACGTTCCCTGGCCGAGGGGCAGCGTCCCGGCAGCTGGCGCTCTCCCTGCGGGCAGAGACGCACCCTGACCCCGGCCTGAAATATGGGGAACGGTCCACTCTGGAGTCACCTGCCAGGTGCCAGGGGAACAGAAATTCACCGCCACCCAGCTCTCAGGCTCGTTAACTCCCAACTGTAGCTGCTCCGCACGAGGTGGGGGGTGGGGGGTAGGCCAGGCCAGAGGCGGGGGAGCACTGAGGGAGGGGGCCGAAGGCTGGGAGGCAGCCTGACCCCTCCCAGCCCCATTCCAGAGCACAGATAAAAGTGAAACCTGAGCCGGGAGTGTTTGTGTTGCCACCGCCAATCAAGGCCTCTGTCGTCATGGTAACAGGGACACTTCGGCAGCTCGAGCAGATGGTCAGTGAGCAACAGGCGGCATATGCTCCTCAAGCCCAGCCGCGGCACAGATGGAGGCTGGGGGGGTGCTCCTCGGTGACCGGACGTTTCCTCCTCTGCTCCCGTCATGGGGATTAGCGCCGTGTGCGCAGTTGGGCCTCGGTTAGCAGAGCCGGCCGCAGGACAGCCAGGGCCCAGAGCCTTGTTAATAGTCCTGCCCATCCTGGGCTGGTTCCTGCGGCCTTTACAGGAGCAACGCACTTCCCTTCGGGATGGGGTAGGGGGACGGATTAAACACCTTTTGAAGCATTTCCAGGGCGGCGGTGGGGCAGAAACAGGTCCTTGTGGGGACGTTTTAAACTCAAGGCTGGGACACACGTGGTCAGCCACTTGGCCACTAGCTAGTGGGTGACCCTGAGATTCTCTGTCTTTTGCTGTTTGTAAACATTCACCGCATTTGGTTATTAAACCTCCTTTCTGGGAAGTTTAAGTATCAGCCTCCACTCTGGCCTACAGAAACCCCTGTGTGGGGAGAAGCGGCCTCAGAATGGCTGGTGATGACCAACAGCGTTACAGCAATTGCCCTTCAGGGCGCACTGGCTACACCCAGACACTGGAGATGCCTCGGGCCACCTGAGGCAGAGGCGAAGCTGGGATGGCCATGTGGGCCCCAGGGCTTAGGGTTACGGGGCCCCTCTCCACCAGGCCTGGGCAGCGGTCACACTGTCACCTGGCCCCGGGTCTCGTCTCCTGCAGCCCCTGCACGGGTCACACAGTAGTTGCTCATCGGTTGTCACCCTGTGACCCCATGGACTGCAGCCTGTCAGGTTTCTCTGTCCATGAGATTCTCCCAGCAAGAACACTGGAGTGGGCTGCCATTTCCTTCTCCAGGGATCAAACCCACGTCTCCTACAGTGGCAGGCATTATCAGTGAATGAACAAGTGACCATCCTCAGGGTTCCTAAAGCTAAGCTTCAGGTAAAATTCGTGCAGATGATACTGAACTGGAAATGACTATCACCAAGAGAGACGTTCTGGACTGAAGTAAAATTTCTGGAAGCAGACATATCTCAGGCATCCTGGCCACCACGGTGAACCCACCGGGACTGGGACCCTGCATGGGCCAGAGGCAGGGGAAGAACAGCTGTCAGAAGGCCTGAGAGCAGCCAGCTAGAAAAATAAACAATAACACTTATTGCAGGTAAAGAGGAGGCTTGTGTAGTCCCCCCGGAGAGGGCGACTCAAACAGACAGAGAGACAGGAGGCAGGAGGGAGCTGAACACCCACCAGGCAATCAGGGAGGGTCCATCAACACATGCTTGTGATATGCCTCAGTGTCAGTGACTTCAGTAAACTCCACCACGTTTACTAAAGCTTGACTTTAAAAGCCTGCTATAAGCGACTATATACTGGATGATAAACAAGGTCCTACTGTGACACAGTGACCTGTATCCAATATCCTGTGGTAAAGCACAACGGAGAACGTGAAAAAAAATGCACATAAACATGCAACAGTCACTTTGCTGTGCACCAGAAACTAACAACACTGTAAACATCAACTACACTTAAGGTAAAAGGATGATAAAAGCATGTGTTGCTTTCTTACTGGTTTGTTTTAGATGGCTATTAGGCTTTGCAAATAAAAAAAAAAGAGCCCACAAAAGTTTACTAATATCCATCCCTAGTAAAAATGATGTAAATAAAATGCTTTGAACTCAGCAGCATGTGGGAGGAAGCAGTCTTGGTGTGGCCGGCACTGAGGCAGGAGGCAGACCATCTCCCAGCTGCCGCGGGGCCCGTGTGGAGGCGTGCAGGGCCCTCCACAGCCAGACAGCATACCTGCGCAAGGGCACGCTCTCCAAGCAGAAGTGAGGCCCAGGCAGGGCAGCAAAACCAGGTGGATCTAAGGGCTGGGCTGCCATGGCTGGTCTGCCTTTTTAGCAACAAACCTACCTGCGTAACAGTCTGAAGTCAGAGGTGGTTCTGAGTCGGCTGCCCTGGGCCTCTCATGTACCCTGAGCTGTTTCACAGCCCATCAGAGGCCCCTGAGCTTCAGCTGCGTTTGCTCCCACTCGACGTGACCATGAGACAGAGGGAGCTGCGGCACAGGACAGTCCCCTTCTGAGAGCAGACCAGAGTTGTGCCCCACTCCCTTCCTCGGCTCCTGCGGTTGAGGTCGCTGCTGGCGAGGTTTCAGGATGCCTTGTCTCCTCCGCAGGGAACTGCTTGCTCCTCCCTTGCCCTCAGTTCTGATGCTTTCTGTCCACAGAAGTCAGGCCATGGGGGCTCTGACCACAGGCCACGGAATGGACTCACGCGGTGTGGGCATGTCGGGGCCGAAGGGAAAGAGCCAACACCACATAGCGGCCCCACAACAGCACACGGCCTCTGCAGACACGGCCCCTGGCAGAGTCACCAACTCCTACAGGCCCTGCCGAGTCTGCCCAGCAGCTGACGAGCCTCAAGTGCAGAGGTGATGCACGGCCCCAGGCCAGGCTCAGAGGCAAGTTCCCTGGAAACTCCTGGTGGCCCCAGCACCTGCAGGGCGAGCGGAGATAAAACCTGACCCCAGCAGCCCCACCTCAAGGGCCTCCAACACCTTTGCTTCTCAGACAGCGTTTCTAAGACTCAGCTCTCCTGAGAAACTCTAGACAGCTGGGGAGCCCAGGTCTCAAGCGTCAGGGCTCCAAGGCCAGGTGTCAGCAGCCACCCTTCCCGAAGCCGCCCCGGAAGCAGAACACACCACACGTTCCTGTTCCACTTACTCTGAACACGTCCTGAGCCCCAAGCCGGACACTCTCTTCCCTTGGGCTACCTGGCTCAGAAGCAGCTTTGCACAGACAGGAGGAGAGTCAAGTCTCACCTGGACCCGGGGGACAGTCTCCCACACAAAAGTGTCACGTCGGCCTGTCTGCCCACAGAACGGCTGCACCATGCACGTGCCCACCCCCCACCCCCACCCCCACCCCCGCCGGGGTCCTGCACCCTGAGGCTCCGACCCCTCCATCCAGCCTCCTCCAGGCTGCCCTGCGTGAACTTTTGGACCTTCTGTTACAACTTACACCCTACAACTCTTTCCATATTCCATCCCTAGAGGTGCTAAAGTTGTCATCTCAGGAAAGCAATACAAAACCAGCTTTGTTGCCAACAATGAAATTTGAGATTTCAAACAAAAATCAGAGTTCGGAGCCCTGTGAGAGCCACAGCTGCCGGAGGGGGTCTACACAGAAGAGACCTCCGATGGGGCTGCCGACAACGTGGCCAGTGTCTCTCGTGAGGGAGCGCGCTGGCGTTCGGAGCTGCAGGGCTCAGCAAGCCGTGTTTTCCACATGACCAAGCAGGTCACACACCTGCGCACCCAGAGGGCAGGGCAGACCGGCGGCTATCACACACACTCGCTGAGGTCACTGAGGGGGTTTGGGTTCTATGGCAGGTGCTTTCAGAGAATTCCCACCTGCGGAGTTTGGGGTCGTTTCCAGGAAGACTGTCGACACATCTCTGAAGAGGCCACGAGGGCCACCTGTCCTTGAGCCACAGGCCCGTGGCTGGCCCTCCCCTCAGAGAGCAGTGCGCTCCTGCAGACGGGTGGCTGTCTTTCCTAAACCCGGACACTAAGTGCGTCTGCAAAAGAGCAACTGCTGCTCTTCTAACTTTGGGGGGCAATGCAGGGGTTCCACTGGGAATAAAAAATGTTCTCGTGTAGTTGGTGTATTGTTATTTTTAAACGAATTAATAAATACACATTTGAACTTTTTATCATTTTAAATTTCTAATACAGTAACTCAGAGTCCTCCGGTTTCCAGATGTAAAGGGGCCTAAGACCAGCAAGAACTGTCCCTAAGGGGATGACAGGCACGTTTTCCATCATCTCCATGCACTTGCTGGGGTCCAGCAAGCCTGGGAGCCCACCGCGATGACAGCTGCTACTCCGTGTATGAGAAAGCTGTCAGTATCCGAACATAAGGACACTCCTGACACCTGTCCACACAAGCTCAGAAATACTGACAGCCAGCTCTTTATAATGTGCTGTGAGCACGTTCATGAGAGTCAAAGGCTGAACCTCACTACATACCAGCCTGGATAAAAACAACTTTAAATCAGCTTTAAGACTTGGAAAGGTCCAATTTTCAGAAGGAAGTATGCTGAGACCTAGAGTATCAGAAAAGAACAAAGAAGAGAAGGATTTCTGAGGGGAGAAAAAGGGTATGACACTCTGGGGAAGACTTTTCAGGATGAAATAAAATTCTGTAACCTTAAGCTGGTGATTGTCCTTTAGGACGTAAAAAATACTGCTGAGTCACAGCCCCTTCAGCACTGGAGCACTGTCTTCTCAGAGGCAGCTTGTTTCGGGGCTAACGCCAAAGCTTCTGAAGAATTCCCTTCTTTGGAGGCAAACACGCACTCCCCTCCCCTGAGCACACGTGACCTGTCTCACCACGCTGCACTGGGGACAGGAAGGTTGGGGTCACACCAGACGCAGTTCAGTGGCTCAGACTGTCTCAATATCTCTTCACAATTGAAAGGCTTTTATCTTCATTTGGATCTGATGTTAAGGGCTGTGGCTTGATTCAATAGACAGATTGGTGGCCTAAATTAATCACATTATCTGCTTTTCCTGTATTCTAACAACTACACAGATCAGAAAAGGAGAGTATACCTCACGCCATTTTACACAAACATGAGTCAGCTGCTAACAGAGGGCTGACAGGATGAGTCAGACCAAGAACCGGGCCTTGGACAGGTTTCACTCTCGATGCTCGATGTGCCTCAAAGAGCTCAGGCTTAGAAGACAGCAGCCAGTGAGAAAGCCTATGGCCGTCAAACCTTACTGGGCTGAGTTTTACTAAATTCAGTGGATCTAGTGGAGACCAGGGCCTGCGTGTGAGGCTGCGGCCTGGGGCCCGCCCCTTCCCCTCATGCCCTCTTGCCTCCAGCTCCCATCTCCAGGCAGAGGTGGGCTCCAAGCTGCTGTCCGTGGAGGTTGGTGGTCAGCACTGGCACATGGGCCCCTCGTGACCAGCCCGTGTCTGGCGGACCTGTGACCTAGATCTCCAGGAGAGAAGCTCTCCAGGAACCATGAACATGGAGACCAATCTGGTTGGCAGAGGTGGCTGCTTCTCCTTCTTTTTAGAAGACATGACTTGCCCAACAGAGAAGGCTCAAGGTAATTTTTTCATCTAATCTCTAATAAAGCTGGTTTTCACTATGTGCTTTCTCACTGAGAACTATACACGTCCTGCAGACCAGGACTGTTTCCACAGGAGGCAGGCTTAGCTGGAAGCTGCTTGGCTTGGCCTGGGCCCTGGGGACAAGGCACGAATCACCGTCTGGAGTGTCACCAGAAACTGGGAGTCACTTTTCTAACACAGGACCTCCTTGTGCAGGTGGCTAATGTGAGGGAACATTTGCCAACTGTAGGCTATGCCACCTTCGTATGATGAGACCAACTCTGCAGAGCCAGCCTCCAGCCCTTAATGCTTCCCAAACGGCTCCTGGAACGTTTGGGAGACGAAGCCATAGAAGAAAAAACACGAGGCAGCTTTTGCTAGAGTAACAAGGAAGCAGCCATCTTGGCTGTGGGTCATGTTGGCATCAAACAGGAGGAGGTTACTGCCGGGCTCCCAAACACACCTGGCGGGCAGGCCGGGTCGCCTCTGCCCACACGGAGCTGCAGCTTTCCCAGGGATGCAGTTCCTCGTCTGACATCACAGTCTGCACGGCCTTGAGCCTGCTCGTCCCCAAGCCAGCGGAATGGGTTGAGTGAGGAACCCACCGGGCGCCAAGCCACGCTGACACTGAAGACCTGGTGAGGCTGTCTGGCCACCTGCATGTTGCCTGCTGAAGCTCCGGCACCACAGACAAAACAGCCTCGCCTCACACGTGCTTAGTTTTCCTTTTGCAATTTTTTTTCTTTCTTTTCTTTTTTCTGTGAATCAGGAAATATTGGTTCCTACTTATTTTTCTTCCTAAGTCGTGACAGAGGCCTGGAAGAGCTTTAAACAAGAAGTTCAAAGAATGGAAAAAAAATGAACATAACCAAGTTTCGGTTCTGAAACCTGAAATCAGATTTATTAAACCCAAATAATGAGTGCTCTGGGTTTCTCTGGTGGCTCAGCAGGGAAAGAATCCACCTGCAATGCAGGAGGGGAAGAGATGTGGTTGGACTCTGGGGTCGGGAAGATGCCCTGGAAGAGGAAATGGCAACCCACTCCAGTATTCTTGCCCGGAGAGTCCCATGGACAGGGAAGCCTAGCGGGCTACACGGGGTCACAAAGAATCAAGACATGACTGAGGGGCACCACCACGATGAGTACTTTAGAAACACACACTTAACTGCAGACAGACAGCGTCCCCGCCCCTCAGGCTCCACACGCGCCTGCCGCAGGCTTTTGCTGCGCGGCTCCGGCAGGAGCTCTTCTGAAACCCAGGCCCCAAGCGCTCCAGTTCAAGGAAGCAGCGGCGAGGCTGCAGCCCGGGTGCTGAGGGGATGAAGTGAGGATGGCCCCGCACCCCAGCCGCAGGGTGCGCGGCCTCTGGGCGGGGCCAGCCCAGGCCCCGTCCAGGTACCATGGCCAAGCCTTGCTCCCTGCAAGGCCCTGATGCCCCGCTGCAGCGCCTGCATGGGGCTGCCCACACCACCCCATCAAAGCCCGCCTCTGAGCATGGCCCACAGGGAGCTGCTGAGGTCATGACACTGCCTGCTTTGTAGTTTAGTTTCCTTCCACACACAGGACGCCATAGACGGAAAGCTGTATGAAGGAAGAGCTGCTAAGCTTAAGGAGTCTAATGTGTGTCTGCAAGTATTCAATAACGTTAGAACACAGGAAAGCACCTTTTTCCGCGTAAGAACACATGACTTACAATTCTCTCCAACGGTGACAGAAGAGGCAGGTGTTGACTGGACTGCCTGGACCACAAGCCAAGTGAGCCTCCCTGGCACCTGCATTTTCTGGGGCTGCCGGCCCTTCCTGCCAGGACCTGATGGCTTCCTAAGCGGGAGGGCCTGGGCGTGCAGGGGGTGGGCGGGACAGGAGGGGCAGGAGGGTAAGCTGCAGCGCCTCCTTGGGGAGCATCACACCCGAGTGTGAGCCGCGTGTGTGCTGCACCTGTCTGCGTGTGCTGTGCACGTGTCTGCATGTCTGTACATGCGCTGCGCACACCTGCATGCATGCTGCACGTCTGCGTGTGCTACACATCTGTGCATGTGGTCTGCAAGTGTCTGCGTGTACTGCACACATCTGTGCACGTGCTGTGCACGTGTCTGCATGTCCAGGTGGACAGACACACGCCCGCACCCTCCTACTCCGCATCTTCCCTGACATCACTCTCCTCCCATGAGTTGTAGAATGCAGCACTTTCATCATTTCTAGAAGTTATTTTGATTTTTATTTCCTCAATAAAAATGTACTTGCCCTTCAAAGACAGTGTGCGTGTACAGAATGTACAGCAAGCAGAGCTGTCACCTGCGCCTGGGATCAGGGAGCGTGGGGAGCTAAGCAGAGAGGCCTGGGAGACCATGCGGCTGCTGGGGCCCGGGGCCAAGTTCCTTGAGGCTGGTGAGCACTGAGTGCACGGCAGGGCTGGCAAAGGCCACAGAAAGGGAGCACGAGGGGTCAGCCTCAGGCTGCTGGGGGGACTATCGAGTCAAGGCTGTTCAAATCATCCCCAGAGGCGTGCTGGGAAGACTGAGCCAGGAACCCCCATCTGGAGAATCGGAAGGACAGAAGGAAGCGTAGTGGTGGGTACACGGCACGAGAGCTGAAGGTCATGGTTTTTATGGTCAGGGGGGACGCTCTGTTCAGGAGACGGTTTCCACAAACGGTCACAGCGACACTCCTGTCTCCTATGCTCTTCCAGAACCCCACTCCTTTCCCACTGAGAGGAAAGTCTACTTCATCTCCACCTGAAGCTGGACGCCTTTCTGGCTACCTTATGACAGAATATGGCAGAAAAGCATGACTTACTGGATTATAAAAGGTGACGTGGCTTCTGCCTGGTTCTTTAGCTCGAGGGGCACTTACCTTGGTATCCAGCTGCCATGCCGCAAAGAAGCCCACACAAGCCCCTGCGTGTGCACACGTCTGTGTGCTGCACGTGTGCCGTGTCTGTGTGCCGTGCACGTGTCTGCATGTGCTGTATATCTGCATGTGTGCTGTGCACGTATGCTGAACCATCACTTCACATAGTTATCATTTGTGTGTGTGTGTGTGTGGAGTGAGAACATTCTATTAGCAAATTTCAAGTATACATTATATTATTATCAACACAGTTGCCATGCTACACATCACATCCCAGGAACTCATTCATCTCATAACTGAAAGTCTGTTCATTTTGACACATATCTTCCCATTTCCCCAACCTTCCAGCCCCTGGCGACCACCACTCTATTCTCTTTACTAGTTCAACTGTTTTAGGTTCCACATGCAAGTGGTATCATGGAGTATTTGTCTTTTTGTGTTTGGCTTATTTCACTTAGTGTAATGACCTACAAGTTCATCAACACTGCTGCAAATGAAATTTTCTTTTTTAAAAAGAAACTGGACAGCATTCCTTTCATACACACATGCACCCTAATTTCTCTACTCACTCACCGAATGAGTGAATGGAGGCCGGTCAGGGCACCTCCATAGCCCCGTTCCTGTGAACAGTGTGGGAAGGAACACTGGAACGCAGGTGTCTCTCTGCGGTGCTGGTTTAGCCTCCTTTGGAATGGACAGAGAGCTGGGACTGCCGGGTCATACGGCCGCTCTATTCTTAGTTTTTTGAGGAAACGTCTAGTTTTCTACAGTAGCTGTGCCATTTTACATTCACAGCAGTATGCAAGGGTTCCTCTCTCTCCACATCTTCACTGACCTTTGTTGTCTCGTCTTTTTGATGATCGCCATTCCAACAGTTGTAAGGTGGTATCTCCTCGTGGATTTGATCTGCATCTCCCTGATATCAATAACACTGAACATCTTTTCATGTCCATTTGTATGTCTTCTTTTGATAATAGTCTATTCAATTCCTTTGTCCATTTTTTCAATTATTTGCTTTCTTGCTAATGAGTTACGAGAGTTCCTTACATATTTTGGATATCACCTCCTTATTAGGTATGGTTTGCAAATACTCTAAACCATTCTGGAGGCGGGCTCTCCATCTTCTTCAGTCTTCCTTCTGCCTTTGTCCGATGTACTTCCACTTGTTTATTCTTACTTTTGCTGCCTGTGCTTTCCGGTGTCATATCCAAAAGAAAAAAACTACTGCCAAGATGAATGGCGTTATTACCTACATTTTCTTCTAAGAATTTCAAAATTTTAGGTTATTTAAGTCTTTAATCCATTTTGAATTGACTTTTGTGTATGCTGTAAGGGTTCAGCTTCATTGTTACGTGACTATCCAGTTTTCCCAACATCATTTATTGATGAGACTTTTTGGAGACCTTGTGGAAGATTAGCTGATCATGTATGAGGGTTTATTTGGGGGCTTTTTATTGTTCTACTGATCTGTATGTCAGCTTTTATATCCAAGCCGTAGTTTTGGTTACTTTACTGTGGAATATACTTTGAAATCAGGAAATGTGACCCGCCAAGCTTTATTCTCATTTCTCAATATTGCTTTGGCTCTTTGGGGTATTTTGTGGTTCCATGCAAATTTTAGGATTGTTTGTTCTACTTCTGTAAAATGCCATTGGAATTTTGTTAGAGACTGTACTGAATCTGTAAATCACCCAGGGAAGAATGGACATTTTAATAATATTAATTCTTCTAATCCATGAACATGGGATATCTTTCCATTTGTTTGCATCCTCTTCAATTTCTTTCATCACTGTTTTATAAGTTTCAGTAAACAGATCTGCTACCTCTTGGTTAAACTTACTTCTAAGTACTTCATTCTTTTTGATGCTATTATAAATGGAATTGTTTTCTGAACTTCTTCAATACTCCGCTGTTGTTGTTCAGTTGATAAGTTGTGTCCAACTCTTTGCAACCCCATGGACTGCAGCACATCAGGCTCCTCTGTCCTTCTCCACTATCTCCCAGAGTTTGAGCAAATTTGCCCGTTGAGTCACTGATGCCATCAACCATTTTATTCTCTGCCACCCCCTTCTCCTTTTGTCTTCAATCTTTCCAATCATGAGGGTCTTTTCCAATAAGTCAGTTCTTCACATCAGGTGGCCAAAGTATTGGAGCTTCAGCTCCAGCATCAGTCCTTCCAATGAATATTCAGGGCTGATTTCCTTTAGGATTGACTGGTTTGATCTCCATGCAGTCCAAAAGACTCTTTCGAGTCCTCTCCAGCACCACAATTTGAAAGCATCAATTGCTTGGCACTCAGCATTCTTTATGGTCCAACTCTGTTGTCAGTGTGCAGAAACCCAACTGTTTTTCTGTATGCTGATTTTATACCCTACAATCCTTTACTAGTTCTAACACTTCTTTGGTGGAGTCTTTAAGGTTTTCTATATATGAGATCATGACATCTGCAGACAGGTTTTACTTCTTCCTTTCCGATGTAGATGTCTTTTACTTCTTTCTCTTGCCCAGCTACCCTGGCTAGAAAGTACTACGCTGCGTAGAAACAGTGACAGTGGGCACCCTTGTCACATTCCTGGTCTCGGAGGAAAAGCCTTCAGCCATTCACCATTATGTATGGTGTTAGCTGTGGGTTTGTCATATACAGCCTTTATTATGTTGAGGTACATTCTTTTTATACTTGATTTGTTGAAAGTTTTTATCATGAAAGGATGTTAAAATGGACATATATAAATAAATATAAATGTATAAATGTAAATATATAAGGAAAATATTAAAACTAAAATAAATTAAAACTAAAGAGAGGACAGATAGCAATGTAATAATATCATAATATTAGTACTGAAAATAATAATTGCTTTTAACAATGGGTAGTAGAATCATCCTAAAAGAAAATCAATAAACACTGTACTTGAACTGTTTTATATCAAGTGGGCTTAACAGACATATGTAGCCCATTTCCATCCAATAGCAGAATATACAGTCTTCTTAGGTAAAAACAACATAATATTCTCTAGGACTGGTATGTTAGTCCACAAAATAAATCTTAAAAATTTAAGGCTAATGTGACATTAAGTGTATTTTCTGATAACAATGGTTGTTGTTGCTCAGTCACTAAATCATGTCCGACTCTTCGTAATTCCATGGACTGTAGCACACCAGGCTTCCCTATCCCTCACCAGCTCCTGGAATTTGCCCAAGGATAACAATGCTATGAAACTAGAAATCAGTAAGAGGAGGAAAACTGGAAAATTCACAAATCTGTGGAAATTAACACATTCTTGACCAAGCAATAAGTCAAGGGAGAAATCAAAAGGAAAATCAAAATGTATCTTCAGGCAAGCAAAAATGGAAATACAACATACAAAAACTTAATGCAATAAAAGCAGTTCTAAGAGTGAAGTTTATAGCAATAAATCCGTACATTAAGAAAGATCTCAAACCATGTAATGTTACATTTGAAAGAACTAGGAAAAGAAGGTACCAAGTCCAAAGACAGCAGGGAGTGTGCGTGTGTGTTGCTTCAGTCTTGCCTGACTCTGCGCAACCCCATGGACTGTAGCCTGCCAGGCTCCTCTGTCTACGGGATTCTCTAGGACAACACCAGAGTGGGTTGCCATGCCCTCCTCCAGGGGATCTTCCAGACCCAGGGATCGAACGCATGTCTCTTACGTCTCCTGCATTGGCAGGCCGGTTCTTTAACACTAGCACCACCTGGGAAGCCCCAACTTACCAAGACTGAATTACAATGAGATAGAAAATCAGAACAGACCAATGAGTCAGTAACTAAAAACATTCTAACAAAAGCTCAGGACCAGATGGCTTCACTGGTGAATTCTATTAAACATTTTTTAAAAAGAATTAATGCTAATCCTTCTTAGACTCTTTCAAAAAACTGAAGGGAAAGGAATACTTCCAATCTCATTTTACAAGGATAGCATCACCCTAATACTGAAAACAGCCAAGGATACCACAAGAAAAGAAAATCACAGGCCAATATCCCTAATGACTACTGATGCAAAAATCCTCAACAAAGCTGTGTGTGTGCTCAGTCACACAATCGTGTCCAACTCTTTGCAACTCTATGGAATGGACAGCGCAGTGGTGGTGCAAAAAGCTGTGCAAAGGAGACAAGAGCCCTGAAGACGAGGAGCGCGAGGGCCGGCCACTGGGAGCTGACCATGGCCAGCTGAAAGCCACCGCTGAAGGGGACCTTCTTACAGCTATATAAGCAGTTGCTGAAGAACTCAACATCGACCATTCCACAGTCATTTGGCATTCAGCAAACGGGGATGGTGAAAAACACAATAAATGGGTGCCTCTTGAGCTGACCAAAAATTAAAAACTCGTCATTGTGAAGTGTCATCTTCTCTTATTCTGCACCACAATGAACCACTTCTTGGTTGGACTGTGACGTGATGAAAAGCAGATTTTACACCACAGCTGATGATGTGCTTCCCAAAGCCAAACCTGCACCAAAGAAAGGTCATGGTGACTGTGGGCAGCATTTACCATGGTGGTCTGCTGCTGGTCTGATCCACTACAGTTTTCTGAATCCCGCTAAAACCATTATATCTGAGGAGCAAGCTCAGCAAATTGATGAGATGCACCAAAAGCTGCCACGCCTGCAGCCCACACTGGTCACCAAGGGCCCAGTTCGTCTCCATGGCGACACCCGGCTGCGCACTGCACAAGCACCAGTTCAGAGCTGGAGGGGCCGGGCTGTGGGGCTCTGCCCACCCGCCACGGCCACGGCAGGCGCGTGCCAGCCCGCGACCACTTCCTCACGCATCTTGACCCGGTTTCGCAGGGGAAACACTTCCACAGCCAGGAGGCGGCAGAAAATGCTTTCCAAGAGTTCGTCAAATCCCAAAGCATGGATTTTTATGCTACAGAAATAAGCTTATTTCTCACTGGTAGAAGTGTATTGATTGTGATGGCTCCATTTTGATTAATAAAGATGTGTTTGAGCCTAGTTATAATGATTTAAAATTCACAGTCCAAAACCGCAGTTACTTTTTCCATCAACTTAATATTAGCAAACTGGATTCAACAGTACATTAAAAAGACTGTACACCTTGAGCACCTGGGACTTATCCCAGGGATGCAAGGATGGTTCAACATTCCCAAATCAATCAATGTGATAAACCACAATAACAAAATGAAAATGAAAAATTATATGATTATCTCAATAGATGCAGAAAAGGCATCTGACAAAATTTAACATCCTTTTTCTTCACAAAGACCCCAATATACTGGATGGTAAAATGTCTTCCAAATAATTTTTAAAAAGTGAAATTACATTTCATTATGAATAATAATACTTTTATTTTCATTTTAGAACTGATATATGGAACCTTCATCAGAAGACTTAACTGCAGAGATAATATACCACCACCAAAACTACAAAAAAAAAAAAATCACTGCACTGGTTTTCCAAATGTAGTAAAGATTTTATCAACTCAACAGCTTCACTTAAGCATTAAATGAACATAAAATATTTTACTGACAAGTTAGAATTCACTTATGAAACAGGAGATGACATTCATGGAGGTCTACTCTTCTAGTCTAAGGAGTGAGAGATTTATTTCAAAGTTATACAAATAAGCAACAAAGAAATGAAATTTCTAGAAGCAGTAGTGGTATCAAATTAGCAAAAACAAGATGAATAGGTTTTAGACAGGAAACCTACATATAAAAAAATTCTATTTCTAAAATTGGGAAATAAGGCTATAGGTCCTACATGACTACATAAAAAGTGACTAGACATGCAGATGTCCTAAAGAAGGACCTGCAGGAAGTGAATAGGAGACTATATTTCTTTTTGGTGAAAGTGAAAGTGCAGTCACTCAGTCGTGTCCGACCCTTTGCGACCCCATGGACTGTAGCCTATCAGGCTCCTCCATCCATGGGATTCTCCAGGCAGGAATACTGGAGTGGGTTGCCATTTCCTTCTCCAGGAGATCTTCCCAACCCAGGGATTGAACCCGGGTCTCCCACATTGTAGGCAGACACTTAACCGTCTGAGCCACACATATTACCAAATAAGATTCTAAAACAAAGTAAGAAGCCTGCACACACAGCTGTCAGTCAGGCTAAAGCATCAAGTGCTAAGATACAAAGTGCACTATGATTTGTTTAGGGTTTATTTTGTTTTAATGACATCAGCTGAAGGACATGTCTTGTGAGCGCAGGCAAGCATGACTCAGAGGCTCTCCTGGGTGCGGGTGCAGCCTGGAAGGTGGATTGGCAGTCACAGCAGCTCCAGGCCAAAGGGAGACAGCTGCTAACCTAATCCCTAATCTAGATTATTTTCAATTATCAAAATACCCAGGGGCTGAGGTCAGGACAATTTGGGGCTTAAAATTTCAATTCTTAGACTATGTGAAAATTCTTTCATGAATAGAATGTCTCTGAACTTGGATTCATTTAGAATATTTTTTAACAAGAGCCCTTCAGGGCTCACAGATAAAGAGCAACAGATGTCCCACTTGTTAGCGGTATCATAAATTAGGCTTCTTGACACTCAACTACTGCTTCTCTCTACATGGTTTGCAGGCTTCCTGTCTGATGCCTAATGTGTGCTGAATCCAGGTGTCTTCACAGGCACAGGCTCTGGGCTGGAGCAAATTCTAAATGAAAGGGTGAAACAACTGAAACAGACCCCTGCGTCACAGGCAATGTCAAGACCATGCAGTCATCTCTCCCACCAAAAAGGTGAGAAGGAAGCTGGTACATCTTTCTCGGTGAAGGTACAGTTGGAAACTTTACTTCTGGTTACAATTTATGATTAGTAAATAATTTCTGGAAAATGATACAGCTTATTAGACATCATGTCTTAAAAGATAAGATCATCTGGGAAATATCCTCACAACTTTAATCCTCTAGTATTAAAGTTAAAAAAAGTGGGATATCATAAGATTTCAATTCATTATAAGAATCAACAGATGCAGACGGGCATGAAGACGTTAACCATGGCTGTTTGGGGACGTGGAGTCAGGACGACGTCTACAAGTAAGCCCACAAAGGCGTTTTAAAGTTGAATGAGGAAGAAGGCTGAAATAGATGCTTTTCCTCTTGTGACTCTGGGTCTGGAACCCCCGGTGAGCTTCTCCTCAGATGACTTCATTCTGAAGGAGGGCCCAGAGGATCCAGAGGCTTCACTCTGGTTCGACAGCCAGATTCTGCGGCTTCTTCTGTGCACACTTTTTCTAGAGAAAGCAAACTTACCTTGAAACCAAGTTGGGAGGTTTTAACATCTGAATTCTTTTAAAAGTTTGGTACTTGATATGAAAGATTTATGGTATAAAGACAGATATTTTACTTCAATCTTTGATAGAACTGATTTATTCTGAAGATGTTGAGTGGTGGACTTACCCAGAAGATGACTAATATCTTCTCCACTGGTCAGGCTCATACTGTCTACTTCCTGTACCAAACAGATAACAAAACAAAAAATAAGAATTAAATTTCTCTAAAAATCAAACAGAAAAAAATGACACATTTCTAAGTATGTACAAAAACATCTAAGTTGTATTTGGGCCAGAACTTTATTGTCTTTTTGGCTGTGGCCACCTGTTATTAAGATTTTGTTCCATAATTAGCCATTAAAGTAGGAAGCAATTAATTAAGAGGCAGTCCTGTTGGTGGAAGGAAGCACTGTCAGAACTGTTCCCCTCAACTCCAGGGCCACCGTCTGCACAGCATCTACGCAGCCACTGCTGCCAGGGATGTTTGCAAACGGCCCTTCCCATGCAGATGGCACCTGGGATGTTCTGCCAAGAGCAGGAAAGCACCAGGGTGGCTCCCTCCGCAGCAGAGCCCAAGGCTTCCCCACCCCTGCCCTTGGGGCTGCTGCCCACTCTCTGGCATCGCTAGGGTCAGAAAGGAACCATTCTGCAAGTAAAACAGGTGATGGCTTTTCACATTTAAAATGTAACACTTTTCCAGCAAAAGTGATGGGCAGCCTTGTCACCTGCACCCCCCAGGAGGGTGACAAGAGAGGGTCACAGCAGTGGCCAGAATGAGGTTTCCAGGCAGCATCCTTGTTATCACAGATGATCAGAGGCAGCTTTACAACAGCCCAGGCCTCCTAGGAATCACCACTGAGAAGTGAAAATCTGAAGAAATCACAGGCAATTTTGTAGCTACCAACTGTGGAATTTAACACATCATTTCTCACCAACAGCATGAAGAGGTTAAACGTTCTCACTTTAGCTGCCGGCTAGCATTTTACAAGTTCCGAAAGCTTTGATGTTCACCCCTTGGTGAACAGAGGTTCACACCTCTGCAGGTCCCAGGTCCCCACCCTTGTCTCATTGGCTCCCAGCCCAGAAAGGCTCCCAGCCCTCGGTTCTCACCTCTCTGCCCAGCCCAAATGGAGCAGCTCAGCTCTCATCAGGTCAGGGGCCCTAGGGGCAGCCATGGGAAACCTGCTTGTTAACTCTGTCCTGAAAACAGTGACAACTTTCTGCTTGGACTGCTTGAGTATCTCCAAAAAATACTGTAAAAAGGGCTCAAAAGTAGATAAAACACAGCAAAAAATGTGCTGGCTAAGTGAAGACGACTCATTCAACCACATTAAGGAGGTGAAAAAATGGATTACCTCACCTGAAAACATGTGTTCCTGTTCTAATAAAAGACTTAATGTACACATGCGTGTGTGTATAAAACACATTGTGTGTGGAAACACACGTGCACTGCAAACATTTTTTGAGCACCTTCCGTATCGGGCAACGTGCAAGGACACAGTCTGCTTGCTTGTATGCGTCCAGTCAGACCTTCCAGTTTCTCCCCCACCCCAACTCCTAAACTGCCAAGTCTGATACCAAAGCAGCACTCACCACCTCACTCTGCCTCCAACCTGAGGCCCCCAGAGAAGTGTTTCAGCCCAAACCCTCTGGCACTAGCACCCCTGGACTTTGGTGGGGCTCCTGCAGGCCCCACAGAGCAGGGGTTTCCTCAGAGGCCACTTGGCAACCGTCTGCCCTGAGCCTGCAGGGAAAGCACCCCAGGGTGGCGGGCCAGCGCGGGAACCACCAGCACCTGAACTCCGGCTTCCCTCGCAGAGCTGATGGTCCCTCAGGTCCACAAGTCGACCTGGGCCTGAGACCTACAGGAGGTTCGGCAGTGGGACCCGCAGGGCCCAGAGCGCAGGTCACCAGCAGAGTGGAAGGACCAGGGAGACAGCACATCCCCCCCAGGGCCTCCACTCTGCCAACGTGCTCGATGTCCATGGGCGGGCTGGACAACTCACCAGACACACAGGCCTTGCTGGCATGCGTCCTCGAACCCTCTTGTCAGCCCAAAGTGGTGGCAGCCCTGGCCTTGTGCTCCGGCAGGTGACACCTCCTTCCCTGACCTCCCAGACCTACCCCTTCCCAAAACCTCAGACCCTGCCAGACCGACGGGGAAGATCAGCAGGCACCAGCTTCCCATCTGTCCTCTGGTCCAGGCCCAGAGGGACACCAGGCCCTCAGCGTGACTTGCCCACTCTCTGACCTGCATCACCGACAGCACTCAGCCTGACCTCAGCCTCCACGGGGCCGTCCATACACGCAGGGCACGGTACACGGGCAGCTCCCTGGGGCTGCCCCCAAGACCCCTGCCGTCTAGTCGCGAGGGCGCCGAGAGAAGACCCCTGCCATCTAGTCGCGAGGGCTCCTAGCGAAGACCCCTGCCGTCTAGTTATGAGGGCTCTCAGGAGAAGATCCCTGCCCAGGGCGCCAGGGCTGACGTGACGGTCTGCTCTTCCACCCTAAGGAAGTCTGTTTTCTAATCTGCATGAGGAGGGATTCCTAGACACCACTGTCTGCCAACACAATCTGAAGAGACTGTTTACTGTAGATCCAAGGAAAACAGTTCCTCCTTTGATGTTAATATGCCCTGACAGCTCTGGGAAGTAAAGAGGAAGCCAATATTCCCACCTTCCCTGGCCAGTGACCAGAGCAAACGCTGATCAGGCCAAGGGCGAGGGCCTGGGGAGGGCTTGGTGTTCAAGCGATGGCTTCTGGACGCGTGCTCAGTGACGGCTGAAACCACACAGGCCAAGCCTGCAGTCAGTGTGCTTTGTTTCCTTGCTTTACTCTGTGATTAAAACCAGCTTTAACTGAGGCATAACTGACTTTTCTTTTTAACAGAGAAAAACTCTAACAGGACAGGTCAGTGTGAAAATATTAAGAGAAACCCTAGAGTCAATGCAGGATTAGAGCAAGATCAAGAGGAAACCATGCGACACGTGGAGGCCGGGGTGTCAGTCTCTCCCCTCCAGGTCAGAGGTCAGGGAGAGCCCTGGGGGCACTGCCTTTGCAGGATTCCAGGCAGTGTCTACTTGGCTGGACCCGAGTGAAGTAAGAAAAGAAAGGCTGTAGCCTGTACTGTTCTGCAGGCTTCAAATTCAAGGCCCACCAGGTCCAAGGTCCCCGGTGCGGGCAGCACAAGGCCTGCTCCTGACGGTGTGTCCCCAGGACACGGCCCGCCCCCTGCACTCACCCCGCAGGCTGTCCCCACGCAAAACAGCAGCAGCAAAGACCTTGGGGCTCGGAGCAGAAGGACCCCAGGGCACCAGGCTGACGCCAGTGAGGAGGCGCAGGGAGGCCCGTCAGTGGGCTGCTGGGGTCGGCCACGCGCGCCCACAGGCACTGCTGGTCCCTGGGGTTGTGCCCCCCGCGGTCACGCCCTTGCCCACCTGTGCCTGGCTCGGCCTGCAGCCTCCCCATGGGGCTCTCCCGAAGCCCGAGCCAAGGAGTGAGAAAGGCGGCTGTTCTCACGCACTTGCCAGGAGCTCGACCGGGAGACGGCCAGGCAGGCGCTCTGGGCGGCCTCCCCTCCGCGTGCGAAGCGGGGGCGCGGGCTCTGGAGGAGGGCCGAGCCGGCCGCGTCGGGTCGGGCAGCGGAAGACGACCGCGGCCCCTCCTCGCTCCGCGGGGCCTGGTTCCAGGGGTCGGCATCTCACTGGTACAGGGATGGGGCTCAGAGCCGCCACTGCTCCTCAGCCCACCCCGAGGCCCCCGGGCCAGCACAGAGGCCCGGTCCAGTGAGGACCACGTCGCCTCCGCGCGCAGCGCCGTGGGCTCTAGGCGTGACCGACCGCCGCCTCTCCCGCTTCTGCCCGGGAACCACTGCGGCAGCAGGTGCTGCCGCTCCTGCCCCAGGCCGTGGCCCCGCACCAGCCCCTTTCCTCAGAGGCCCTCTCCACCTCAGAGGCCCTCTCTACCTCAGAGGCCCTCTCCTCCTCAGAGCTCCTCTCCTCCTCAGGGCCCTTCTCCTCCTCAGGGCCCTTCTCCTCCTCAGGGCCCCTCTCCTCAGAGCCCCTCTCCTCCTCAGGGCCCCTCTCCTCCTCAGGGCCCCTCTCCTCCTCAGGGCCCCTCTCCTCGTCAGGGCCCCTCTCCTCGTCAGGGCCCCTCTCCTCGTCAGGGCCCCTCTCCTCGTCAGGGCCCCTCTCCTCGTCAGGGCCCCTCTCCTCCTCAGGGCCCCTCTCCTCAGTCCCCCTCTCCTCAGAGCCCCTCTCCTCCTCAGGGCCCCTCTCCTCGTCAGGGCCCCTCTCCTCCTCAGGGCCCCTCTCCTCCTCAGGGCCCCTCTCCTCCTCAGGGCCCCTCTCCTCCTCAGGGCCCCTCTCCTCCTCAGGGCCCCTCTCCTCCTCAGGGCCCCTCTCCTCACAGCTCCTGTCCTCACAGCCCCTCTCCTCAAAGACTCTGTCCTCACAGCCTGTCTCCTCAGCACGTAAGGTGGCGGAGGCCGGGGTGAGCCCCTTTCTCCTTCCGGGCTTACATGTCTCCAGGTCCCTCTTTCTCTCAGAAACCCCTTCCCTGGACTTCCCTGCTGGTCCAGCGGTTAAGAATCTACCTGCCAATCCAGGGACGTGGGTTCGACCCCTAGTCTGGGAAGACCCTACGAGCCGCAAGGCAGCTAAGCCCATGAGCCGCAACTAGAGAAAGCCCTCACTCAGCGACGGTGACCTAACGAAGCCAAGAATAGATCAATAAAATTCAAAACCAAAACCACCTTGCCCTGGCTTCTCTAAGGAGGGCTGTCAATCTTAAAGTTACCACCTGAGATTCCCCAGGCTCCACTGCCCAACTAGGGGCCATGTCCTTACACACCGTGCAGGTGTGAGGACAGACAGGGACCCCCCTCCGCCCCCACCCCCGTGTCAGAGGGACTTGCCCTCAACTGTGAGTCCACAGCACTGGGGTCCCCTCTGATTCCAGGGTGGACACAGACCTGCCTACATGTGGGGGCCCTGTCTGTGGTTTCATCGTCAACCTCAGCCCCTGCTCAACTAGAACCCTCTCAGACACACTCGGAACCATGGAAAAGCTAGTATTTCCCTACTCTTGGTGACACTGCTACGTAACTGTTCAGACAGCTTGGCTGGCACCGGGGGAGGGAATCCGTGCTTACTCCGGACCGCGGCTCCTCAGGGGTGGACGCCACCGACTGACTGCTCAGCCAGCCCGTCTGGAGGCCTCGGGGGGCACTGGGAGGCATGACTGGAGAGCAGAGGCTGACGGGGAAGCAGGGTGAGAGGGACAGCTGCAGCAACTGCGACTCACTGTGGGGGCTTCTCTCCCCTCCAGAGGTGGGGCCTCATGGAACCCTACTGCGGACCCCAAATATCCGCTAAGTGTGCAGACCCTTCAAGAACCAGCAGGAGGAACACAGCCCTCACAGGCCACCTGCGGGACCAGGGTCACCCCAGGAGTCCTGGGTCACGCCGCTGTGATGACTGGCAGCAGTCACGCACAGCAACGAGAGGCCGGTGCACGGCACGCGCCTCAAAGGTTGCAAAAGCAACGGGAAAATTACAGGTGTTTCATTTGCAAAGGTAAAAGTAGAAATCTTAGGAAATTCGAAAGTCTATACAGTTTGGCTCTCAAAACTGCACAGAATCTGAATTTAAATACTGATATGAGGTTTTCGGTGTTTTTAAAGTGTAGATTACTGTATATGAAGTTCATCCTCATGTTTTAAACCAGGCGTCTGCATCACACATGCAGGGAAAGACTCACCCTGCTTCCTAGGTCACATTCTGAGGCTCCTCGGTTCCTCACAGGACATAAGGAGATGCCAATACTGGCAGAATGCTACTTTCTGCGGGACCTCATCAGAAGGATGTGCGTGTACACAGGGGCTCCCCGGGCAGCACTAGTGGTGGAGAGCCCATCTGTCAGTGCAGGAGGCCCCGGTTCCATCCCTGGGTCGGGAAGATCCCCAGGAGGAGGACACGGCAGCTCACTCCAGTATTCCTGCTGGAGAGCCCCAGGGACAGAGAGCGCCTGGCGGGCTACAGTCCATGGGTCACAAAGAGTCAGACATGGCTGCAGTGACTCAGCACGCACGCACGCACACGCGTGTGTAACCTTCACAGGAGCTTTCTTTTGAGTACATTACGAAGCTGGGTCTTGGGCAGCTGAACGAATTAACAGAAGATGAATCAGGCGGCAGGCTGGTGCCCAGCATGGTGACCGCCTCTGCCTTGAGCAGGCGGGGCTCCCAGGCCTGTGTATTTTCCTGCTCACTCACTTGCAAACATACAACCTACTCCCAAGCAGCCACGAGGCAGGCCCAGAACGCCCGTGGGCCTCTTACCTGGCCCCTGGTCCCTCCAGTGCTGTCCGTGGCCAGACCGGCTGTACCCGGAGCTTGTCCCGTGGGAGCTGGATCCCTGTCGGCCCCACCGCCCTGTGGGGACACGCGATGGCATGTCAGCAGCTACACGCGCCTGACCCCAAGTGGCAGTTGTTCTTAGGAGTGAGCAAGGTGGCCCTGGGCTGGTAGCTTTCAAACTCCTGGTGTCCCTTCCATCAGCGGGAAAGCCCATGAAAAACGCAGGCTCTGGGGCTGGCCTGGGTTGGGGCCGCTTTAAACTTATGCCCAGGAGAGTCTGTGTTGGTGATGAGCAGGGCATTCTGTTAGGTTCCTCCAAGCAGGGCCTCCTCTGTCAGCTGCTCTGTGCAGTGGACTAGACACTGCTGTGCCCGGAGCTAGAAGCCCAGGCCCGCAACACTGGCCACCACCCCGTGGGCTCTGGGACAGAGCAGGCCTGAGCAGGCTGCCCTCTCCCAGCTCTTCATGAACTCCATCAGCACGTAAGCCATTCACCCTCACTTCCTCTCCTAAAGCCCTAAGCCCTGCTGCCCTCTGCTTGTCTCTACTGGGATGCAGCACTAGCAACTCTAAGTACAAATTTAAATGTGATTTTAAACAGTATCTTGGTACTTCCTGCTGCTCTATAAAGAAAGGAGGCCGAGCCTGCCCAGTACTGGCCCCAAGGTGAACCAGCGCTCGGTGGACACAGGCGGGCGGATCCTCGCTGGCCCAGCACCATGACTGCTGCCCTCCACATGCACTCTGACCTGGGCGCTGCCTGGAAGGTACCAGGACAAGTGTCCCTGGCACAGCCCTGTCCAGGAGGAGGAGGCAGCGTTTGCTACAGGTAACCGAGGATGCTGGGCTGGGTTCAAGGGGCTGAGTTCTGACACCAAGAACCTGCATGGTGTTGGTGGGTCACTTGGGCACAGCGGACTGAACCAAAGAACCTCAGGCTGTTAACAGTTTCCTCCACAACCTGGGATAACATGACAGGCCCACCCCAGGCTGCCATCTGTACAGACACTTCGCCAGAGAGCAGTCAGTTTCCTGTCCCTACTAGGAGCCACTGGACGGCAGCTTTAAGCGCACACCTGACATCTGTGAGACCACAGGCCTTAAACAAAACCTGTCCCACACGTGGGCCTCCTGGGCCTGAGCACCCGACTCTGACGTGCAGAAAGAGGTTCAGGAGTTCGCCTCCCAGCGACCACCGTGGCTGAAGCAGGCCTCACCCTGCCGTCTGCATGTCTGTAGCCAGCCCGCCCCTGCTCTGCAGACAACCACACCACTGACGGGAATCCTGGGCCAGAGCTCACGGGACACATGGTCTGAGTGACACTGCCAAGAGATGCAGGGAACAGGTGATGCAGAGAGAATGCTGCCTATTTACTTTGCAAGGAATCAACTTCTGCTTTGCTCCAGGCGGCAGGAGAAAGGTCACAGACGGCAAGAGGGTGAGGCCAGGGGGGGTCTGTCCCACAGGAGCCAGGAGGGGCTGAAGCCACCGCACGCGGTGCTGACGGGCAGGAGCAGGACAGCACCCCGGGCCCCATGGACCTCAGGGCACAACGTCTCTGGGAGCAAAACGTGCAAGGCTGGGGTGAGAACCAGGACAGTCTGCGGGTAGGAAGTTGGGGTAATTCTCTTATTCCGTCACCGCAGCACCAGGACAGCTACAGTGGCAGTTACAGGCCCCACCCAAATGAGGACACGGGAACATGATTAAACTGAACTCATTAGCACGACAAGTTACTGAACAAGATGCCCAGCTCCGCTGGTAAAGAGGCGCCCAGTGAAGGAGACAGGCTTTTCTATCAAATTACTGAGAAAAGCAAACGCGAGTGATGTCAGGATGCACCCAGCGGAAACCCTTAGTCCTGCTGGTGAAGGTGTGAAGCGACCATGCACTTTTAGGAAACAAGCTGGCAACGTTAATCTAAAGTCCGATGACGTCTGGATCTGTAACTCTGTGAACAATGGAACTCTACCCTAAGGAAACACACACACAAAACCATCATGTGTAAAAAGAAAACCAGAAGCTTGAGGCAGGGAAGCTATCAGGCAAACGCCACACGTGCAGAGGTGGGGATTCTGTGGAGGGGAGCCTGAGCACCGCGACGGTGCTGGAAGGCGAGTGCCCAGGAGGAGAGGGCACACACCGAGCGCACTCACAGTGAGACAGAGACACTGCCAACAGCAAACATCTGTTACCTTCAGGGACAGATTTAAAGGTTGTTTCCCTTTCAATGTAATTAAAACAACCCTTTTTAGTTATGTTCTTTATATTCTAAGTTCTTCTCATATCATGAGAAAAAATAAACCCAAACCTTTGTCAAATAAAGACCCATCAACCCAGTGGCGCGCATTCTAGGGCCTCCTGGAGAGCAGGCGAAGCCCCAGGGCAGGGCCCTCAGCCCTCTGCACACGCGGCCTCTGCAGACTCTCTCCTGCGGGGCCAGAACCTAACCACTCAGCAGCACACGAGCACCTCAGTTCCGCTTCTTCCCACTACGCCAGCCTCCCTGAGCTGCACGCAGGGCCAAGGGGCCAGGACCCACCTGCGTGGTGTGGACGCCAGTGACGCCTGCTGACGATCGGTCTGTTCTCCTTCCCACAGGCCTTGCACACGACCGACTTCAGGGTGTGGAATCTGGTGACGTGGGACCTCTGCAAACAGATGGGTCAGCAGAGCACCATCAGACACAGCAGGCGCTTGGGAGACACGGCGATGGGGAGGGCAGTGCCTGCCCGCCACGCTGCAGCCGGCAGGAGTCCCAGACGCTGGTCCTTGCCCGCGCCCTGCTGGCGGCAGCGCACACCTGTGTCTGCAGGGAGACAAGGGTCTGCAGGAGGGCCTCAGGCCTGCGGGGGCGTCTACCCCCTACCACCGACGGCACCGAGGACATCCCTCTGAGACGTCATCACTTCAGTCCCCGCCAGATCCAAGACGGCAGGCAGACAGGGCGATGCTGCGATAGCACAGGGACGGGCGGCCTTCCCAGCCGCCTCTGGGCGGCGGTGTGCTCGCCCGTCTGTCGGCACCTTCCGTGGAGCAGGAAGTGCAGCCCCTGACCATCTGCGCTGGCTCCAGACGTGAGGCAGGTCTGCGGGGGTGGTGTGTGGGCAGTGGCGTGAGCCCGGCCTACTGTCACCTCTCACTGATTCGGTTCTAAAGCCACAGCCATGAGGCATTTTTGCCAGCACTCTGCTTTTGCTGACTGTGCCTAACTTTGGCTGCTTCTAAATTCTGAACACTTACACTCCTGTGACGCCCTGAATTGTCTCTGCATGAAACAGCGATGCCAACACATCGACATTTTCTGCCTGATGCCTAAGGCGTGGAATGCCACCCCGTCACTGACCGGTCAGCTCTGGCCCATCACAGGATCCTGTGGGTGCTGACACTTGTTTCAAACAAGCTGGGCTGTAGCCTGACTTGGAAATCTTCCAGGAGCCATGCAGCAACTGTACTTACAGAGCCAGGGTGGTGGTGAGCAGCCCCACTAAACTGCTGGCCTTAAAGGAACACATCACCACCATGCCGACCGAACCGCCCTGACACCTGCATAGAGAGGCCTGCAGGGAGTGCACGCTCTTCACTCAGACGGGGAAAAGGAGAAAGGTGCTCGGAAATATGAAACACGCAAGACGGCGGGATGCCGCTCGCTGCCTCCACACAATCTCGGGGAAGCTCGTGACGTGATCCTCAGGCCAGGGGCACAGCCTGAGCCGGGCGGCCGCCAGCAACCCTGCCGATTTCTGGGGTCACCCCTGAAGGAGTGACCGTGAGGACAGACAGTGCTGCTGACCCCTGTGACCTCCAGCCAAGGACCCTGAGGTTTCACGATGCATTTGAACAACTGACTTCAAACCTACTACCTTCTCTAATGTGAAGAGGACTGTGGACTCACGTTCTGCTCCACGAGCACCTCTGCAGTGTACCCCTTCTCGGACTGCAGGTACTTCTGATGAAACAGCTTCCCGTCAAACAGGTGCCAGGGCATGAAGTCAGCCATCTCCCAGGGGGAGCCGCAGGCACCATTGACCAGCACCAGGGTGGTAAGACCGCGCACCAGGAGGGTGGCCAGCTGCACAGCTCTGGGGTCGATGTGGTCGAGCTGCAGAGGCAAAACGCGGGGAGAAGGTGAGGAGGCAGCCCTCGCACGGGGAACCAGAGCTCCCCCAACACGGCCGGTGGCTCAGGCACCGCGCTGACAAGGCCAGGACCAGCTCTCCACACAGACGGCCTTGGGGCAGCAAAGCTCTGTCCTGACAGGAAGGTGATGGGATCGCGGCGTTGGGCCCACCAGGAAAATTTCTTCAAAAGCAAAGGCAGGAGCTTCCCTGGTGGCACAGAGTCTGCCTGCCAATGCAGGGAACATGGGTTCGATTCCTGGTCAGGGAGAGTCCACACGCTGCAGAACAACTGAGCCCACACCCTGCAGCCCGAGGTCCGCAGTAGGAGAGCCCACCACTGTAAGAGCCCACACATGCAACGAAGAGCAGCCCCTCACTGCGAAGGGAGGAAGCCTGCGCACAGCAGTGAAGACCCAGCACTGCCGAAAAGAAAAGGAACTCCGCAAGGGAAAAAAAGAGAAAAAAAGGAAAGGCGGAGAGGCCAAGACAGCGTCATTCTACACACTGATGAGTCACTGAGTTCTAACTGTGAGCATTACTATAAAATTTCACATAAATGTCTGTCATTTAAGAACAAAACGGCTTATTATTGCATAGGGTTGATGGGCTGGTCCAGTTTACTTGCTCAGTGGTGTCCAACTTTGTAGCCCCATGGACTGCAGCACGCCAGGCCTCCCTGTCCATCACCAACTTCTGGAGTTTACTCAAACTCATGTCCACTGAGTCAGTGAGAACATCCAATCATCTCATCCTCTGTCATCCCTTTCTGCCTTCAATCTTTCCCAGCATCAGGGTCTTTTCTAGTGAGTCAGTTTTTTGCATCAGGTGGCCAAAGTATTGGAGTTTCAGCTTCAGCATCAGTCCTTCCAATGAATATTTAGGACTGATGTCCTTCAGGATGGACTGGTTGGATCTCCTTGCAGTCCAAGGGACTCTCAAGAGTCTTCTCCAACATCACAGTTCAAAAGCATCAATTCTTCAGCGCTCAGCTTTCTTTATAATCCAACTCTCACATCCACACATGACTACTGGAAAAACCAAAGCTTTGACTAGATGGACCTTTGTTGGCAAAGATGGGCTGGTACTTCTTACAAATTAACATCACACCCATACAAAATTTTTATTCTGTTGTCAAACCTCCTTCCTAGTCTTGGACACTGTGGGGGCTCCATATGGTAGGACCCTGCACAGGCATCATTTGCCTCCGTCGCTCATGTTTCCGGCACTTGCGGTCTGTGCTGACCATAAACAGTGAACTGACCACAAGCAAGTGCGCACAGGGCTTAGTAGTGAGGGAAGCCCCACTCCACCCGTCAGCAGCCAGTGGGTCTGTGCTGCTCAGAGAAAACAGCAAACATTTCCAACACCCTTATGGAGCTCACAGAGTTCACGAAACCGAAACAAACCAGGAAAAGGACCGACCCGTTTCACTTCCCTACTGAAAGAAACGTGGTCGCGACCCCTCAGTGGATCAGTGTCTCACCAGGCTACTGAGCGCTCGCTGCCATCAGCATTCTGCCCCCACCGCCTGTTTCCAGCCACGGAACCCGCCCTGTGTGCCCACACCCGGTACTGTCCATCTCGAAAGGCACTGCCCGGGCCAGCGGTGGGGCCCCAGGGGGACTTGAATTTAAGTGCAGAGCTGGGGTTTCTACACTGCTCACCCTCTACACTGTTATACACCACTGCATACAGTGCTGGGGTTGCTACGCCATTCACCCTCTGCGCTGTTATACACCACTGTATACAGTGCTGGGGTTTCCACACCGTTCACCCTCCACGCTGTTATACACCACTGTATACAGTGCTGGGTTTCTACACTGCTCCCCCTCTGCGCTGTTATACACCACTGCATACAGTGCTGGGTTTCCACACCATTCACCCTCTGCGCTGTTATACACCACTGCATACAGTGCTGGGGTTGCTACGCCATTCACCCTCTGCGCTGTTATACACCACTGCATACAGTGCTGGGTTTCCACACCATTCACCCTCCGCGCTGTTATACACCACTGTATACAGTGCTGGGTTTCTACACTGCCCCCCTCCGTGCTGTTATACACCACTGCATACAGTGCTGGGTTTCTACACTGCTCCCCCTCTGCACTGTTATACGCCACTGCATACAGTGCTGGGTTTCCACACCATTCACCCTCCGTGCTGTTATACACCACTGTATACAGTGCTGGGTTTCCACACCATTCACCCTCCGCGCTGTTATACGTCACTGTATACAGTGCTGGGTTTCTACACTGCCCCCCTCTGCGCTGTTATACACCACTGTATACAGTGCTGGGTTTCTACACTGCCCCCCCTCTGCGCTGTTATACACCACTGTATACAGTGCTGGGTTTCTACACTGCCCCCCCCTGCGCTGTTATACACCACTGTATACAGTGCTGGGGTTTCTATGCTATTCCTCTTCCACGCTGTTATACGTCACTGTATACAGTGCTGGGTTTCTACACTGCTCCCCCTCTGCGCTGTTATACACCACTGAATATAGTGCTGGGTTTCACATTGCCCCCTCTCCTCGCTGTTATACACCACTGTATACAGTGCTGGGTTTCTACACTGCTCCCCCTCTGCGCTGTTATATACCACTGAATATAGTGCTGGGTTTCACACTGCCCCTCTCCACGCTGTTATACACCACTGTATACAGCGCTGGGTTTCTACATTGCTCCCCCTCCGCGCTGTTATACACCACTGTATACAGTGCTGGGTTTCACACTGCCCCCTCTCCGCGCTCTTATACACCACTCTGTGCAGTGCTGGCTAGGGCACTCTTACATGTAATCACTCTGGAGACAGTGGCACCTTTCACAGAGAGCCTGTTCCCACCCAGAAGTGCATTCTGTCAGCACAGCTTTACGGCTCTCAGAGTGGGTTTCTGTCCAACTGCTGCTTTTCCTAAATGTTTTGCTTTTTCCTTTCATGTTAAGCGTAAACACAGCAAACGTGGTGGTCATCTTTACTTGTTTTTGTGGAATACACTTGAATTATGCGTGTCAAGTCTGCACTAGCCCCTGATAAGTTTGTGTAGTGAGTCTAATCGTCGCCCTGTAGACTTGGATTCTCATAAACGCAATCACACCACCTGTCAATAATGACAGGTTTAGTCTATTCTTTCAGTGTAAGGGAAGTTGGTGAAAGAAGGCACCCCTGACTCACGCACAGCACAGTGGAAAAACTTCCACTATTTCACTATAAAGTCTGACTTTTGTTTTAGACACGCTTTCTTAGATTAAGAAAACTCTCTTGTAGCGCTAGTCTACTGAGACTGTTCACCACAAACAATAACTGAATCCAACCAACACTTTCTCTACAGCATGCACGGTGCCAATGGAGGCAAGCACACTGGTTTTCAAACATTAAACTAAGCGTGTATTCAAAAAGTAAATACTTATTTGTGTCAAAAGAGCAGAATGAAAATATGAGGCTTGAGGGCCTCTTCTGGCAACTGGGAGAGTCACACAGCAACTCTTCTTCCCAAAAGAACCAGGATTTGGGGACAAGTCAGTGTGGCAGAAGCCTGGCCCTGAATCCAGAGTAAGCGTCACTGGTGAGCATGGGCTGACTCCATGTGGCTAAGGTAAGGCTTCACCAATAAAATGAGAAGAGGATGTGACCCATGTTTCGGAAATAGGAGTTAAGCATGTCTTCATGCTTTGGAATGAAGACAGGGAGGAGCTGCTTCCTGAGCACTTCCTGCTGAGGCGATGGACACGAAACCAGAAAAGCCAGTTTACTGCTGCAAAGCCTCAGGGTGAATACTGAGCAGTAAACTCCCCGTCGTGTGGTGTTCATCACACCTGCGGCTCACTAGCAGTTATGCATACACTGAAGCTGAAGCCCCTAAGTCAGCCATTTCAGGCACTGCTTCAGCAGAGCGACCGTCTCAAAAGCAGGTGGAAACCCAGCCAGGGCGAGGAGAGCACTGCAGACACGCCGCCACGCACCAGACAACAAAGCGAGAGCACACTCCTGAGCTTCCCCAGCCTGAAAGGGATGCTAGAGGTCTACACCGAGCTCTCTGCGGCTATGACTGGGCACGGCCGTCCCACACAGGCCCGAGGAGGCCTGAACCTCACCGGCGGGCACATGAGGAGCAGCGGCTGCTCCCAGCCCTCTGGACTGGACAGGGTCCCACAGCTTCCGAGGGCAGAGGCCACCCAGCCACCGAGCTCCTCCCCCGGAGGTTTCTCATGCTGTACCTGTGCCTTCTCCTTATACTTTCCATTCTCCAAAGAAAGCTTTTATTTACTGAAGGACACTGTCTGGCACATGCCCACCTGAGTGTGTGAGTCACACTCAGACCCTCAGACGCTCTGTCCTCAACAGGGGGCACATGGGCTAGAAAATACTGCTGGCTCAAATCAAATACTGGTATTCTCCTGGAGCCCAGCAGCTCCCCAGCTTAGACTTCCAAACCTCCCATCCCTGTCCAGTGCCACCCCCTGCCATGGAACAGGATGTGATACGGTGAGAAAGCGGCGTTCAAAGCGGGAGGCGGCAGCCTGAAGCGGTGGGGCCAGGGACAGGCACCTGAACTCGTCACACAGCCACGGCCTAGCACGCACCCTCAGAACAGAGAGCTGTGGGCCAACAGGCAGGTGTGTGAATGCTCAGGTGACAGGCTCATCTGCATGACACCCAGCGAGCATGCAGGGGAGGAAGACGGGAGCCAGGGAGCAGGGCCCACGTCTGTGCCGAGGGCCTGGACATGGCGTGGTGGCCCTGAGCCACGTGCCTGTGAGTGCAGAGCAATTCGCCCACGTCTGTCTGACACACGAGCCTGTGAGAACACAGTAGGGCAAACGTGCCAGCCAGCTCACTGCAGGAGGAGTGCCCCACAGTGGGTACTTTAAAAATAGCTGTTGGGCTCACATATAAATAAGTGACATCTGAAGGCTGTGTGGGGAAACCTACCATCTTCTGATCCTGTCTCAGAGGGAAAAAGAAATCAGATCGAGGGTTGGTTTAACAAGGAGCCCAGCAGGAGTGCATTCAGAAGGCTCTTCCTCCTCACAAGGCGCCGGGGCAGGGCTGGGCCTGGCGAGCGTGGCGCCTCCATGAAGGGCCGGCGCTGCGGTGAGAACGCCGAGGCCTGGGCGGGCGAGCACTTGTTACGCAGCTCCTGCCCCCAGCGAGCAAAACAAAACCCAGCTCTCCTCTGTGCGGTCCATTCCCATCCAAGGTCACTTTCATGCTTCACCTTTAAGCCAGGTAAATGCAAGCTGTGTTGAGCTACACTCCTAGAATTTGAATCGATACGAGGAACAAGAGGAGGAGAGGGTAAAACGGAGTAAGAGACACACTGGCAAAGTTTGCCCATCACAGGACCGGGCTGGCCGCTGCCCCGTAAAAGGTCACTAAAATATCGCAGTCCCAGCGGAAACAACTGCAAGTTTTCTGAACTCACCATGTGCAGCAATAAAATCTCCCCCCAGCCAGAGTCAGCGGCTGTCTCCGGTGAGCTGGGTCCACCAGGGCTGACAGGCCTTCCAACAGTGACTGTCTTACCTGCAGCCTCAGGGCGCAGGACGCTGAGGAGGCAGCCTCTGAACACACACGCGACTTCCAACTTAGTCGTGACCCTCGTCTGAGGTTCAGAATGGAGGACCCCGGATAATACACAGGAAAAACAACTTCCACTGGAGTGTATGCCAGCTTACAGAAAGAACCCAGAAACAGCGGAAAGAAGAGAGCATGCAGCTTGGCCTGAAGCCGAGTGTCTTCCTCACGAAAAACTATGTGAGAGAGGAAACGACTCTGGGAGCAGCAGGGCCCGTGCACGTCCCGTGGCGTGAAGCCCGCCATCCGAACGGTCTCCTCAGCCCAGCTCTGACGCAGACTCACCTCCTCCATCACCTCACCCCAGGCAGCTCTTCCAGCCACACGTGCCCCAGTCGGGAGGAAGGGTGATCCAGGGCCATGGCCACCACGAGGTCTACCATTAGGTTTACAAGCAGAGAGCTGCAGAAAGGACCCAGGACTCAAAGGACGGCAAAAGGCAAATCTTTACAAGACGCAAAAAGAGCAAGCCTGAAGCAGTAACCCTAACCCCACCCTCCTCCCCTCTCTTCAGTCGCCTAAGACTTGGCGCCATCAGTAAGCACACGGGGCAGGGAAAGGCAAACCTGTCAAGTTCTGACCTCCGAGTTTCAAAAGCCCCACCCCTAGGAGAGCCTGAGATGCCTCAGATCCACCCCAGGTGTGAAGAGTCTGAGCAGAAGGAAGGGGCAGGAGCACATGGCGCTCTGAGCTCAGAACAGCAGGACCAGACAGCCAGCAAGCTCTGCCTCCAGCCCTGGAGCTGGGAAGAGGCTCTACACCGGCTGTGTGGGCTTTGCTGCCTAGCCGGCCTGGGAACAGGCATTCCACAGGGCAGGGGCTGGGGAACAGGCTCCCCCAAGCAGAGTGAGTGGGGCATGGCGTCTTGGGATGCCCAGCCGCCCAACCCAGAACATACACCACAACCTATCAGGTGGGGTTTGTAAAAGAAACAAGTGAGGGTACCTCAAGCTACAGTGCTTCTGCAGATTCAAAGATCCCCCCCCAAAAAAACAAGATATGAACTACTACGTACAAAAATAAATAGGCTATAAGGATATACTGTACAACGCAGGAAATAAAGCCAATATTTTACAGTAACTATAAAAACTATAAATGGAGTATAACCTTTAAAACTGTGAATCACTGTGGTGTATACCTGTAACTTATATAATATTGTACATCAACCATACCTCATAAAAATAAACAGGAGAAAAGGAAAAAAAAGGCTTCTACACAGCAAAAGAAACCATCAACAAAATGAGAAGAAAATGCACTGAATGGGAGAAATTATCTGCAAAGCATCTGTCTGATAAAGGATAAATGTTCAAAATGCATAAATACCTCCTACGACTCAACAACCAAAGACCGAACAAGCTGATTTAGGTTCAGCAGAAGACCTGAATAGACCTTGTTCCAAAGAAAACATGTAGATGGCCGACAAGCAAATGAAGAGACGTTCAACACTGCTGATCATCAGAGAGATGCACGCAGATCAAAACCACAGTGAGCTGCCGCCTCAGACCTGTCAGATCTGTCAGAATGGCCATCATCAAAATGACAAGAAACATCAGATGTTGGAGAGGATGTGGAGGAAAGAGGAGCCTTATGCACTGTTGGTGGGAATATAGATCGGTGAGGTCACTGTGGAAAACAGTATGGAGGCTCTTAGAAATTAAAAACAGAAATACTATACGATCCAGCAATCCCGCCCCTGGGATTTATCTGCAGGAAATGAAAATACCACCTTGAGGAGACATGCACTCCCGTGTTCACTGCAGCACTGTTTACAACAGCCAAGACAAGCAGGCCAACCTCAGTGTACATCAATGAGTGTGTGTGCACTGTGCATGCGTGCACACACACACACACACACGATTGAACATAAAAAAAGAATAAAACTTTGTTATTTGTGACTACATGAATTGAGGGAATGATGTTATGGGAAATAAGTCAGAGAAAGATAAATGACACGCTTTCACTTCTATGTGGAATTTGAAAACAAAACAAAAAACAAACAAAAAAACACACAAACTCACAGATACAAAGGCCAGAGTGGCGGCTGCCAGGGGGAGGGGTAGGAGGCGGGCCGAATGGGCCCAGGGGCTCCGAAGGCAAGCTTCCCAGTCACAAAGGGAGCGCGTCATGGAGCCTTTCCTGTGAACACCAACCGAACTTGCGGAATGCTGGCAAGGGCCGCCCTGTGGCCAGGCGGGCCGTCCCCAGGGTGGCGACACTCAGTACCTGCAAGTCTGCGAGCTCCACGGCGGGCTTCCCTTGGAGGCACAGGGCCTGCGCAATGAAGGCGTGCAAATCCTCCAGACAGAGAGTGTCCACCTGCATGGAGAGAGCCAGCGTCAGCCCTGGGAGAACACAGCCATAGGACAGCGCGTGCATACACATGCACGCACGCACGCTCGGCAGCTAAGGGCACCCAGGGCTGCATGTGTGCACGTACAAATGTACACACACATACACGTGCATACACGCTCAGAACAGCAAAGCACACACACCAATGTGTGCACATGTACACTCACACACGCATGTGCCCAGGGCAGCAAAGTGCATGCGCGCGCGCACACACACACACACACACATGCATGCACGCTCAGGGTGGCAATGTGCACACACACGTGTCCACGCACACATACACACACATGCATGCGTGCTCAGGGCGGCAAAGTGCACACACACACGGGACAGCATGTGTGCACGTACTGCACATGCACACATACACACATGCACATGTACACACACACACGTGCACCCATACCACATGTGCACACTCAGGGCAACAAAGCACAGAGGGCAGTGCATGCACGTGTACACACACACACACACACTACACATACATGCGTGCACACTCAGGGCAGCAAGTGCACACACATGTACATGCATGCACATGTACACACACGTGTGCAGTCATGGCAGCAGAATGCACACCTACACAGCACAGCGCATATACACATATATACACACAGATATATGCACGTGTGCACATGCTCAGGGCAGCAAAGTGCACACATATACACACACAGGACAGCATGTGCCCACATGCACACACACAAACATGCACACTCGGGGTGGCAAAGCACATGTGTGCATACACATACATGCGTGCTTGCTCAGGGCAGCATGGCACACATACACTCTCACATGAACAGCCAAGCATGCACATGCACACGCACACGCACACAATGGGGGAGGCAAAGTGCACACACGCTCGGGGCAGCAAAGCACACACACAGGCACAGGAGAGTGCATGTGCACATATGTGTGAGCACACACATGCCTCGGGCAGCAGAACATACACATGACCATGCACACACATGCACACACCCAGGACAGCAGAGCACACACACACACCTGGGGCAGCAGAGCGCACACACTCTCATACACACACACACACCCCCCCAGGACAGCAGAGCACACACATGAGCATACACACACATGCACACACCCAGGACAGCAGAGCACACACACACGCCTAGGGCAGCAGAGCGCACACACTCTCATACACACACACACACCTGGGGCAGCAGAGCACACACACTCTCATACACACACACACACCCCCAGGACAGCAGAGCACACACATGAGCATACACACACACACACCCCCAGGACAGCAGAGCACACACATGAGCATACACACACACACACACCCCCAGGACAGCAGAGCACACACATGAGCATACACACACACACACACCCCCAGGACAGCAGAGCACACACATGAGCATACACACACACACACCCCCAGGACAGCAGAGCACACACATGAGCATACACACACATGCACACACCCAGGACAGCAGAGCACACACAGACATACACACACATGCACACACCCAGACACAACACACACACACGCCTAGGGCAGCAGAGCGCACACACTCTCATACACACACACACACACACACACCTGGGGCAGCAGAGCACACACACTCTCATACACACACACACACCCCCAGGACAGCAGAGCACACACATGAGCATACACACACACACACCCCCCCAGGACAGCAGAGCACACACATGAGCATACACACACACACACACACCCCTAGGACAGCAGAGCACACACATGAGCATACACACACACACACACACCCAGGACAGCAGAGCACACACACACACACACCCGGGGCAGCAGAACATACACATGACCATGCACACACATGCACACACCCAGGACAGCAGAGCACACACTCTCATATACACACACTCACACCAAGGACAGAAGAGACATCCTTGGAGGTGGGCGGGGTCTTTTCTCCCCCGATCCACAGTCCCTGGTGTATAAATCTCCATGTCAACCAGAGCCAGGCTGGGCAGCAGAGCCTGGTACTCATAAGCAAAGCAGAATGCTCCAGAATGCCTGTGGGAAGCCTGAGCTATAGCCAAATCTGAGCCTTGGAGCAATGTGGGTCATCAAGGGTTAACACAAATTTCCAGAGCTGACAATTGCGGGGTTTGCAGACAGAAAGCATCCACAGCTAGTCTGAGCTAGGGTGATCAGAGCTGGGACGAGCATGAGCTTGCGAGCCCCAGATGTCAGCTGTGTCTTTGCATCCCCATTTATAAGAAACCAGGATTCCCCAAATATGCATCTCCTCCCATCCTCTGCGAAATCAAAAAGTCCAACCAAAGTGTGAGTGAGAAGCAAGGAGAGACAAGGACACAGAGAGACAGAGCCTGGGAATGAGGGGGCGGAGCACACAGATGGGTGGGGCCCGGTCACACCAGCATCTCCACGCCCTCCTCACAGGGTCAGGGGCTCAGCCACCAAATGCTGCACTGGTCCCATCACCATCCATCTCCACCTTTATTCCAACTTTATACAAAGCTGCCTTTGTATAAATGAAGCTACAATTATGTTGCAGAAAAAGCAAGAAATCTACAAATGCTCAGCACTTATGACCAAGAAAAAAAGATCTCAACCTACAAAAGCAAGACCAAGGGTTCAAACTCGTAAGCCCTCCCCTCTCTCTTAGACAGGCTTGTTGGCATACAGTTAGTTCTACTTCTTGCCTTTAGCATCTTTTGCAGAAAGCTGATTTTAAAAAACCAGCCTACAAAGAAAGAATCACTCTTGGACTTCCCTGGTAATGCAGTGGTTAAGACTGTGCTATCCGCAGGGGACATGGGTTTGATCCCTGGTTGGGGAGCTAAGATCCTGCATGCCAACAATGCAGCCAAAAAAAAATCTTTTATCGTGCTTTTTCAGTTTATCGATTTCATACTTTTTCAACTTAACGATTCCATACTTTTTCAGTTTATCGATTTCATACTTTTTCAGTTTATCGATTTCATACTTTTTCAGCTTATAGATTTTGTACTTTTTCAGCTTATCAATTTCATACTCTGCAACCATCTTTGTAATTAGCAAATCTACGCTTACTCCTTGGCAGGAAAGTTATGACCAACCTAGACAGCTTATTAAAAAGCAGACATTACTTTGCTAACAAAGGTGCATCTAGTCAAAGCTATGGTTTTTCCAGGAGTGATGTATGGATGTGAGAGTTGGAGCATAAAGAAAGCTGAGTGCCAAAGGACTGATGCTTTGGACTGTGGTGCTGGAGAAGACTCCTGAGAGTCCCTTGGGCTGCAAGGAGATCCAACCAGTCCACCCTAAAGGAGATCAGTCCTCAGTGTTCACTGGAAGGACTGATGTCGAAGCTGAAACTCCAATACTTTGGCCACCTAATGTGAAAAGCTGACTCATTTGAAAAGACCCTGATGCTGGGAAAGATTGAAGGCAGGAGGAGAAGGGGGCAACAGAGGATGAGATGGTTGGATGGCATCACCAACTCAATGGACATGGGTTTGGGTAAACTCCAGGAGTTGGTGATGGACAGGGAGGCCTGGCGTGCTGCAGTCCAGGGGGTCACAAACAGACAGGACTGAGCGACTGAACTGAACTCACTGATAACATATCAGAGGACCAAGATTCTTAGTAATACCAATAGTGGAGATTATCAGAGAAGGCAATGGCAACCACTCCAGTACTCTTGCCTGGAAAATCCCATGGATGGAGGAGCCTGGTAGGCTGCAGTCCATGGGGTCACTAGGAGTCAGACACGATGAGCGACTTCACTTTCACTTTTCACTTTTAAGCACTGGAGAAGGAAATGGCAACCCACTCCAGTGTTCTCGCCTGGAGAATCCCAGGGACGGGGAAGCCGAGTGGGCTACCGTCTATGGAGTCGCACAGAGTCGGACATGACTGAAGCGACTTAGCAGCAGCAGTGGAGATTATTATGCTAAAGTATTTGCTCTACCACGATTATAAAGATATGCAAACTTTCTACGATGCAAAATTACCCTGCCAGAAGAGCTTCTCAAATAAACCTCTAATAACGCTAACTTGGAGGCTGGACTCCAAGTGAAACATGAGCTAACCGAGTTAGGATCCAACAGTCAGCAAATGAGGGCTTTGTTTCTTTGTATGCTCTGTGCACTCAACAGTATGCATTCATCCTGTGTGGCACCTAATTTAAGCTTAACTAGGAGGAAACGGCAACCCACTCCACGGTTCTTGCCTGGAGAATCCCAAGGACGGGGAAGCCTGGTGGGCTGCCGTCTATGGGGTTGCACAGAGTCGGACACGACTGAAGCGACTTAGCAGCAGCATACAAAAGTATACTATTTAGCCTTATTAATCTAAACAGATTACAGTTATTAATCTAAACAGAGAATAGTCATCCTTATGGATAACAGCCCAGTACAGTACCTTTAATCTAAGGGATAACACTGATGCATTGATTGGTTTTCTATTTTGAAAGTTCCAATTTGAATGTATCCTTTAAAGTCAACCAACGAGTCTATCTCATGCTGACTTATACTAAAAAGACTTCATTTAAAAGGTAATTACTAGTAGTGGGAAGGTAAAAGTGGAAATTTTCCTTCTGATACTTGTCTAGCCTCAGGCTTATACAAATGCGTGAGACGTAAAGTGGCTGTTCTGTGATCTGGGGCATTTTCCTTCTGGAAGTGGATTTCGTTGCCAACGGGCACTTGCACCGCTGACAGGAGGGCAGAGCTGTGCCAAGTGGCTGCAAATGGGCTCAAGGGCCTCGCTCTCCTGCGGGAAGGGGTGCAGAATGCAGTTCTGAGAGTGCTGCCACACGGCTGTCCAAGGGTACGGCCATATCCAGACGTCAGGATCCATGCATTCACACACAGTCCTGAGAAGAACGCCGCCTATTCTCCTGGAGGAGGAAACTCAGCTGCTGGCCATCAACCAGCTCCCGACCCTCAGTGTGCACCTCGGCCGCCTGCAGACTCATAAACACAGGAAAGAGGGCACTGACTGATAATACACGCACGCACAGTTAGTAAAAGTAGCAAAAGAAATGCATTTCTCATTTAGACGTTAGATAATCCTGCGATCGTTTACCGATTTATCCTTTGCTGAGTCTGGTGCAAATAAAGGAAAGTTCTACTCAAAACAAAAGTTCGGCCTGGTGCGTGTGAAACCAGTGAGGAGGCAGTAAAACTGAAACTCACTAAGGGTGGTCTAACTACCCCATGTTTGCGGTAACTACCATCCAAACGGGGACACAGGACAGCCCACGCTCTACAAAGCTGGGCCATCGTGAGCCAAGTGCACCGCGGCCTGGACCTGTCAGACACCTCAAGCTTCTATCACAGGGAGGTGCAGAGCCCACTTCTACGCCGGCAGCCGACAGGGCTCCTCAAATGTACAGCCACACAGAGACCTCACTTTTTATGAAACAGACACTGGGCAGAGATGGGACACCCCAGACCGCCATACCCCCCGAAAGTCAAGGGCCAGAAGCAAGGGGTGAGTGCAGCAGCCACGGCCAGGAGCGAGGTTACCTGCACGAACAGGTAGACCAGGAGGCAGCACAGAGCCTGGAAGGGGCGCTCCACTGCCTGCAGCTCTTCTCGTGAGGACGAAAGGTCGAAGCAGGCCAGCAGTGTGTCCAAGCGCTGGGCCTGGATTCCTGGCTCTTGGCTCAGCCACAGTTGTCTCAAACTAGGCGTTCCCCCTAGTTTAAAAAAAAAAAAAAGTCCATTTACCATTATTCTTTGTACTAGCAAGTTACAAGACGCTTCTCAGAAACAAAGTAAAGAGATAAAGGGCACTGACCTCTTTCCTTGCTGACTTCCTTGGGCTTTTACACTTTAAGCAACTGGAAAGTACACATTAATAGAACTTCCTGATTCCAACAAGCAGAAACCCTAAAAGGTCAGCATGTATGTGTCTCATTGGAAACATTCCTCTTTCTTTAAACGGCTATACTGTGTGGGAAAGGGGGGGCTTTCTCCTCCTGTGCTCAGCTGTGCTGTCCGAGGGAGTGAGACAGATGCGACTGTGAGGGGTGCCTGGTGAAAACACCACTGGTCTGCTCTGGTAGTTGGCTCTCTTATTTTCCTGGACTAGTGGTTTTCAAAGTACACTGTGCAAAAGAAACAGCTGCCAAAATTGTGTAAGATACATTTCCCTGGGTTTTATATGCAGAAATTATGAATGAATGATTTTCACATTTTTAAATAGTCAAAAACAGCAACATGAAAACATTTCACTGAGAAAATCGCATGACTCTGCCAGAAAGGATCACGGGTGGCCCCCACGCTTCACCCAGAGTTCCATGGGCAGCTGAGATTTCGTCTATAGGTCCCAACTGCATTGCTCCTGAAACGCATCAGCTTCAAAAGTCAAGTTATGTCCTTACTTGGCAAAGGCTTCTGTGCGAATTCATGGACAGGAAAGTCTCAAGAGCTTCTCAGAAATGAGCAAGCCCGAAGAGTGCTGCCCGGAGGGACAGGGAAGGAGGTAATTTCTGTGAATGACAACTTGTCTCATTTTATAAAACAATCATCTAAGAGGGTCTGCAAGGTGCTAGTGAGTCACATCTTTAAACAGTCAAGAAATACTAAGCTTACTCTAGGATTCTTGAATGCTTTAAAAATTGTTCCAGATGGAGAAACTACCAATTAGATGTGTCAATCAGCTTTCTGAGGTTTATAAAATAAGGACATGCTTAAAATGACCAGAAAGAGGCTCTGCAAAGACAGAAAAAATCACCAAATGTTGCCTAAAGAATATCCAGTTTGGGAGATAAAAAGCTATGTCAGATGCTTGCCTGCTGTGTGGTCCAAAACTTGCAGCACAAAATGCAGCCTGTCAGTAAGGGAGGCAGCTGAGGACGACGTACAGACGCAGGGACCCTGTCAGTAAGGAGGCGGCTGAGGATGACGCACAGACGCAGGGACCCTGTCAGTAAGGAGGCGGCTGAGGATGACGCATAGACGCAGGGACCCTGTGAGGGACAGGCTGGGGGAAAGGAAGCCAAAGTGCAAGGCACACCCTCCCGAGGGCCTGCGGAAGGCAAGGATCAAGCCGCAGGGGTCCACTCTCTTAACATACACGTTGCCAGGGTGCTGGGAAACCACGAGATAGGCACCTGGATGATCCAGCTTCCAAATGAGTCCAAAATAAAAACCATCCGGCGTTTTTATTCATGGATATAGGGAAGATTTATATATAAAAATCCTATTATTTTGTATTGTTAATAACATAAACGTGAACAGTCATTCATCTGAATCACCCGCAACACAAGTTCAAGGCCCCACCTCCAGGGCCCTCGTGACGGCAGACGCTGGCCGGCCCTCTGCGGGTGGGCAGGGCTCCCGCTCCTGCTGGAAGCCCAGGCCCCGTGTGCAGTCCCAGTGTGCAGCACACACACCTGCGGCTCAGCAGTGCCAAGGAGCACGTGCCCACAAGCCTCAGAAGCAGTCTCTCCAACAACTGAGTGAGCTTTAGAGTTTATTAAGACCTAATACTGAGTGGCCTCTAAAATTAACTCATAATATAATAAATGAAAGGCCAAATAGTCCCTTTCTACATTATTTCTGGAACGATACTATAAAATGAAAATTACATATATATATATTTAAACACTTCTGAGAAATGATTTTGGGTATTCTTTAAAAGTACTTCTTGCTGTAAAATGTCTTAGTTCATTCTTAAATTGTTTTTGTGATAAGTACCTTTAGGTTTGAAATACTAAAATACTAATATTAAGGTTTAAGTCTATCACTCACCAACTGAGAGAATTAGGAAACGTTCCCTCAGCGTCTCTCCTCGTGCAATCCCACTTAGAGGGACTGCGCCTCACAGTGCTGCTTATCTGGCAGACTGCAGGCTCGAGTGACCGAGCACAACAGTGACTTGAGAGAACCTGAAGCAGGTGAGAGTGGAGTCTTAGGGTTGTGGAGAAATATCCGTTTGTGGACCAGTGAGAAAGCCCACTCAGATAAGCCCGAAACTCTCCTCTCTCGAGCGTCTGTATGTGGAGCCCTGTCTCCTACAGTCGGACGAGCTTGGCCCTCTTCAAACACCAAGAGCCCACAGGGAGACTTTACTTCAACTAATGTTTAGGAGAACCCTGTTTTCTCCTCCCCTCCCACTATGTGTTTTAAGATATGGCCCTTGAAAAAAACTTATTTTTACAGTTGAACACTTTCCTTCACCTCCTCTTCCTAGTTCATCAAGCCCACTTTCAATCGTGGAAGCAAGACAAGGATCGCCCCAAACAGAGCAGCAAGACTGCAACCGTGCTACCTCGAGCTGCTTACTACAGTGGCCCTGGTTTCCGTCTCCCCCTGCATGGACCCTGGGCAGCAGGCGGGGGAGTGAGGCGGGGCGGTTCAGAAGCCTGGCCTGGGAGGTCTGTATGCCGCCCTTTCCTCTGCTGTATTTAGACCCTCATCAGGCGCACCGCTCCCGGAGCCACGGTGGAAATGGAAAGCGGTGTGTGTGCAGCGCTGGGAAAGTATGTTTCCACAGAGATCACTGTTGCCTCACGTGGTGAGCAGCTCTGACATTTAATCAAGGCTGTCTGTACCTGGAAGGTTCATCTGCAGAGGCCTGACGAGGTCTGGCTGCCTCAGTGGGTTCCCGGAGTACACAAACCACTCCTTGACAGCGGGGCCGGTGCTGGAACCACCTGAGTAAAGACAGCTGCGTCAGTGGACGTGCGCACCAACCCATCACCAACACTGCATGAGAGCCACCTCGGCAGGACCGACGCCCCGCCGGTGAGCACGGAGAGCTCTCACATCCAAGGTCACCACGGGGCCTCGGGCGCCCAGCAATGGGTCTCCTACCCTCTGATCGGATGGTCATCCATCCGCTCCCAGCAGCATGATAGCCTTGGGGGGGGGTGTGGCAGGACAACCTGGACAGGTGGTCACTGGGGGCAGAGGCGGCCTCTCAGTCTCCACCGAGACAGCTCCTACAGCACCCTGGTTTCCTTCCCCGCCACCCTCACGCCATTCCAGAGAGCATTTAGGGAGCAGGGATATGGCAGTCCTTTCTGCTCTTAAGTTCACGACTTTACGCAACTATTAAGACTAGGGTTATGTCAGACAAATCAGAAAGCTGGCGGGAATGATCCAGAATAAAGGCACTCCTGTCTGTGGCTGGGTCACTGACTGCTGCGGAAGCTCAGGCGGCTCAGTCAGCCGCCGTGCCCCGCTCAGCCGCAGCTCACCTCGCCCTTCCTCACCTCACCTCTGTGTTTGGGCCACGCTCTGCTCTGCCCCCACTCCCCTCCACCACTCCCCCAGCGCCCGCAGACACCACCTCCTGCGCCCACACTTGGCAAGCCCCCCTTCCCTCCCTCTCAGCTGAGCCGCCCACGCTCCCCAACCACTGCGCCTCACTCAGCTAGCACTCTGGCTGGAGTCCCGGAAAACTGAGCTCCTGAGAGCAAAAACCATTCTCCATAAAACACAAGGCCCAGAGCAAATGCTCCTTAACTGCAGCTTTAGGAGCAAGTTCATCTTAGCCTAAATTTCATACACACAGGAAAAAATTTTAAAAAGAAGATGAGTATTCTTAATGTTGTTAAAGATAAAACAACCCAATTTCTATGTAATCCTCTTGGCCAAGATTTTCATTACATTCAAAAATAGCCAAATGAGTGAATGCTGCCCTGCTCATGCCATGAGACAGACGTTACTAGGTTCTGTACTCCCACCCAGCCACTGCTATCAAGGGGCCTGGCCTGCCAAGTGACTCCTTGGGAATCACTAGGTTCTGCACTCCCACCCAGCCACTGCTATTAAGGGACCTGGCCTGCCAAGTGACTCCTTGGGAATCACTAAAACAGTCACAAAACCACATCTGACACTGCGTGGAAATGACCACCTTTTATCTAAGACTGTTCACAGCACAGAGGTTCAGAGGCAATGTCTCAGAGCTTTAACCCTCGGTGACACACAAAAGACAGACAGAGAGGCTCACGGTGGGCGCTGGGGCCCGCATCTAAACACCCGGCAGTCCTCCCAGCTCCCGTGAGGACCGAGGGAGGCAGTCTTTGGACCAACATTTCAAGAGACACACAGCATCATCTCAGTTCAGTCGCTCAGTCGTGTCCAACTCCTTGAGACCTCATGGACTACAGCACCCTAGGCCTCCCTGTCCATCACCAACTCCAGAAGATTGCTCAAACTCATGTCCATCGAGTCGGTGATGCCATCCAACCATCTCATCCTCTGTCGTCCCCTTCTCCTCCTGTCTTCAATCTTTCCCAGCATCAGGGTCTTTTCCAATGAGTCAGTTCTTCGCATCAGGTGGCCAAAGTATTGGAGCTTCAGCTTTAGCATCAGTCCTCCCAATGAATATTCAGGACTGATTTCCTTTAGGATTAACTGGTTTGATCTCCTTGCAGTCCAAGGAACCCTCAAGAATCTTTTCCAACACCACAGTTCAAAAGCATCAATTCTTTAGCACTCAGCTTCCTTTATGGTCCAACTCTCACATCAATATATGACTACTAGAAAAACCAAAGCTTTGACTAGACAGACCTTTGTCAGCTAAGTAATGTCTCTGCTTTTTATTATGCTGTCTAGGTTGGTCACAGCTTTTCTTCCAAGGAGAAAGCATTTTTAATTTCATGGCTGCAGTCAGCATCTGCAGTTATTTTGGGGCAAAAGAAAATAAAGTCTGTCACTGTTTCCATTGTTCCCCCATCTATTTGCGAGGAAGTGATGGGACTGGATGGCACGATCTTCATTTTCTGAATGCTGAGTTTTAAGCCAACTTTTTCACTCTCCTCTTTCACTTTCACCAAGAGGCTGATTAGTTCCTCTTCGCTTTCTGTGACAAGGGTGGTGTCATCTGTATATCTGAGGTTATTGATATTTCTCCCAGCAATTTGATTTCAGCTTGTACATCCAGTCCAGCATTTCTCATGATGTACTCTGCATATAAGTTACATAAGCAAGGTGACAATATACAACCATGACATACTCCTTTTCCAATTTTGAATCAGTCCTTTGTTCCATGCCCAGTTCTAACAGTTGCTTCTTGACTTGCATACAGATTTCTCAGGGGGCAGGTAAGGTGGTATGGTATTCCCATCTCTCTAAGAATTTTGCACAGGTTGCTGTGATCCAAACAACTAAAGGTTTTAACCTAGTCAATGAAGGAGAGACAGATGTTTTTCTGGAATTCTCTTGCTTTTTCTACGGTCCAATGGATGCTGGCCATTTGATCTCTGGTTCCTCTGCCATTTCTAAATCCAGCTTGAACATCTGGAAGTTCTTGGTTAACGTAATATTGAAGCCTCGTTTGGAGAATTTTGAGCATTACTTTGCTAACATGTGAAATGAGTGCAATTGTGCGGCAGTTTGAACATTCTTTGGCACTGCCTTTCTTTGGGATAAGAATGAAAACTGACCTTTCCCAGTCCTGTGGCCACTGCTGAGTTTTCCAAATTTGCTGGCATATTGAGTGCAGCCCTTTCACAGCATCATCTTTTAGGATTTGAAATAGCTCAGTTGGAATTCCATCACCTCCACTACCTTTGTTTGTTGTGATGTTTCCTTAGGCCCACTTGACTTCACACTCCAGGATGTCTGGCTTGAGGTGAGTGATCACACCATCATGGTTATCTGGGTCATGAAGATCTATTTTTGTATAGTTCTTCTGTGTATTCTTGCCTCCTCTTCTTAATATCTTCTGCTTCTGTTAGGTCCATACCATTTCTGTCCTTTATTGTGCCCATCTTTGCATGAAGTGTTCCCTTGGTATCTCTAATTTTCTGATGAGAACTCTAGTCTTTCCCATTCTATTGCTATTCTCTATTTCTTTGCACTGACCACTTAGGAAGGCTTTCTTAGCTCTCCTTGCTATTCTCTGGAACTCAGCATTCAGATGGATGTATCTCTCCTTTTTCTCCTTTGCCTTTCACTTCTCTTCTTTTCTTAGCTATCCGTAAGGCCTCCACAGACAACCATTTTGCCTTTTTGCATTTTTTCTTCTTCTTGGGAATGGTTTTGATCACCATCTCCTGTACAATGTTACAAACCTCTGTCCATAGTTCTTCAGACACTCTATCTATCAGACCTAATATCTTGAATCTATTTGCTACTTCCTCTGTATAATCATAAGGGATTTGATTTAGGTCATACTTGAATGGTCTAGAGGTTTTCCCTACTTTCTTCAATTAAAGCCTGAATTTTGCAATAAGGAGCTCATGATCTGAGCCACAGGCAACTCCTGTTCTTGTTTTTGCTGACTGTATAGAGCTTCTCCATCTTCGGTTGCAAAGAATATAAAAAATCAGATTTTGGTGTTGACCATCTTGTGACATCCAGGTGCAGAGTTGTATCTTGTGTTGTTGGGAGAGGGTGTTTGCTGTGACCAGTGCGTTACCTTGGCAAAACTCTTGTTAGCCTTTTCCCTGCTTCGTTTTGTACTCCAAGGCCAAACTTGCCTATTACTCTAGGTATCTCTTGAGTTCCTACTTTTGCATTCCAGTCCCCTATGATGAAAAGGACATCTTTTTTTTGGTATTAGTTCTAGAAGGTTTTGTAGGTCTTCAGAGAACCATTCAACTTCGGCTTCTTTGACATTAGTGGTTGGGACATAGACTTGGATTTCTGTGATATTAAATGATTTGCCTTGGAAACGACCGGAGATCATTCTGTCGTTTTTGAGACTGCCCCTAAGTACTGTGTTTGGGACTCCTGTTGACTATGAGGGCTACTCCATTTCTTCTAAGGGATTCTTGCCCACAGTAGTAGATGTAACGGTCATCTGAATGAAATTCGCCCATTCTGGTCCATTTTAGTTCACCAATTCCTGAAACGATGATGCTCACTCTGGCCATCTCCTGTTTGACCACTTCCAATTTACCTTGATTTACGGAGCTAACACCAGGTTCCTATGAAGTATTGCTCTCTGCAGCTTTGGAGCTGGTGCTTCCATCACCAGTCACAGCCACAACTGGGCGCTGTTTCTGCTTTGGCTCAGGCTCCTCACTCTCTGGATCTATTTCTCCACTCTTCCCCAGTTGCATTTTGGGCACCTACTGACCAGAGGAGTTCATCTTTCAGTGTCAGATCTTTTTGCCTTTTCATGGGGTTCTCAGGGCAAGAATACTGAAGTGGTGTGCCATCCCCGTCTCCGGTGGACCACGTTTAGATACTGAAGTGGTGTGCCATCCCCGTCTCCGGTGGACCACGTTTAGATGCTGAAGTGGTGTGCCATCCCCGTCTCCGGTGGACCACGTTTAGATACTGAAGTGGTGTGCCATCCCCGTCTTTGGTGGACCACATTTAGTCAGAGCTCTCCACCATGGCCTGTCCATCTGGGTGGCCCTACACGGCATGGCTCATAGTTCCACTGAGTTAAGCAAGGCACCTCAGCAGTATCTGCCCAGCTACAATTCAGGAGGATGGCACTGCCCATGGAGGTGAGTCCAACAGGAGCAGCAGGCCTAAGGGAAAACAGGCTTGAGACCAGCACCAACACCAGGAGCTCTTCTCTCAAAATTTAGACCAGCACATCAACCCAACCCCCTCTTTCCTCATTATGCAGACCAGGACTGACGCCAAATTCCCTCTTTCCTCCATAACGTGGACAACAGAGGGTCTATTTTCCTGGCTCCAAAATCACTGCAGATGGTGAATGCAGCCATGAAATTAAAAGACACTTGCTCCTTTGAAGGAAAGTTATGACCAACCTAGACAGCATATTAAAAAGCAGAGACATTACTTTGCCAACAAAGGTCTGTCTAGTCAAAGCTATGGTTTTTCCAGTAGTCATGCATGGGTGTGAGAGTTGAACCATAAAGGAAGGTGAGTATGGAAGAATTGATGCTTTGAACTGTGGTGTTGAAAAAGACTCTTGAGAGTCCCTTGGACTGCAAGGAGATCCAACCAGTCCATCCTAAAGGACATCAGTCCTGAATACTCACTGGAAGGACTGATGCTGAAGCTGAAGCTTCAATACTCTGATGAGAAGAGCTGACTCATTAGAAAAGATCTTGATGCTGGGAAAGACTGGAGGCAGGAGGAGAAGGGGATGACAGAGGATGAGATGCTTGGATGGCATCACCAACTTGATGGACATGAGTTTGAGAAAGCTCCAGGAGACAGTGATGGCCAGGGAGGCCTGGTATGCTGCAGTCCATGGGGTCGCAAAGAGTCAAATACGACTGACCGACTGAACTGAACTGGGGGTTATGTGTATATTAATTCCAAAGTATTTCTTAACTAACAAACTAAGAAAAGCTTTTGCTTTTTAAAATGATTAACTGAACACCTGATGAGTTTAACTGACCAGAACAAGAGTGAACTTTGCCACATAAACTGTAGCACTTACAGCTACTTACTTACAGAGCCTTGAATAGGGAACTCTTACCTTTCAAATAAAATTAGCTAGCCAGAAGATGAAAGTTCAATTGGAACTGCTAATCTTAATTTTCATTCCCTAAACAAAATTTTATCAGCAACTATGGGGAAGGACACAGAAACAGAGACACGATGCACGTCTTCTCCGAAGCGGAGGCCAGGTGTCTGCAGGCTCTTCCGTGCCCTGCCGCTCCCCTGGTAAGCAGGCAGGTGACAGGGACACTCAGTGCGCCTGCCTCCTCCTTCTGCCAGAAGAGGGCAAAGGGCAGTGCAGAGAGGCCAGAACAGCCTATCAACACGCAAAGAATAAGTCTTTAGTCTGAATGAGGTCTCTGTCCAAACCGAGACATTCATTTGGAAGCATTTTCTCTGTTAATTCAGATTACCCCTACCACAGACACAGTTACAGTTCCCTGCTTCTTCCAAAAGCCACAGCTAGATGCAAAGTGTTACCTGAAATCTTAAAATAAACGCATTTTGCTGGAAAATCAGCCCATTCTTTGGATGTTGTCGTTCAGTCACTAGGTCAAGTCTGCCTCTTGCAGCCCCTTGGACTGCAGCATACCACACGCCTCTGTCCTTCACTATCTCCAGGAGTTTGCTCAAGTTCATTTCCATTGAGTCAGTGATGCTATCTAACCATCTCATCCTCTGCTGGCGCCTTCTCCTTCTGCCTTCAAACTTTCCCAGCATCAGGGTTCAATGAGTTGGCTCTTCAGATCAAGTGGCCAAGGTACTGGAGCTTCAGCTTTTACATCAGTCTTTCCAATGAATCTTCAAAGTTGATCTCCTTTAGGACTGACTGGTTTGATCTTGCAGTCCAAGGGACTCACAAGAGTCTTCTTCAGCACCACAATTCAAAAGCATCAATTCTTTGGCATTCATCCTTCTTTATGGTCCAACCCTCACATCTGTACATGACCGGTAGAGAAACCACAGCTTTGACTGTATGGACCTTTGCCAGCAAAGTGATGTCTCTGCTTTTTAATATGGTGTCTGGGTTGGTCATACCTTTCTTTCCAAGGAGCAAGCGTCTTTTAATTCCATGGCTGCAGTCATTTTAGTGGGGAGCCCCAAAAAGAGAACCTGTCACTGCTTCCACTCATCCCCCTTCTATTTGCCATGAAGGGATGGGACCAGATGCCATGATCTGAGTTTTCTGAATGTAGAGTTTCAAGCTAGCTTTTTCACTCTCCTCTTTCACCCTCATCAAGAGGCTCTTTAGCTCCTCTTCGCTTTCTGCCACTAGAGTGGTGTTCTCTACATGTCTGAGGCGGCTGCCATTTCTTCCAGCACCTTGATCCCAGCTTATGATCCATCCAGCCCGGTACTGAGCATGAAGTGTTCTGCAGAGAAGTTCAGTGAGCAGGGTGACAGTATGCAGCCTTGTCACTATGCACCCCTTTCCCCATTCTGACCAGTCAGTTGGTCCATGTCCGGTTCTAACTGTGGCTTCTTGACCTGCACACAGGTTTCTCAGGAGGCAGGTCAGGTGGCCTGGCATTCGCTTCTCTTTAACAATGGATTTTCCAGTGTGTAGTGATCTATACAGTCAAGGGCTTCCGTGTAGTCAAAGAAGCAGTTGCTGTTTTTCAGTCACTCAGTCGTTTCTGACTTTTGTGACCTCACGGACTACAGCATGCCAGGCTTCCCTGTCCTTCACTATCTCCCAGAGTCCATGGGAGAAGGGAATGGCAAACCACTTCAGCACTCTTGCCTTGAGGATCCTATGAGCAGCGGGAAAAGACAATGAGGCAGAAGCAGATGTTTTTCCAGTCCTTCCTTGCTTTTTCCATGACCCAACAAATATTCACAATTTGATCTCTGGTTCCTCTGCCTTTTCTAAACCCAGCTTGTACATCTGGAAGTTTTTGGTTCATGTACTGCTGAAGCCTAACTTGAAGGATTCTGAGCATGTTACTTGCTAGCATGTGAAATGACTGCAACTGTACCGTGGCTGGAACATCCCTTGGCAATGCCCTTCTTTGGAAATGAAATGGAAATTGACCTTTGCTAGTCCTGTAGCCACTGCTGAGTTTTCTCTGAGGTACCACATATTTTCACAGATTTAATCTGGTATGTATTTTGAAACAGCAGAAATGTTTGCAATAATCTAGTTTGTCTGAATTAAAATAAAATAACCTTCTTAAATGCCCACATAACAAAGAAAAAGAGAAGAGGAGATTGAGTTTGATAATTCCTAAAAGGAAAGCTTGATTTTCTCATTTGAGCTTTCGATTTGCTGGTTTCCAAGTTCAAAGAGCAAAGTAAAACTCAAGTGAAAGTTCTTTGCTAGTTTTCCTCTATTCACACTATAACATTTTATATGGAAAACAAAAAAATAACAATCAAAGTCGCTCTGCTATTTCCAAAGGACAGACACATCACACCATTTATAAAAAGCTTCTGTGTATAACTAAGAAATGTTCCCCTGGGAGCAAAAATGTGGGTCTGTCTACATGTCCAACCTTTCTCCCATTAAAAACTCTTGATTATTCAACACACAAACTCTCAAAAGTGCCCACTCCTCTCACGCGATCTGGCAGGTCTGTGAGCACCGGGAAGGGAACAGAATGAGCAGAAGCAATGTCATCTATAACCTCTCAATCACAGGGATTTCAAGTTTGATAACAACTCTCCAGGCTTTAAAAAGTTTATATTTGTCTTTATGATCCTACATTTTTTATATTGCTGGATTAATCTACAATTATGTGTGGCTTTAGTCCTTAAAAAATAGAAAATTCCCCCAAACTTTCTTTTTTGTATATATATTTTGGAAGAAAGGATTACTTTTTAGGTCAACCTCTAGGACTCAGAGCTGCTGCCCTGCAGGCGCTTTGCAAAGGTGTCCATCACGGGTCTATCAGCCTCCTGCAGCTCCCACTGGATCCCTGGAATGTGTGCGCGGTGAAAATGAGGGGAAAGTGACAAGGAAAAAGGACAGTTAATAGTAACTGTTAAAGAGGGCCACAGGCGCGGGCCATTCTGAGCTGCGAACCAGTGAGGTGGGAGGGGAAGCAGACAGAGTCTGCCTTCTTGCACCTTTTTGAGTTTCTTTTATTTCTGAAGACGCATCACGCTTCTCAATGACTTTATCTAAGGTCATCACTAGGGAGACTGAGAAACAGACAGTGTAAAATCAGGGGTAAGAGCAGGCGTGAGGCCAAGGGCGGCTGAGGACTGAGCGACTGCAGGGCTTCTCCCGTTTTGGCCATGACGCCACTGAGCTGTCTAAACACCATATGCTCAGCCACATACACACGGGGAGGAGTGACAGAGGCCGAGCACTCCCTAAAGCGGCGCCGCCAACCCTCCAGACTGGCTGGAGCAGCCAACAGGCCTGGTATCCAAGTCTTGCCCATAATGAGGAACTTTGAGGGACGAAGTCATCAATTTGGTGCCGTGCTTTGGCTCAGATCTCCAGTGTCCACAGCTGCACACCTGCAGGAGCTCTGGTGCGGAGAGTCAATGACTGTGGAGCTAAAGGCACCTTTGATTCTAAACCTTACTCCGAACAAGTAGCTCCCGCCTGCCCATCAGACAGGGCTTAGAGACAGCTGCTTGTGTGGTGGTGCTTGAGGGGCCATCGCTCTCCCTGTGTCTGAAATCCAACCATCAGAGTAAGCCTTTTCCAAGGAGTGCCTTGCCAAATGCAAGCACTTCTGAAGAGGCAGTATTTCAAACACACATATCACTCAGTGATTCACGCTGAGACATCTGCCAGGGGCAGCAGAATGCCCCGACCAGGCCCTGCTCAGCCCGGTGGGGAGGCAGCCACGGACGATGCGCAAGGGCAAGTAAAAACCGAAATCTGCTGAAGAAGGAAGTGCACACGCGCCCTCAGAGAGAAAACTACTTCTTTTCCAGGGAGGAAGAGGAGACACTGGGTCAGTGGCCCTCTGGGGCACCTCCTTCCTCCCCTACTTCCCCGCCCAACCACCCCTCTCCTACACGCAAGATGGTCCCAGTGAGTGATGGGAAATCACTTTTGATGAGGGAAGAAGGGAGGAATCTGGGGGAGTTAGCGTTTAAGGGCCTGAGGGATAAAGAGAACTGATCAGAAGGATGGCTTGAGTCGGAAAATGCATTTTGTATCTGTCAACATGGATTTGATTCTCAAAGCAATGCAAGTGAAAGAAAGCGCCTGGGTATACAGGGGGCGAACCCACTTCTGCCAGCCCCCCACCAGCGAGGTTCAAGGCTTCCAGCAGGAATTCCACTTCCAGGAGAAGCGGCAGTAAGACGAGCAAGGTCTCAAAGGAGAGAGGAATGAGACAGGAAGGAGAGAGGGAACCCTCTCAAAAAGCTGAGAATGAAGTGGTGAAATGTTCCCCAAATGCAGGAAAAACAAACCGGAAGTAAGGATGAAGAAACGAAACATCAGTCCAGGAGGTCCAGCACCATTTCTGAGCAGCTCCAATAACACCACAGACATATGGATGGGAGAAAAATGTACCAGCATGCAGGACCCAACCCTCCAAGGGCAAAGAAAAGCCACCAAAAAGGTGCCAGCACCACACCAGCACTCGCCTCCGTCGGCGCCCACAGCAGGAGAGGAGGGTGGGTGCGGCCGAGACGGGGGCTGCGGGGCTGCAGCCACGACCCTTCCCGTACTGAGCACCCAGGGCGCCGTGCAGACGGCAGCTGAGGCTGCGAGAGCCCAGAAGAGCAAGAGAGCAGAGCAAAGCAGAGCTAAGCAGGGCTCGGAGAGGACAGGCTGCCCTGACAGCAGGGCTGCGAGCAGAGCCAGCGCCAGCGCCATGCAGAAGAGCACCCTGAGGTCCCGAGGGCTGGAGCGTGTCACGCCCAGGGCAAGGCTCAACGAGGCCAGGCAGGTGGCCACGGGCCATGCGACCCTGGGGCCACACAGGGCCAGCATGTGCAGGGGCTGCGCCAGACGCCGGCACGTGGGGGACAGCCCAGGAGGCCCCGGCCTCAGGAATAGGGCCCCTCCATCTCCTGAGGTTCCCCAGACCGCCTAACAAGGCTTCAGGCAAACCCTGTAAGGATCAGGTAAATGACCCCTTACAGGACAAAAGGCAAGACCCTTCACAGATCCAAAACCTTCTAAAGTACAGTACAATACTGGACACGAGGGTAAGCAGAAACACGTGGACCCCCCGGAAGAAGAAAAGGCAATGAACAGACAGGCCCAGCAATGACAGGGATGATGGAATTAGTAGATAAGGACTTGAAAACAGGCACTGCAAACAAGTTTAAGGATTTAAAGGAAAACATGAAGACAGGGAAGAAAGAAATGGAAGATTTTTTAAAAATGCTAAAAACACAACATCTGAAATGACAGTGTCACTGGACAGGCTAGTAGCAGATTAGACACTACAGAAGAAAGGCCCTGAAAACATGAAATCAGAGCAGCGAGAGCATCCAAGTTGAAGCACAGAGAGAAGAGGCTTAACAAACGAGCCTTGGTGCCTGAGGGGCACTGTGAGGTGTGAGCCAGGCATGTGATATGGGCCTAGAGGGACAGAGAGACACAGAAGACAGTGTTCCACGAAACGGTGCTCTCAAAGTCAACAGGGAACAGAAACTCACAGACCCAAAGAGCTCAAGAGCTGGAGGAAATGACTCCAAAGTTCAGCTTCAACAGGGGATGAAAACCAGCAGTCAGCAGGAAACCCAAAGGACAGCCAGAGAAACACTCACAACCTGCAGACCCAACAGTCAGAAGGACCACGGGCGTCTCCGGAGAAACGCAGCTAGACGACAGAACAACACCCTCAAAGCGCCAGACAGAAGTATTTAGGACTCTGCCCCCAGCAGAATTATATTTCTGCAATAAAGAGCACCAGAAACAGCACACATGGCAGACATCGACTCACCGACTGACTCCTTTCCAAAACAACCAAAAGCACAGCTCCCAGGCCAAGTCTGGCTGGCTTGCCTTTATTCAGTCTGAAAGCTAAAAATGCTTTTCATATTGCTTTAAATGATTAGAAAATTATTGAAAGAAGAACATTCTGTGACACAGACCAATGACATACAATTCAAACTCTGTGCCATGGGAAAACTAGACAAAGCTTCAGTGGCACAACCATGCCCTCCTGGATTTGCGTCTAGGGTGCCCACCTCTGCAGAGTTCATTAGCTGCTACTGACTGTGGGGCCCTCAAAGCCTAAAATATTTATCACCTGGTCCTTCACAAAAATGTTTGCCAACAGCTTAAAAATAAGAATCATGTATTTATGCTTAAAACATATGCATAATCTCAGAAGGCTACCCACTATGTTTCCATTTATGTGACTTTCCCAAGAATGACCGAAGGGTCGAGTTGGAGGACGGACCACTGTTGACCGGGGACAGGGACAGAAGGTGGGTGTGAAGAGGCAGCAGACGGAGAGCCGCTGTGGCCGTGCAACACGCCTGTATCTTGCACGGATGACACATCCGTATCTGCGTGTGGGCACCTGCACATCCACGCCTGTATCTTGAATGAATAATACTGCACAGAATTACACACACACACACACACGAATGGGTGTAAAAAATGCTGAAAAGTGAGTCACAGCTATAGTCTGCTTCACAGTATTGTACTGATGTCAAGTTCCTGGCTTTGATACTATACTTTATTATATACAACGTCATCTTATAAAGGGTACATGAAATCCTATATGCTATTTTTTGTAACTCCCTTGAGTAAATAATTATTTCAAAATAAAATCTTTAAAATATACTGAACAGGAAAAATGATGGGGGAATGGAAGCACACTGCTGTAAGGTTTTTACAACACGCCTTACACGGTATAATACTGAAGCCAAATTCTGACAAGTTAAAGACATGCATTAGAAACCCTAGAGCAACTGCTAAGAAAATAAGCAAACACATAAAAACAAATAAATCTAATAATTCAAGTCCAATAGTAAGCCAATATAAAGCAAAATACCAATAATTATTCAACTGTTCCAAAAGAAGTCAGAAAAGGGGAAAATAGGGAAAAGAGGACAGAGCAAAGAGCACAATGCAGAAGTGAACCCAGCCACATCAGCCGGCACAGCAAACGTAAGCAGCCCAGACAGACATGCTGCCTAAAAGAGAAACGCTCCGACCGTTAGGAACAGTTTAAAGGCAAAAGAACAGAAAGGAGCTATACCATACTCATATGGAGACGGTCTTCTAATAGCAGACACACCTGCATGAACTTCTACAGGAGGAAAGAGTTTCCAAAGTTTTAAATTTCTTAAATCCTTCTAAGGAATAAAACTACAACTACTTTACAACAGAAACAACGCACTTCTCTTTCAATGCGCTCTGGTCAGCCGCCTGCTGATCAGGTAAACAGACACCCAGTGCGCTCTGGTCAGCCGCCTGCTGATCAGGTAAACAGACATCTCGTGCATTTGCCCCTAATCCTGCGCAGATGTGAGCGGCGTTTGCCATTTCAGACTTCACAGAGAAACAAGTCCTGAGTCCTGAAAGCATGCACTCGTCCCATCCGGCCGGTTCTCAGCTCCAGCCCCAGCTCCAGGTGCACTCACCTCCGCCGCCCCCCAGCAGAAGGGAGTAGACGCGCTGTCGCACGGGGCGGTAGACGAAGGCCTGGCTGGGCAGGGCCTGGTCCGTGGCGTCCTCCAGGCTGCTGCTGCACTCCACCTCGCCGCTGCTCATCACGCTGTACACCAGGTAGCTCTCCGCCCGGACGTGCTGCGCTCTGGCGACCTGCCCAACAATCAGATGCAGCTGGTTTCTCCTTGAAAACAATGCCGTGGCCTTCAGCAGGAAAGGCCTTCTAGGGCTCAGAGGCAGAGAAAATGTCACTCAAGCTCAGGACGTCAGCTGGCCTCTGCTTCCAGCTCAGAACTTTCTATTACCGTGTTCCTCCTCCAATTTCCACCCACCAACCAGACTTGTGACTCACCTCTGCCATCACTGAACATCCTGTCCACCCGACAGGGAGAGGGGCAGCCCAGGGCTCCAGCCGCCCCCCTCCAGGCTCTCCAACCCACCCTTCACCCCAGTGGCACTGTCTTCCTAGAAACAGAGGCCCAATCACTGCACTCAGGCCGGCTACCAGACTCTTCAGCCTGAGTTGAAGAGGCCCTGTGAAGACCTCCATCTCCTCCCGTGCACCCCTCGTGGACACTCTGGAACCCAATCTCCAAGAGGGAAACTGACCTCTCTCAGCCCTTCCCAAAAGCCACTTCCCAGGCTCTGCCCTGTGAGGCTCCCCGGAGGTGCCACCTCTCCGGGACCCTGCCATCCTCTGTGAGCAAGAGCTCATCTCCCCGACCTAAGGGGCTCAACTCACATTCACTGTCCAGTCGTTACCTTGCCTCATCTCTCCTATTAAACCACAGATTCCCTGGGATTAGAAGCTGCATCACTTCCATTCACCTGCTCAGCACTGCTTTACTGAGCAGAAACTGTGCCCAAGCACTCGCTTCCTTCTGCTCTGAATGCAGTGTAGTGCCCCCACTGGGAGGTGAAGAGATGGACGATGGAAACGGATGCCATGCTCCCACTCAATGAGGAGCTGAGATCAGATGGTCTGTAATAACCGACACACAGGTTTCATGCGTCCGCAAAGAACACTCTCACCACTGCAGGATTACTCTTCGTAATTTAAAGCCACCCTGCCCCCGATGACATGTGAAATGCGCTCTGACAACAGCCTGGAGCATCAGAACCTCTGCTCATCAGCGTCCTGCTACTGACGCACATGACGCGCTCGCTCAGGTCCATTCACTCCGGTGACTTGAGTCTTAATATCTTCAGTGCCTGCTTCCTTCACGTGTAAGATAGGTTTAACAAAGGTGCTGTCCTCACAGAACTATCCATGAGGATTCAGTGAGCTAATCAGAGGCTGGCAAATAGCGTATGGCCAACAGGCGGCCACGACTACTCTCTGGCTGGACATTCTCCAGGGTCTATCTCATGGCTAAATGCTTCTTTAAATCAGGATGGCAGACAAGCTAGCAGCGTTAAAGTCAGCAAGGATCCCAAAAGAGTTATTACTTGATGCTCTAACCAATGCTCTAACCAAGAGCATTAGAAGTAACATTATTTCTCTATAATGCCTCTTTTGATACAGAATCTATCAGCAACAATATGGTTAGATATTTCATGATTCTTTTAACGTACAATACCGTCTAATGTATTTTCCTATACCTTCCTACGTTTCTTCCTCTTTTTTTATTTCAAAAGTGTTAGAATTTTGACAAATTTATCCATAAAATTTTAATAAATTATATATTCACTCTATCAAAAAGCCTCCAATTTTGGCAACTGTACAGAATTGAGATGTAACATTCTTTTCTGGGTATACACAGGGTTTTCAGAGAAGTTTTCTACAATTGTAGTATTAATTCATCAACTAGCTCATCACCTCAGCATCTTTCATCTCTGCCCTTACTGCAGATATTATATAGCATTCCACACCTGGAAAAACTGTAACATATCCACCTAATCTGAACATCCTAAAGCAAGAATTCAGCTTATCCAGGTGCTGGAGGAAACAGCAATAGCTGTGTGCATGCACCCAGGTAATTGCTACACTCAGCTACTTGGCACCAAAGGGCTTCTAGGGTGTCTACGTCCCCAAAATGCACGTCTGAATTCTGGTTATCTATTGTCAGTGCTAGAAGATGCTACTGCAAAAAGAAAATTTTAAGGAATTTTTAAGGGGAATTTAAGAAACTTCCAAATTATTTTCGAAGGGGCTTCTAAGTTCAAGAAGTCCAAGTGTCACTGATGCAGGACACGCTCTGTCCTCTCCCCGCTCCCCCCACCACCACCCTCCACCTGCTCACAGGCCCAGAAGACTCTGCTGGGCTCCTTCCACCAGACTTCCACAAAGAGCAACCCCATCCCCAGCTTCTGTCTTTTTTGCCTCCAAATTGCCACCAAATTCCTGTAATCTGACCTCCACCAAGCCTATGGGTGACCACGGCTCTGTAGGCCCTCCGATCCTCCCACACAGCAATCCTGACGACCTCCGAGCCCTGTCCACGGCCGCTGCGGCACTGGGCAGACCCGCCTTCCTTCTCACCCTTGAACCTGTCTCCCAGGCCCTTGTCAGCTTACTCTCACCTCGCCCTCCTCCCTGTCGGATGCCCTTCACCCCTCAGGGCATCACTGCTTCTACCTGGACGGTCTCCACTACAGGTAGAGCACACATTTTAAGCATCAGATGGTCCCTGTGAAGCCTTCCTTCTGGTTGGCTCAGGCCAACCCCACCCCACCAGCCTGAGCACAGGCGCTTCACCTGTGCAGCAGGATTCTCTTCTGAAACACTGCCTGAGTTGCTTCTTTTACTCCGGTTCCGTTTCCCTAATTCCAGCTCATAGCCACACTGGTCCATTCTCTGCTGTGTTTCAGAAAACAAGTATCTGATCTTGACACACCTCCACTTGCTATCCCATGCCTCCTGAAAGAGGCTAAGAACTAAGTCCTGAACTCTCTCAGCACACAAATGCTTGCCCTCTGTGGCTGGACCTAACTTTCCCGGACTCCCCTTGGAGGAAACCGGGTGAGATGCCAGGCCACCACGCCCAGTGGGTATGGGGCAGGCATAGCAAACGCAGCCAGGATGTGTGAGGAGGAGCCCAGACTGACAGGTGCAAGGCACACAGACGGAAGTGAAAGCTGGGGACTGGCAGGAGCCAGAGCAAACAGAAGCGAGCAGAGAGGGCCTGGGACGGTGCCGGAGGCGTGGCAGGGGACCGCTCTGCGTCCTGGGCTGGACAAAAAGCAGATACCACCCAACTCTCGAATGAGACCCCGAGCAGGGCAGCTCCCTCTCAGACTCTTCCGTTCTCCCACTTCCCAACTCCTGACCACGACGCGTCCCTCTCCCAGTGCCGATGGACTTTCAGACCCCAGGGAAGGCGGGTACGATCTCGTGAAGCATGGAAGGCTTGGGTTCAAACTCGGGGTCTACAAGAACTAGCGGTGTGACCACTGCAGACATGTCATTTAGCCTTTGCACACCCACGGCCTCACGTGAGCGGGAGACCAGGACGTCCAGCAAGAGCTGTGTTAGCGGAGACAGTGAGGAACAGCTGAGAACCAGGAACAACTACGCAGAGGTAGTCGCTGGAGAGCCAGCTGCGCAACCACACTGAGCACGGAAGCCGAGCGCAGACTGGGCTCCGTCCTTCCTCTGCCCGCCTTTCTCCTCGGGCCGCGCTGAGGCCCATCCTTCTCCAGGCTGACATGCTCCACCCACCCCCCACTGCTCGTCGGGACCTCCACGTGCAGGTCCGCCTCCAACCCTCCTCCAATGTCCATTCACATTCTTTTCCCTCTAGAAAGCAGTTAAGAATGTTTCCAGGTAGAATAAATTTCTTAATGCTTTTTCACCTATAACTCTCTTGAAACATGTACCACATTCGACCTCTCACCTCATCACTATGATAAGAAGCTACCCTCTCTGTCACAAGGCACGTGGCAGAGAGAGGGGAAGGGTCCCTGCAGTTGTGCAGGACGGAGGGGAGAAGTCACTGACAGACTGTAGAGACAGAAGAGGCGGAGGACACTCCCTGAGACCACGGCAGGGCAAGACAAGAACCAGCAAGGCCAGGCCTTCACAGGACCCCCTGGTCTGGAAGGAAAGACCTGAACCGGAGAGGACATTCTGGGGGCACCTGCGGCAAACATCAGTCTCTCACACAGGGTGGGCGGCCTCTCTGGGTGTAAAGGGAAGGCCCAGCAGGCACCGACCAGCGGAGGGGCCGGAGGGCCGTCCAGGAGAGGGGCAGGTACGGCTGGAGCAGCAGGCAGCAGCCAGGATGGCGGCCCGCTCTGTGCAGGTCATTGCTTCCCTCCGAAGAGCTAGCAAACGCAAATCAGGGCTTTGTTTCTGCTTGCAGCATGACAAGGGGGCTGGAAGGGGCAAAAGCCTGTTTAGGAAGAGTTCCCAGACGTCTGCAGCCATCCACACAGGGCGGTGAGAGCCCAGGGTGGTGAGGGCCACTGAGCAGATCAAAGGAGCAAGACTTAAGAGAGACTGGTTATGAAAAATGAGAGCGACGTTCCCAGGTTTTTAACTTGGAAAGATGGTGACACTCGACGCAAGAACAATGAAAAGCTGTGACTGAAGTCCTATTTGGCTCCACACTTGCTGAGATGCCCCAGGGCATTAGTGTCCACACGCACCTCCTCTGTAACCCAAGGATAACGAGAGCTTTCGATGAGATAATAGCTACACTGCAACCAACCTACACCGAGCGGGCAGTTCATGAACAGTGGCCTTCCTTCAAAACTATCAAGGCTCTGTATCATTTTCAGGACTACATTCAAACCCCTAGGGTGGCACGCAGGAATATCCACCGTCTGGCTCTGCCTGTCCTTCCCAATTATCTTCTGCTTACTTAGCCCTTCACACCCCAGGCCTCAGCTACTTGTCCAGGGCTCTGCTGAGGGCACAGGTCCCATCTTTGTCTGTTCACAGCAAACCTCAGCCCAGGAAGGCCTGGCTCCAGTTGTAACTACTCCTCTGGGGGCCTCTCTCTGTCCTTAAGCCACAGCTATCACTCTCTTCAGATCCCTAGCGCTCTGTAACAGCCACGGAACAACACGAGGCAGAGCCCACAGTGTAGGTTTTCACATGTATCGTGAAGCTCCTAGCTAAACTCAAGGGTTTGGCTCTGTGGCCCTCACCATGTCTTAACCACTGCAGGCAGTCAATAAATATTCACTGACAAATCCATCACTGGGTACATTTTCAATCATGACATATTAGATTCGGGTGGGCACGTCCACCTACCTTTAAGATTTCAGGATCCGAAACCACAGTTACTTGATGTTTGGCTTCAAGCCCCATATTTACAGGGTCTTCCTGTTTAACTTCAGTGTTTGCACACATGGCTGCTTCTAGGTTACATTCAGGGTCTGTACCTACAGGTAACTTCTGCCTGGATTCAGGGTCCATACACATGGGAACCTCTTGCTTAGATTCAGGATCTGAACTCATAGATAGTACCTGCTTGTCCAAAGTTACTACATCTTTAGGTTTTTGGATAAACCATGGAGATTTCTGTCCTGGCAAAAGATACGATGCTACTCCTTTATAAAAAAGAGCTTTATTTGGTCCCAAAGGCAGCATCTCTTCCAGCTTTTTCTCACCTTGATGCAACCGAAGAACTTTAGATATGTGGTCTGCTACAGCTAAGATAACATTACCTCTTCTGTCACAGCTCTCTCTCACAGAGGCATAGGAAGTCAAGCACTTGTACCGAAAGCTCTCGAACATGCCTTCCGGAACGACGTCATTGCCAAGCAGGCAGGCCAGCAGAGGCAGGTCGGCCAGGCGGAGCCCGAGGCTCTGAGAGAGCTTCTCCCGGCAGAGCATGACGGTGTCCAGACTGTCCAGGGAGAGCTCGCTGATAGAAAAGTAGGGACAGGTGTCATAGATTAAGTAGTCAGTGTCTTCTCCAAGAATCCCAAGACAGTTGTTCTGGAAGCCGTAGGAGGCCACCTCGTAGTCGGCCTCCTGTAGCGAGCACAGAGTCTCCTGACCCAGGGCCTTCAAAGCAAACCGTGTGAATACGGCCAGCCCGGAGGGGATGAAGAACATGTTTCTGCCTGGCTGCTCCCTGTGGGACTTGATGTGGTGGAAGATCTTGGCTATCTCCCTATTGTTCTTGAGTCTGCGTTTCACCCACTCGCCTCTCTTGGACTGCTCCACCATGCCATCGAAGAAGAAGATCAGCTTGATGCCAACAGCGGTAAAAGCGCTCACGAATTCTCGCAAAGAAGAGTAGTATTCCCGCCACTGCCCGCCGCAGACCCAGGACTCCGGCGTGTACCAGTACCTGAGGCAGCACATGGCGTCGACCACAACGGCGGGCGTCCCTCCGGGGTGCTGGCTCCGGTGGCGCTCTGCCAGCTCCTTGAAGTTCACTACGGTGCATACATGTGGGCAGCTACTTGCCACAAACCCATGCAAACCTCTTACGCCCATAATGGAACTCCTGGGAAGGATCTAAAAAGGAAAAGAAATGAGTAAATACCGCGTCACCGTGACACACGGCGCCTTTCAAAGCACACAGTCAAGGTTTCACATTCCCTCCGTCCTCATCGTAACACGGGGCACACCGTGCTCGCGGGAGCCCGAGCGCCCTCCTCGCGCACACCCGCGGGGCTGGATGCGAGCGAGGCGCTGAGTCGGGCTCTGACCAGGACAGTGCGGGGCAGGGTTCTCTCAAGATTTTCACTATGACTATTACTCAAGAGATTTCCCAACGAAGTTTGAAAACAGGCTAATAGTTTCACAGAAATACTGCTTCCCATCTAGGAGCGCAGACAGAAGTGAATTCTGAAAGCTTAAAATGCAAAACCGATACACGCAACACTGACGTCTCCCAAAATAGTTTCGCTGAGAGAAACGGGCGGGACCGAGGCACGCACGCCGCTGCCACCGCCGGCCGCCCGGGCAGCCGCAGGGGCCAGAGCCGCGGGGTGGTCTGCGGTGGGGCAGGAGGGGGAGCTGACGCTGCGCAGGCAAAGTGACAGGCACGTTCACTACCTTGGCTGTGGGGTGGTTTCACAGGTAACCACAGGCTCGAAGTTTCCCGCACATCAATATATCTCAATAAAGGTGTTAAAAAGATGATGTGAAAATTCTCTAGGCCAAATATCCTCAACATTTGAGATGATGACTGACTGACTGTAGATGAAAAACTATCTGTTCTAAAACGTAAAAACACACAAAATAGTTCGAAGAGTTAGAATTCACAATCTGGAAAAAAAAAAATTAAGCAGAGTCCTTTATACGAGTATGATGTCCTTGCACATAGTAAAAAAGACACCCACTGGTGGTCAGACATCTTTTATCTCAACAGCCTATTCTTCTCATCAAGGCTTCATGTCCTCTGATACAACAAAACAAAAGAATCCTTATCATGCAAACAGCAGCAGAGAGGAAATGGCCCTCTCTCAGGCCAGGGGCTGAGGGCAGACACCCCAGCTGCCCCCACACAGCAGAACGAGCTCACCGCCTAGGAGACAGCACTGGGCACTCAAAACACACGTCTCCACTCTTCAAAACCACCATGGTGGGTAAAAATTAGAAGTCCTATTTCACAAATGAAGAAATGATAAGCAAATTACTAGGCTGGGAAAAGGCCCCCTTGTGGATTCCCTTCTAAGAATGTACACCTGTTAATAGACAGTGGCCTCTAACAGAATTTAAAATTATCTACTTAATTGCTCCTAATAATAAACATAGGGCTTGCCTGGTGCCTCAGACAGTGAAGGATCCACCTGCAATATAGAAGACGTGTGTTCAAGCCTCGGCTTGGGAAGATCCTCTGGAGGGGGTAATGGATTACCCACCCCAGTATTCTTGCCTTGCCTGGAGAAATCCATGGACAGAGGAGCATGGTGGGCTACAGTCCATAGCATCGCAAAGAGTCGGCCATGACTGAACTTCTCCCTGGTGGCTCAGCAGTAAAGAATCTGCCTGCCAACGCAGGAGACATCAGTTCAATCCCTGGATCAAGAAGATACCCTAGAGACAGAAATGGCAACCCACTCCAGTATTCTTGTCTGGAAAATCCCACAGACAGAGGAGACGGGCAGACTACAGTCCACGGGGTCACAAAGAGTCGGACATGACTTACTCACTACACAACAATAATAAAAAATATCTAAAAGCCGAGTGGACACACACAGCACACTGAAGCTGAGACCGAGTGAGGCCGTCTCAGTAAGTATGATGGACCCACACTCCCCACCACTGCAGATCCTGCCGGCACTGGGCTGGCCTGGGAAGCTGTGTGTGTTTCTGATGCAGAAGACGGACTGCACAGAACAACCCCCTCAACCGCAAGTTCGTTCCCAGGCACGCCCCTGGGCCTGGCGGGAAGGCAGCCTGTTTCAGAACACAAAGAAGGGCTGTCAGACGGAACAAAACCAAAATGGATTTTTTTTTAAAAAAGGAAAGGTTTGTAGACGAAGAGAGGACCCAAGGCAGAGCTCGCCCAGCGGGCGTCTGTGGGGCCCGCGGGGAGGAGGCCGCGCCGCGAGGAGGAGCCGCGCCGCGGAGAGGAGGAGGAGGAGGGCCGCGGCCGCGCGCGAGGAGGAGGGGGGGAGGAGGAAGGAGGCCGCGCCCGCGAGGAGGGGGGAGGGGGAGGAGGAGGCCGCGCGCCCGCGAGGAGGAGGAGGCCGCGCGCGCGAGGAGGAGGAGGCCGCGCCCGCGAGGAGGAGGAGGCGCGCGCGAGGAGGAGGAGGAGGAGGCCGCGCGCGCGAGGAGGAGGAGGCCGCGCCCGCGAGGAGGAGGAGGAGGCCGCGCGCGCGAGGAGGAGGAGGCCGCGCCCGCGAGGAGGAGGCCGCGCCCGCGAGGAGGAGGAGGAGGCCGCGCGCGAGGAGGAGGAGGAGGCCGCGCCCGCGAGGAGGAGGAGGAGGCCGCGCCGCGAGGAGGAGGAGGCCGCGCGCGCGAGGAGGAGGCCGCGCGCGAGGAGGAGGAGGAGGCCGCGCCGCGAGGAGGAGGAGGCCGCGCGCGCGAGGAGGAGGCCGCGCCCGCGAGGAGGAGGAGGAGGCCGCGCCCGCGAGGAGGAGGAGGAGGCCGCGCCCGCGAGGAGGAGGCCGCGCCCGCGAGGAGGAGGAGGAGGCCGCGCCCGCGGAGGAGGAGGCCGCGCCCGCGAGGGAGGAGGCCGCGCCCGCGAGGAGGAGGAGGAGGCCGCGCCCGGAGGAGGGAGGGCCGCGCCGCGAGGAGGAGGAGGAGGCCGCGCCCGCGAGGAGGAGGAGGAGGAGGCCGCGCCCGCGAGGAGGAGGAGGAGGAGGCCGCGCCCGCGAGGAGGAGGAGGGCGCGCGAGGAGGGGGGAGGCGCGCCCGCGGAGGAGGAGGAGGAGGCCGCGCCCGCGAGGAGGAGGAGGAGGCCGCGCCCGCGAGGAGGAGGCCGCGCCGCGAGGAGGAGGAGGAGGCCGCGCCCGCGAGGAGGAGGAGGAGGAGGCCGCGCCTGCGAGGAGGAGGGGAGGGGAGGAGGGAGGCCGCGCCGCGAGGGAGGAGGAGGAGGCCGCGCCGCGCGAGGAGGAGGGAGGAGGAGGCCGCGCCGCGAGGAGGAGGAGGAGGGCGCGCGCGCGAGGAGGAGGAGGAGGCTGCGCGCGCGAGGAGGCGCACAGGCTCCAGGCCGCTGCCTCGCCCACCCGCAGACCCGCCTCGCCCACCTGCCTCGTTTGCCTCGGCTGCCTTCCCTCGCTAACAAAAAAGCCATTTTTGTTTCAAGCGTTTTTCTACTAAAACTGCAAGTGGCGACACTGAGTTTCGTGAAACACCCTCTTTATTTCGCAAGAAGTCGGGCTCAGCCTCTGTTTTCGTTCCATTCAAATGGTTTTCCTCCTCACTTACCTCAGTAGTAAAAAGCTCACTATTTTCTTAAACAGGTACTGGTTTTTCCTGTATTTTACACTGCCAATTTCTCACAGTTTGAATCACAAATTACCTTAGGAATGTGCTCTTCTACAGTATTTACAAAGAACATTTGGATAGGTAAAGATTTGGGAACTTGGGACATTAGAGGATGCCTTCTGGCATTTCAGGTCCCCAAAGCGTGAAGGCAGCGTTAACCTGCCATCAATGCTGTGTGTGGTGTGAAAAGAAATGCTTAAAAAGAGAATCTGTCAATATTACCTTGTTCAATAACTTTCTTCTGTTTTTTAAGCCTTTTATTTCTAAGAGCATATACTAAGGATTTACATTCTTTAAAGGTAGTTTTTAAGATGACTGCAAATATATATATACAAAATACACATTGTAAAATCACATGTATATACACACATACACACCTAGAAAGTTTTACTTATTCTACCTGCAAACTATACAGGGAACTGCCATTACCTAGATAACTACTGTTTGGAAAGAAAACAAAAGTTATTCTCGTCAGGGAGGAGTCTTGCTACCCAAAGGAGAATCTGGGGACCCTGCCCATCACTGTGGGCCTCGGGGCAGGTGCCACCCCCTCAGATCCCTAACACCAGCAGAGTCAGGTACGTGAGACCTGGCACACATCTGTGAGGGAGTGACAGACGAAGGCATCACAGGGCAGGGATATAAAGAGAAACCAGGAACCAGCAAGTTTACAGACTCAGCTGTGGGCAAAGCGAGACTACAAGCCGGAGTCTGACTTGGAGAGAAGGCGTCAGGGCAGGACAGTTTAGGAAGGAGCCGGCAGGTGCACAGCGGGGTGGGGCAGGGGCTGCACAGGGGGACCGGGGGAAGCCTTGCTCTGGCCATGCCCAGCTCAGTCCCGAGGTCCAGGGTGACGAGCAACTGAGGCCTGGAGAGAAAAGGTAAGAAACCCAGAAACTCCTTTATTTACCATCTTTCTACTGGCAACACTTAGAGAAATGGAGAGGCAGGCCTCAGCAAACACACATACACCCCCACCTGCCACTGAGAAATCAAAGGTGATGCACGGAGGGTCACTCAGAGCACAGGACAGTGGGCCCACGACAGCCCTGGGCACGCCCTCACGGACCATGAACAGCCTCGGGCACACACCCCACGGATCCACGACAGCCCCGGGCAAACACCCCATGGACCCACAGACAGCCCCGGGCAAACACCCCATGGACCCACAGACAGCCCCGGGCACACACCCATGGACCACGGACAGCCCCAGGCACACACCCATGGACCCACGGACAGCCCCGGGCACACACCCATGGACCGACGACAGCCCCGGGCACACTTCCCACGGACCCACGACAGCCCCGGGCACACCCCCACGGACCCACGAAAGCCCCGGGCACACACCCATGGTCCACGGACAGCCCCGGGCACACACCCATGGACCCACGGACAGCCCCGGGCACACACCCATGGACCCACGACAGCCCCGGGCACACTTCCCATGGACCCACGACAGCCCCGGGCACACTTCCCATGGACCCACGACAGCCCCGGGCACACACCCCATGGACCCACGGACAGCCCCGGGCACACACCCATGGTCCACGGACAGCCCCGGGCACACACCCATGGACCCACGGACAGCCCCGGGCACACACCCATGGACCCACGACAGCCCCGGGCACACTTCCCATGGACCCACGACAGCCCCGGGCACACTTCCCATGGACCCACGACAGCCCCGGGCACACACCCATGGACCCACGACAGCCCCGGGCACACACCCATGGACCCACGACAGCCCCGGGCACACACGCCACAGAACAGCGTCTGCAGGACAACCAGAACCAGCAGCTGTGGCCACGTCAGGGACACCTGGCGTCCCAGAGGTTCAAGGCGTAACAGTCAAAGGTGAAAAGACAGCATGTGTGCAAAAGCACATCAGTGAGGAGAGGGAAGACAGGAAGCTGGTTCCGAGCACATCTGAAGAGCTGGCTGACAAATCAGACCAATATTCTACAGAAGCAAAACCATAACCTCTCGACAGATCTCTATCAGACAGAAATAATGTCTCTACAAGACAGAGATCTACAAATTGACATGCATCATCATGATATTTGGGCTGCATCAAGAGGAAACAGCAAACTAAAAGAGAGACGGACATTCTTTTAGAAACCTGAACTATCTCAGGGGTAACTCTTGGAAATGGCCTAGGATTCGGGGAAGGATGCACAGTCCTCCTTTGTCCTGGCTTCCTGTCCGAGTCTTGGGTAACTGCTCTCAGCGGGAGCTTGCCACCTGGGCCCGCACCCCCTCATGAGGCCCCCAGAGCTTGAAGTGGAGGGTCTGAGGTCCACTCTCTCCTCTTCCCCCCGAGAGCCCCAGCTAAGAGGAACTTATAGGGACCCTTACTACACAGCAGGGTTTAAGAAAAAGGACTGAAAATTCAGAGATGAAAATGTGTCCCAGGCCGGGCAAGACACAGCAGCTGCTCAGCGTTCACCGGAATTCACAAGTGCAGCCTCGGGGCAGCCCCGGCGGGGGCCCCACACAGGACGCGGGACGATGGGCCAAGCCAGCACCCCTGTCGCCACTCCAGCGGATGCGAGCTGACCTAGACAGACAGGGCCCTGCCTTCGGCAGTGTACACGCTGGCAGGAAAAGCCCCAGCAAGCGGTCGTCACTGGGGCATCACTTGAAGACAGACAAAAGCAGACAGTGTGAGAGATGGTCAGCAGGAAGACGCAACCCATCCTGGTATCCGCAAGGACCACCTGAGGAAGGGGATGGCACCCGAGGAAGGGGACGGCACCCGGGGAAGGGGACGGCACCCGGGGAAGGGGACGCACCTGGGGAAGGGGATGCCACCTGGGGAAGGGGATGCCACCTGGGGAAGGGGATACACCTGAGGAAGGGCGTGCCAAGGGCCTGACAAAGGCAGCCAGGGCAGGTGGCACCGCCAGAGGGAGCAGGAGGGCAGGCGGACGGGATGCATGAGGCAAGAGCGACAGGGATGCCTTTATTTAGGTCCAGGGTGTCTTTTTATATTAAATCCATGTTTCTAAGGTGCTTAAAAGATCTGTTCTATTATGCAGTTTAACCTGCAACTTTACTTAGCATATGATAAATGTATTCTTCAACACAGAATATGGGGGACCAAAAAAACCCAAACCCCTGGGCCTGGCAGAGCCTCTGCTGGAGGGAAGAGTATGGACAGATGTAGTAGGAGGCTTCTGCAACAGCGGCTTCCAAACCCACACATGCGTGCACACTTGGTTCTGAGGGGAAGTGGGTGTCACGCAAAGCTCTTCAGCAAGTGTATTTTGGAAGCACTGCCTTGCCTGTGCTGTGGAAGAGGGATGGAGGCAGGCCAGACATCCAAAGCCCTCTCTCGCTGGGAAGAACCCCAGCTCTGGAGGGATGCAAAGCCCTGTGTCATACTGCAAGACAAAGAGGCTAAAGAGAGCCTCTGTATCCCCTTCCCCCAGGACACCGAAGGCATGAGGTCCCGCAGCTGCGGACACAGCAACGAGCAAGACAGACACCTAAGACGTGCACCTTGAAAGGAGCCCAGGCTCAGGGTCTGTCGGGAATGAAGCAGACCTGGGCGCGTGCAGACGTGTCCAAGCGCACCAAGCTGTACACTGTGAACCCACAGTGGATGCCCCTCCAGCCCCCCCGGTGCACTGTGGGGGTTTGTTCAGACTCCACTGCGAGGCCTGCATGCCAGCAAAGAAAGCAGGAAGAGCCAGCGGCTGGGGGCAGTCAGCAGTGTGCACTGAGTCACCTGCTGAGGTCACAGACAGTAACGGCACAGCCAGCTCCTCTCTCGAGCAGCTGTCCACCCCGAACACCACACTTCAGAGATCTGGTGGCGGCTGGGCCCGCAGGGAAGACCACCCCTGGCAGAGCCAGCCCTGGGGCGTGCATAGCCACAGCGCTCCTTTCTGGAAGCGCTCCCAGCCCCAGGGGGCCTAACGGACCAGTGGGACTGAAGCGGCACCCAGAGGCTACTTGACTGCAGCTTTACAGAGCGCCTTACAGGCCAATGAACGCAGAAAAGGAAAATGCCTGCCACCTATAAAAACTTACGCCTCATTGATCCAGAATTCAGAATAAGACTCCAATGTAAGTTTCAAAATTCGTAAGTAAAACTGAAATAATTTATTCATAAGAGACTTCTCAGGCTCTGATTTGTCATCTGTGAATCACTCTTCTGCATAATTCTAACAATTAGCTCCAAGTCCACAGTAATGGAAAGGGCACGAGACAGGTGTGCCCATGCTGACAAGGGTTGGAACCTCTGACAGCGGACCCAGGAAACTCGAGGGACAGGAAAACGCCACATAAACAGCAGAGAAGACCGGTGCACGCGCCTTAACAAGCCCTAACACTATGCTCATCACAACAAGGTGTGTTTACAATGTTTACTTGATATCATATCACAGGGATCAGGCAAAGTTCCTACACATTTAGCACCTTCTATAAAGAAAGCAGGGAATGGTGGCTCACTGGTGAAGAATGCAATTCCAATGCAGGGGACCCAGGTTCAGTCTGTTTCAGGAACTAAAATCCCATAAGCTATGTAGTGTGGCAAAAAATATACTTTTTTAGGAAAGCAGGCAAATCCTCTATTTCAGAAAAATTTCCAATCTAAATGTGAGATTTTTCTCCTTAATGGGCAAAAATCCAAAATTAAATTATCCAGAAAACTCTGTTCAGAACTAGTATCCCCTTGTCCCGATGGCCAACCACTTCACCATGCATGACTTAAAGTAACTTACATGAATCTGTACTGGGCCAACTATCTGAGCTAAAGCACTGATGTGGGGAGCATTCGCCACTGCTGTGCACCTTCCAGAGCCCAGCGTGCACGCGGGCGTGCAGCCGGACAGGTGTGTGTTTAAGAGCAGGTGTTCTACAAGAAGAGCTGACATCAACGGACTCCTTGAGTAACACTTGTTTATAAGGAAAAGGGTGCGGAGGACCTGGCTTTTTAGCTAGTAATGGCCCTGACTTACTGGCTGACTGAAAAGAAATCACTGACTCTTTGTACACCACTGACTTCTTCATTTGCTCAAGTGACAATGGTTTACCTCTCAATTTGGCAGATTTTAAACTAGTACTATAAAATCCTTTAGTAGTTTATATTATTATATGTATACACATAATTTAAACCTTAAGTAACATGTTTTAATTCTCTGAAAACTTTTCCAACAGAACACCTTACAAAGAAATAGAAAATTACTTATAAAAGCAAATGAAAATGTAAAAGTTCTATAAAAGTAACTGATACTGTAAGGATGCCTCACTTTCAAACTAATAAAATTAAGATGAAATTAATTTCTCTGAGTGAATTCCCAGTGTGTGACCCTAATTTCAGTGGAGCTAAGAGCCGCTTTTACGATCTTAATTAGGTGGATTTCCCTTATTTTCAACCTTTTCTTGAAGGAAGTGGCAAGGCAGCAGCAATGAAGCAAATCAAATACATTGTTGCACACGGTCTGCCCCTTGAGCTCAGTTGTCGATCTCTGACCTCCTTTCCTCCTGAGGCAAGAGCAAACCAAAGCCATGTTCCAACAGGAAGGTGGTCGGCCCCATGCATTCACGCTTTCTCGGCGTCACTCAGTCGCCAAGTCGTGCCATTCACGCTTTCTTGGCGTCGCTCGGTCGCCAAGCCGTGCCTGACTCTTTGCCACCCCATGGACTGCTGCAAGCTGTCCTTCACTACGTACCAGAGTTTGCTCGAATTCATGCTCACCGAGTCAGTGATGTTACCAATCCATCTCACCCTCTGCCTCTCCCTTTTTATGCTTTAGATCTTTCCCAGCATCAGGGTCTTTTCCAATGAGTTTGCTCTTTACATCGGGTAGCCAAAGTATTGGAGAAGGCAATGGCACCCTACTCCAGTACTCTTGCCTGGAGGGTCCCATGGGCGGAGGAGCCTGGTGGGCTGCAGTCCTTGGGGTCACCAAGAGTCCGACACAACTGAGTGACTTCACTTTCACTTTTCACATTCATGCACTGGAGAAGGAAATGGCAACCCACTCCAGCGTTCTTGCCTGGAGAATCCCAGGGACGGGAGGCTGGCGGGCTGCCGTCTATGGGGTCACGCAGAGTCGGACACGACTGAAGCGACTTAGCAGCAGCCGCCGCCAAAGTATTGGAGTTTCAGCTTCAGTCCTTCCAATAAATATTCAGAACTGATTTCCTTCAGGCTTGAATGGTTTGATCTCCATGCAATCCAAAGGACTCTTTCTTGGCAAACACCACAGTTTGAAAACATCAATTCTTTAAAGAAGGTGTTCAGCTTTCTTTACAATCCAACTTTCATAGCCATACATGACCGCTGGAAAAACCATAGCTTTGACTATACAGATTTCTCTGGCAATGTCTCTGCTTTTTAATACACCATCTAAGCTTGTAATACCTTTCCTTCAAAGGAGCAAGCATTCTTAAATTTCATGGTCGCAGTCACCATCTGCAATGATTTGGGAGCCCAAGAAAACAACACCTACCACTATTTCCATTGTTTCCCTATCTATTTGCCAGGATGTGATGGGACCGGATGCCATGATTTTAGTTTTCTGAGTGGTGAGTTTTAAAGCAGCTTTTTCACTCTCCTCTTTCACTTTCATCAAGAGGCTCTTTAATTCCTCTAGCTTTCTGCCATAAGGGTGCTGTCACCTACATATCTGAGGTTATTGGTATTTCTCCCGGAAATCTTGATTCCAGCTTGTGCTTCATCCAGCCCGGCACTTTGCATGATGTACTCTGCATAGAAGTTAAGTAAGCAGGGTGACAATTACAACCTTGACATACTCCTTGCCCAATCTGGAACCAGTCTGCTGTTCCATGTCCAGTTCTAACTGTTGCTTCTTGACCTGCATACAGGTTTCCTAGGAGGCAGGTAAGGTGGTCTAGTATTTCCATCTCTCTAAGAATTTTCAACAGTTTTTTGTGATCCACACCATCAAACGTTTTAGCATAGTCAATGAAGCAGATTTTTTTCTGGAATTCTCTTGCTTTTTCTATGATCCAACAAATATTGGCGATTAGATCTCTGGTTCCTCTGCCTTTTCTAAATCCAGCTTGAACATCTGGAAGTTCTTGGTTCACGTACTGATGAAGCCTAGCTTGGAGAATTTTGAGCATTACTTTGCTAGTATGTGAAATGAGTGCAACTGTGCGGGAGTCTGAATATTCTTTGGCATTGCCTTTCTTTGGGGCTTCCCTTGGAGCTCAGCTGGTAAAGAATCCACCTGCAACGCGGGAGACTTGGTTTCAATCCCTGGGCTGGGAAGATACACTGGAGAAGGGAAAGGTTACCCACTCCAGTGTTCTGGCCTGCAGAATTCCATGGACTGTATAGTCTATGGGGTCACAAAGAGTCAGACACAACTGAGTGACTTTCATTCACCTCTTTGGGACTGGAATAAAAACTGACCTTTTCCAGTCCTGTGACCACTGCTGAGTTTTCCAAATTTGCTGGCATATTGAATGCAGCCTTTTCACTGCATCATCTTTTAGGATTTGAAATAGTTCAGTTGGAATTCCATCACCTCCATTACATTTGTTTGTAGTGATGTTTCCTAAGGCCCACTTGACTTTGCACTCCAGGATGTCTGGCTTTAGATGAGTGATCACACCATCATGGTTATCTGAGTCATTAAGATCTTTTTTGTATAGTTCTTCTGTGTATTCTTGCCGCCTTTTCTTAATATCTTTTGCTTTGTTTGGTCCATACCATTTCTGTCCTTTATTGTGACCATCTTTGCATGAAATGCTCCCTTGGTATCTCTAGGTTTCTTGAAGAGAGCTCTAGTCTTTTCCATTCTATTGTTTTCCTCTATTTCTTTGCACTGATCACTTAGGAACACTTTATCTGTCCTCCCCATTCTTTGGAACTCTGCATTCACATTAACATATCTTTCCCTTTCTCCTTTGTCTTTCACTTCTTTTCTTTTCTCAGCTACGTGTAAGGCCTCCTCAGACAACCATTTGCCTTTTTGCATTTCTTTTTCTTGGGATGGTTTGATCACCGCCTTGTGTACAATGTTACAAACCTCCCTACATTGTTCTTCAAGCACTCTTATCTATCAGATCTAATCCCTTGAATCCTCTTGTTACTTCAACTTATAATCATAAGGGATTTCATTTAGGTCATACCTGAATGGCCTAGTAGTTTTCCCTACTTTCTTCAATTTAAGCCTAAATTTTGCAATAAGGAGCTCATGATCTGAGCCATAGTCAGCTCTTAGCCTGTTTTTGCTGACTGTATAGAGCTTCTCCCTCTTAGGCTGCAAAGAATAAAATTAATCTGATTTTGGTATTGACCATCTTGTGATGTCCATGTGCAGAGTTGTATCTTGTGTTGTTAGATGAGGATGTTTGCTCTGACCAGTGCATTCTCTTGGCAAAACTCTTATTAGCCTTTGCCCTGCTTCATTTTATACTCCAAGGCCAAACTTGACTGTTACTCTGGGAATCTCTTGACTTCCTACTTTTGCATTCCAGTCCCCTATGATGAAAAGGACATCTTGTTTTTGGTGTTAGTTCTAGAAGGTCTTGTAGGTCTTCATAGAACCGTTCCACTTCAGCTTCTTCGGCATTAGTGGCCGGGGCACAGACTTGGATTACTGTGATACTGAATGATGTGCCTTGGGAACTGAACAGAGATCATTCTGTCATTTTTGAGATTGCACCCAAGTACTGCATTTTGGATTCTTTTGACTATGAGGGCTACTCCATTTCTTCTAAGGGATTCTTGCTCATAGTAGTAGATATAATGGTTATCTAAATGAAATTCCCCCATTCCGGTCCACTTTAGTTCACAGATTCCTAAAATTTTTATGTTCACTCTTGCCATCTCCTGTCTGACCACTTCCAATTTACCTTGATTCATGGACGTAACATTCCAGGCTCCTGTGCAATACTGTTCTTTACAGCATCAGATTTTACTTCCATCACTAGTCACATCCACAGCTGGGCACTGTTTTTGCTTTGGCTCAGCCTCTTCATTCTTTCTGGACCTATTTCTCCACTCTTCTCCACTTGCATACTTGCACCTACTGACCAGGGGAGTTCATATTTGCCCTTTCATTCTGTTCATGGGGTTCTCAAGGCAAGAATACTGAAGTGGTTTGCCATTCCCTTCTCCAGTAGACCACAATTAGTCAGAACTCTCCACCATGACCCATCTTTCTTGGGTGGCCCTCTACAGCTGGCTCATAGTTTCACTGAGTTAGACAAGGCTGTGATCCATGTGATCAGTTTCGTTAGCTTTCTGTGATTGTGGTTTTCAGTGTGTCTGCCCTCTGATGGATAAGGATAAGAGTCTTGTGATGCTTCCTGATGGGAGAGACTGGCTGTGGGGGAATCTTGGTCTTGCTCTGATGGGCGGGGCCACGCTCAGTAAATGTTAACACAATTTCTGTCGATGGGGCAGCGGGGTGCTGTGTCTCTCCCTGTAGTTTGTCCTTAGGCTGAACTATGGTAGGGGTAATGGCAACCTCCTTCAAAACGACCTATGCCAGCACGCCAGGACTCCCAAGACTGTTGGATTCAGTGCCCTGACACTGCGGCAGGCCACTGTCCACCCACACCTCTGCCAGAGACTCCTGGACACCCACAGCAAGTCTGGCTCAGTCTCTTGTGGGGTCACTGCTCCTTTCTCCTGGGTCCTCGTGTGCACAAGGTTTTGTTTGTGCCCTCCAAGAGTTTGCTTCCCCAGTCCTATGGAAGTTCTGTAATCAAATCCCAGTGGCCTTCAAATTCCCTGGGGGCTCTCAGTCCCTTTGCAGGATCCACAGGTTGGGAAATCTGTTGCGGTCCCTAGAACTTTGGCAACAGCGCAAGAACATCTTTGGTATAATTGTTCTCCAGGTTGTGGGTCGTCTGCCCAGTGGCTCTGTGGTGGGGCTAATGGCAACCTCCTCCAAGAGGACTGATGTCTTAAGCTACACCACCCACATCTGCTGCAGCCAGAGCCCTTGTCCCTGTGGAAGGCTTGCTGGTCTGTGCTTTCACAGGACACACTCAAACACTCAAAGGCAGGACTGGCTCAGTCTTGTGTGGCTCACAAGGTTTTGTTTGAGCCCTCTGAGTATCTCTGGTGGTTGTGCGGTTTGATTCTAAACATAATTTTGCCCCTCCTACCCATCTTGTTGGGGCTTTTCCTTTGTCCTTGGTCATAGGGTGTTTTTTTTTTTTTTTTTTTTGGTGGGATCCAACATTCTCCTGTTGATGGCTGTTCAGCAGCTAGTGGCAATTTCAGAGTTCTCACAGGAGGTGAGTGCACGTCTTTCTGCTCTGCTATCTCGAGAGTATCTAAGCCACTAGGGAAGTCCTGAATGGAGCAGAAATAGACGATTTTCTGGAATTCCCTTGCTTTCTCCATATTCCAAGGAATGCTGGCAATTTCTGGTCCCTCTGCCTTTTCTAAACCCAGCTTGTATATCTGGAAGCTCTCAGTTCATATACTGATGAGGCCTAGCTTGAAGGATTCTGATCACAGCCTTCAGTTCAGTTCAGTCACTCAGTTGTGACTCAGTCAAGTCACTCACTCTGCGACCTCATGAATCGCAGCACGCCAGGCCTCCCTGTCCATCGCCAGCTCCCAGAGTTCACTCAGATTCACGTTCATCGAGTCAGTGATGCCATCCAGCCATCTCATCCTCTGTCGTCCCCTTCTCCTCCTGCCCTCAATCCCTCCCACCATCAAAGTCTTTTCCAATGAGTCAACTCTTTGAATGAGGTGGCCAAAGTACCAGAGTTTCAGCTTTAGCATCATTCCTTTCAAAGAAATCCCAGGGCTGATCTTCAGAATGGACTGGTTGGATCTCCTTGCAGTCCAAGGGTCTCTCAAGAGTCTTCTCCAACACCACAGTTCAAAAGAATCCATTCTTCAGTGCTCAGCTTTCTTCACAATCCAACTCTCACATCCATACATGCTGCTGCTAAGTCGCTTCAGTCGTGTCCGACTCTGTGTGACCCCATAGACGGCAGCCCACCAGGCTCCTCAGTCCCTGGGATTCTCCAGGCAAGAACACTGGAGTGGGTTGCCACTTCCTTCTCCAATGCAGGAAAGTGAAGAGCGAAAGTGAAGTCACTCAGCTGTGTCCGACTCCTAGCAACCCCATGGACTGCAGCCTACCAGGTTCCTCTGCCCATGGGGTTTTCCAGGTAAGAGTACTGGAGTAGGTTGCCACTGCCTTCTCCCATCCATACGTGACTACTGGAAAAACCACAGCCTTGACTAGACAGACCTCAGTCAGCAAAGTAATGTCTCTGCTTTTGAATATGCTATCTAGGTTGGTCATAACTTTTCTTCCAAGGAGTAAGCGTCTTTTAATTTCATGGCTACAATCACCATCTGCACTGATATTGGAGCCCCAAAAAATAAAGTCTGACACTGTTTCCCCATCTATTTCCCATGAAGTGATGGGACCGGATGCCATGATCTTCGTTTTCTGAATGTTGAGCTTTAAGCCAATTTTTTCACTCTCCTCTTTCACTTTCATCAAGAGGCTTTTGATTTTCTCTTCACTTTCTCCCATAAGGGTGGTTTCATCTGCATATCTGAGGTTATTGATATTTCTCCCAGCAATCTTGATTCCAGCTTGTGTTTCTTCCAGTCCAGCGTTTCTCATGATGTACTCTGCATATAAGTTAAATGAGACAATATACAGTCTTGACATACTCCTTTTCCTATTTGGAACCAGTCTGTTGTTCCATGTCCAGTTCTAACTGTTGCTTCCTGACCTGCATACTTCTCAAGAGGCAGGTCAGGTGGTCTGGTATTCCCATCTCTCTCAGAATTTTCCACAGTTTATTGTGATCCACACAGTCAAAGGCTTTGGCAAAGTCAATAAAACAGAAATAGATGTTTTTCTGGAATTCTCTTGCTTTTTCCATGATCCAACGGATGTTGGCAATTTGATCTCTGGTTCCTCTGCCTTTTCTAAAACCAGCTTGAACATCAGGAAGTTCACGGTTCACGTATCACAGCCTTCCTAGCATGTAAAATGAGAGCAACTGTCCAGTACTTGAAACATTATTTGGCCTTGCCCTTCTTTGGGACTGGAATGAAAGCTGACCTTTTCCAGTCCTGTGACCACTGCTGTTTTCCAAACTGCTGATATATCGATGCAGCACTTTAACAGCACCCTCTTTCAGGATTTTATTAGTAGATAGCTCAGCTGGAATTTAATCTTTGTTTGGAATTTAATCACCTCCACTAGCTTTGCTTGTAGTAATGCTTCCTAAGGTCCACTTGACTTCATTCTCTAGGATGTCTGGCTCTAGGTGAGTGACCACACTATCATGGCTATCCTGGTCGTAACACCTTTCTTATTTCAGTCTTCTGTGTATTTTTGCCACCTCTTCTTAATCTCTTCTACTTCTGTTAGGTCCTTAGTGTTCCTGTCCTTTATCATGCCCATCCTTGAGTAACATGTTCCCTCGACATCTTCAACCTTCTTGAAGAGACCTCTAGTTTTTCACATTTTTTATTGTTTTCCCTCTATTTCTTGGCATTGTTCATTTAAGAAAGTCTTCTTATCTCTCCTGGCTATTCTCTGGAACTCTGCATTCAGTTGGGTGTATCTTTCTCTTTCTCTCTTTCCTCAGCTATTTGTAAGCCCTCCTCAGACAACTGCTTTGCCTTCTTACATTTCTTTTTCTGGGGGTGGTTTTGGTCACTGCCTCGTGTACAGTATTATGATGTTCCATCCATAATTCTTCAGGCACTCTGTCTACCAGATTTAATCCCTTGAATCAATTAATCACTTCCAGTGTATAATCACAAGTGATTTGAGTTAGGTCATACCTGAAGAGCCTAGTGGTTTCCCCTACCTTCTTCAATTTAAGCCTGATTTTGCAATAAGGAGCTCATGATCTGAGCCACAGTCAGCTTCAGGTCTTATTTTTGCTGACTGTATAGAGCGTCTCCATCTTTGGGCACAAAGAATATAATCCGATTTTGTAATCGACCATTTGGTGATGTCCGTGTGCAGCGTCGTCTTTTGTGTTGCTGGAAAAGGGTATTTGCTATGACTAGTGGCTTCTCTCTAAGCCTCAGTAAGAAGCACACACAAGGTGGAATGGGAGGTGGGGAAGGGAAAGTAAAGGACAGGCACACAAAACCAAGACAATAGGAGGCAACTAAAGGGATCCAAGCACTGTGGGGGGCTGAAACTTAAGAATTTGAGGCCCTTCTTTAAAACACACACACAATTATAAACTAAAAACCACTGAGGCCCTTCCCAGTGCCTTGGAAGGGGCCCGTGAAAGTGAGGACTCTGAAGTCTGAACTTTATTAGCTTTACAGTAAAATCTGCCCCATGAATGCCACTGATTCAGGCTCGGGGAGTAGGCAGAACCTCAGAATAGTAACAACCGAAGGTGACCTCAGCCATCACCTACTTCGGTCTTCTCATTTCTCAGGTGAGAAATCCGTCGGCCAGAAGTCATTAGATATTTCTGTGTCTGGAAAGCTGAGTGGTTAGGAGTTACACAAAGAAACTGGGAGGTAAGGTAGTCAGAAAGCAGTACGGGTGGCAATGAGCAGTGTGACACAACCAAGGAGGTCTCACTGCTTTACGTGAACACAACACACTAAGGAAGGCACTGCAAGATTTCTGAGAGTGAGGAATGGCCAGGTTGGGAGAAAGCCACTCCAGTGACCTGAGAGATGGCAGACACTGGGGAAATCAATACACAGAGAATGTGTGAAGCTGTAGTGGGGCAGGGGGTAGCTCCCAACAGCAAGGTCCAAACATGCTCAGGTCAGAGAGCACATGATGCTGGGAGGCCATGGTTCAGAAACGACAGCAACAGAGCACAAAGCACAAGGGTCACACCAGACACCGAGGACACAGAGCATAATACATTTGGGAGGTGAGAGGTGAGGAGCCTGATGCTGCAGACCTGCCTCCCGTTCTCTGAACTGTCTCAAGTGCTCAAGTCAAAAATGTGGAAGTCACTTGAAATACCACCTCACTTTTCCCCATATCAAACTCACTTCCAAGTTCTCCCCACTACCATTTCCAAATTTTCAGTCCTAAATCTTCTCTTCCCTAAATGACTGCAAATGCCATCTTATCACACATAGTCATCCCAGACCACCACCAGTACACCTGCCATGACTCTTTTAATACTAAGATCTGATCACTTATTTGATCACATCTCTTGTTGATCCTAGTTCTCCCAAAGGGGCTTCCCTGGTGGCTTAGTGATAAAGAATCCTCTTGCAATGCAGGAGACTCAAGAGACATGGGTTTGATACCTGGGTTGGGAAGATCCCCTGGAGGAGAAAATAGCAACCCACTCCAGTCTTCTTGCGGGAAAAATCCCACGGATAGAGGAGCCTGGCTGCCGGGAATATCCCATGGACGGAGGAACCTGGCAGGCCATAGTCCATAAAGTCGCAGAGTCAGACAGGACTGAGTGAGCACAATTCTCTCAAGCTTCCTGCCAACCCCAACTCTAAGCAACCTATATTTTCCAGAATATGTCCGACAGTCTCAAACCTGCATGTGGTAAGCACCGTTTCTGCTGCAGTAATTAATGGCCTCTTGCCCGCAGCACCTCTCAACTTCTACTTATTCGAAGCTCAGCTAGAATCCCCCCTCCAGTACAGAGACTTCTGTCCCCTCCTTGGCCGTCTAGGACAAACCATGTATGTTCTCAGCCACCAACGCATCATCCCGCAGGCCTTTCTTTCCCCGAGGGCATGGTGCTTGCTGGGTGCTGGAGCCCCAGCTCAGGACTGATGGGTGACTGGGGGGAGGCGGTCAAGTTCGGAGACACTCGTGCAGAGGTCAGAGGACGCCTCCCCGAGCGACGGCGGACAGGGTCACCGGGGACCCGGAACCACACGCCTCTTTCCTGAGGGGTCGGGCCAGGGTGGCGCCGGGGGGAGCAGGCAGGGCGCACAGCTGTGGGGTCGAGCGGTCAGGGAGACGCGGTTCAGGGACCGCCACGGCGCCGAATCGCGAGTGCACCCTCAGCGCCGAGGCGACAGCGCCGCAGGCCCAGCCCTACCTAGAGACGCGCCAGGACACCGGAGACGCGCCCACGCCGCCCTCGGCCCTCAGCAGCTGTGCGCACTTCCGCTTCCCGTCGCGAGACCGCCCCGCCCTCGCGGGGGCGGGGCCTGCGCGGCCGGCCGGGCGGCGCCGGGAGCGCCACGCGCAGGCGCCTGAGAGCGCGTGGCCGTGCCGGCTCCGGCTCGGCGCCCGTTGCCGCGGAAACCGCGCTGTGCTTCCGAGGTCGGGGTCACGACTCGCTCGGCTTCCGCAGGCGTACCCGTTGGTGCTGTGGGCGGCGCAGCGGCGGTACGCTAGGGTTTGGCATGAGAGCGCTGAGGTGATGGGGTGAGCTGCAGGCAGACGGGAGGCTGGACCTGAGCCCTGGGCCTGGAGGAGCAGGCGGCGGGGGGTCCTGAACGGGTGGAATTTCAGGCTTGGCGCTGTGTCCGCCTTGCCGTCTGTCCGACTGGGAGGAGGCCGGCGCTTCCCAGCTGGGGCTGAGCAACGACACAGTGGAGCACGGAAAGCCCTAGGTAGAGAGGAGCCGCTAACATGGCTGTGGCGGCGACGGCCCCCCGAGCTATTCTGGAGCCTACGGTTCTTCGTAGGCAGACCTGCGGTTTGGAATGGGGCGCGAGCCCAGGGCAGCCGCCAGGGCAGGGGAGGAAGCGAGGATGCGTCTCACGTTAAGGAATTTGGACTCTGGAAGCCATGTTGTTGTTTAGTCCTACTCTGACCCCGTGAACTGCAGCAGGCCCGGCTTCCGTGTCCTTCACCGTGTCCTGGGAGTTTGCTCAAACTCATGGCCATTGAGTTAGTGATCCCATCCAACCATCTCACCCTCTGTCTCCCCCTTCTCCTCTTGCCCGCAGTCTCTTCCAACATCGGGGTCGTTTCCAATGAGATGGCTCTTCCAGAGCCAGTGGCCAGAGTATTAGAACTTCAGCTTCAGTATCAGTCCATAAAGAAGGCTGAGTGCTGACGAACTGATGCTTTTGCATTGCGGTGCTGGAAAAAGACTCTTGAGAGCCCTTTGGACTGCATGAAAGTCAAACCAGTCAATCCTAAAGGAAATCAACCCTGAATATTCATTGGAAGGAAGCCGCCATCTCGGCCTTGTTTGGGCAGCTGCTTTGAGGCCAGTAGAGTTCATGCTAAGGACATGCTCCCCTGGGCTGGGAGGTAGGCAGCCTTCAGATTACACACGATTCCCATTCCTCTAGTCACAACGCCAGTCTTTTATTTACAACCAAGGGAATATTTTGGCAGCCAAGTGTGATGACAGAATAACTTTGAAACCAATCTAATTTATTTTTAAATACTTGGCAAACTTCAATTAATAATATCAAGTTACTTAAGATGCATCTCAAACCCTATCTTTGCACATGACATATCTCAGGAGGGCTGCTGCAAGCCCCAGGGAGCTTACTTTCCATCTGGGAAGTAAGATGGTCAGATATTGTTCCTGCTGAGTCTCTTGCAGATCAAGCAGTCAAAAAACATTAACAAATTGATGGGACTTCCCTCATGACCCAGTGGTTCGCCCTCTGCTTCTACTGCAGGGGGCACAGGCTGGATCCGTGGTCAGGGAACTAAGATCCCAAATGCTGTGGCATGGCCACAAAACAAATTACCAAATTGAAGTAACACCGTAGGGATGTATTACTTTAGGAAGGGCTCTCTCCATTCCGTCTATAAGACTTTTATTTCTTGTTGATATTTTTTCCTAAAATCAGACAGTACTTGCTCAGCACCTAATACTGGTTGGGTGCCATAGGGTCAGACAAACAGTGTGTGAAATGGTCTCTGGTCATGAGTGCGTGTGTAGCTGGGGAGACGAACACTTCAAATATCAGGGAACAAACAGAAGAGTGGGTTTTATAACGTGGATGAAAAAGGCAGCAAGGAGACAACCTGAGAGTTGAACCTGGAAGGGAGGGTAGGATCTGAGGCTGGATGAGAAGAGGAAGGACTTAGAGGCAGAAAGAGCAAACCTAGGAAAGAGATGGAGATAGGGAGTCAGGTGCTGTGAGGGAGCAGCCAGGCACCCCAGACTTTAGGAGCGGGAAACACACACAGCGCAAACACGGGGCCAGAGTGTGGAGGCCGAGGCGGCAAGCTGACCAGAGCTCCCTCTCATTGCCCGTGTCAGTCCTTACCACTTAGCAGCACTTGGTTCTACCCCACAGAGCTTCAGATAAACACCTCTGCCTCCCTCCTAATACAGACGATCAAGGGCCAACAGACATTTGAGGAAAACGGGAAGGATAAAGAGGAAAAACAAACTTCTAAGAGGAAAAATATTAAAAAGTTTATTATCTGCAGCTTTTGGAGATAATAGTGAAAGAAAAAGTGTATCAAAGAGCATTCAGAAAATAGCTCTTGAGAATTTCTTTAAAGCAATAATTTCATGTTAAAAATTGATTCGAGAAGATAAATTTGATGATGACTCTTGGATAATAGAACAAAAAAAAAAAGAGAGAAAAACATAAGAAAGACCCAGCAATGCCCAGCACAACAAACCTATGAAGATTCCAAGGATGGCACAGTATCACAAAATGTCAGGACACCAGGGATAAAGGGCCTTAAAGAGTTTCCATAAGGAAAAACAGGATACATTTAGGGATTGGAAACCAGGATGACATGGAAAGTCTCAACAGAATTCCAGGAACTGAAATTCAGTAGAGCACTAAGTTTCAAAATTCTGAAAAAAAAAACACAAACAAACATGGAATTCTACTCAAAATCAAAATATTAGTTATAAGTGTGGGGGTAAAGATTTTTTCAGATATACAGTTCAAAAAAATTATCTATCAAATACTTTATCTCAGATACCTGCTGGAGGATACTCTCCAACATTTAAGAGGCCAAGAAAAAGGAATATTTAGGATCCAGACAGGGAATCCAAGTGAAGAGAGATGGGAAACCTCAGGACAAAATCTAGACACACATCTCCGGGAAAAGTCAGTCCATAGAATGCCTGGGGAGTTTGAGTAGTTTAAGAGGAGATCTACAGAGTTTGGTGACAATATGTAATAGATATGTTAAAAAATCAATAAGCGAATTAGGCAATTGTTGAATCCGGTAAAGACAAATTGTACAAAGAAGAAAATGTAATCATAGCATATGCCTCAACTGTGAATAATGATCCCATAATTTTAATGAGGTAAGTAATGGTAACCTAATGAAAAGGGTGCTGTAACTTTTTGAAAAAAATTAGAGGTGATCCTCTATGGATTCATAACTGTGTGTGTTTAGGAAATCCTGTGGAAGTGTTAAACTCTCAGTTTCTAGAGTTGGAAGTTTATAGACAATGCGCACAACTGAAAAAGATACAGCATTAGAAAGTTTCTCTTAAAGAAATGTGAGTAAATTTCAAACAAAATAGCTATGAGGTAAACAGGGAAAAATTGGGAATGCATGCTGTGGGAAATACCTATGTTCTTGTAAACCTAGAAGTACTATTTGAATTTTAAAATCTGTAGGCATATTACATTGATAAAAGGAAAATATATTAAGTTTTAAAAAGTAAGTTGCATGTACAGTGATAGTAAGTTGCACAATTATTACTCAAACTCAAATCTGTCTAAATTCTAACAGTTTCTTAAAAATTTTTATGACTATAATACATTACAATGAAGGGGAGGAGAAGCCAAAGATTATTTCCAGGTCTCTTTCCTGGGATATTAAAAGAAAAATTGTACATAGAAATCAGTGTAAAAGGAGCACAAATATTTACATGTGACTATTTGCATCCTTTTCCCCGCCTTCTGTGTCATATCTATAAACACTTTGGTGTGCCCTATAGTACACATCAGATTTATCAGTTTGGGGAGAATCTAAAAACAGAGGACGAAGGATTTACATAAAACAGAAAAACGGGAAAAGGGAAGAAAATTGCAAGTAGAAAGTAGGGAGAAGTTAAGGGAGAGTAAAATGTTTCCAAAAATTTTGGCAAGAAAAAAGGCCACAACCATAAAAAAAAATCCTACGTGGGTGATCGACATGAAATATAGAATTGCTTTAGCCCTGAAAGAGTGCCCCTTCCTCTACCCGCTACCCGCATGTCTGTTTATGACTGCTTGGATCCCTAACGGCTTCATGCAACCACTAGAGAGAGCTCATCCATGCTGGATGCCAACAAGACAGGGAAGGTGGGGCAGACAGATGGGGGTACTCTGTGCCTTGAGATGTGGTTGAGCCAAACTAACTCAGACCACTCTACCTCCTTATCCTGTGAGATGAAGTCTTTTCCTTACAGTTAAGAATATTAGAGTTTTCTGTTACCTGTAGCCCGAAGTACTGTGACTGTTCCAGCTTCTGTCCATGAAGGAATAATTACTACAGAACTGTCTCTTCCACTCTAAACAACAAGAAAACTAGATAAAAATATATGAAGTTACTATTTTCAGACATTAGGCAATAGGAAGTGAAGGATGAAGATTCTTGAAGACTGATCTTTGATAAGATCAGCTAAACTGATAAACCTTTAGCTAAATTGATCATGATAAAAAGGAGACATGGGTTATCCATATTAAGGATGGAAGAAATGGTATCTTAGATTTACTAACATTGAAGAGATTAAAAGGAGGCTATTTGAACACCTTTAGATGAGATGATGGAAAAGGCAATGGCACCCCACTCCAGTGTTCATGCGTGGAGAATCCCAAGGACGGAGGAGCCTGGTGGGCTGCCGCCTATGGGGTCGCACAGAGTTGGACACGACTGAAGTGACTTCGCGGCAGCAGCAGCAGCAGCAGCAGATGAAGAAATTCCTTGAACCAAATGAATTACCAAACCTGAAGAACAAATAGAAAATCTGGGTAACTTTATATCTCTTAAACCCTATATTAAGTTGAATTTGTAAGTAAAAATATTCCAACAAAGAAAATTCCAGACCCTGGTGGTCTCAACTGGTGAATTCTATTCAAACACTGAAGACATTAATCCTACACAAACTTTCTGAAAATTAAAGACCAGGGAACATTTCTCTCCTTGGACCATTCATCTAGTGGCAGAAAGCAGGTCTGATCTCACTCTGGACCTCCAGCCCCTTGAGCGGTGGGTGGGTGAATGAATAAATGACTGAATTGGCCTTCTCCTTGCCATGTGCTTTGGGTCTGGGAGTAGCCCCAGCTGTGAACTCTGATTGAGATAAGCCAGTCGTGGTTTCCCATGTGCCTTGACAGTCTTTGGTTCAGTGGTGACCTATGACTTTGTTTAAGCCCATGAGAAATGCAGGTGGTGGTGGTAGGTCATTCCCTCACGTACTCAAGCTGTCATTTGACCTGAAAACAGCTACATTTCTTGCTTCAACTAACCTACCTATGTTAATAGGAACAGTTCCAACTACCGCAAGAACAATTTATGGTTTATGATTGTTCCTTAAGTATTGAGACTCACCAACCATGCCCCTACGTACCTGGCAACACCTCCATGCATCCCTTTTGAGAGCAGTTTACAATCATTAGTGATGATTATTGAGAAACAGCCCTGGGCCCCATTCTATTTTCCTACGACAAAACAGAATTTTGAAAACGTCTCGATGGTGAGCCAGTGCTGTCCGCACTCCGGGTTTCCTGTGAGGTGGGGGAGGGGAGGGAGCAAGAATTAAAATGACAAGAAGGAAGGAAACTGTTGAAAAGCTCGAAAGTATGTCTTACATTTGGAGATTAGGAAATGTGCTGATGTGAAGGTGAAAGAACATTTGCCTAAATTTGTCCCCCATTTTTCTCCAATACTTAGGCTGTTTATTGGGGTCCCTTTCTCTCCAGACCATTTACTGGAGTAGGGCTTTGCAAAGCCGTTTCCTAGCAGCAGAGTGCAGAAGGCCCATTCACAGCACAATGGACGGGAAAGGAAAGAAAGAGCTCCGTTTGTTTAAACTGCCTCTGTCTTCATTCACAGCCTGATGTCCCTCCGCGTTGTGACACCCACAATGGCACTAAGGGAATCATTGTGACCGAAAACAAACCAAAACAGAATACGAGATGCTGAAATAAAAGAGTCACACAACAGTATTGCTAAAAGGAGTCTAAGTCATACATCCGAGGTTTATGTTCGCTTTTGGCTATGCTGCCTATTGGCCGGTGTCTGTAATGACCATTAGAGTTTAATAAACAAAAAGGTAAACGGGAACTTGTACATTTTTAAGTTGCTTCCACAAAGAGGATGAATATGCTGAAGGCTGTTTAATAGTCATTGGTCTTTGTTTGCACAACATTCGTGAGCCACCCTCGCACGTTGTGTTTATTTCCCCTGTAATACTCGTGCCCTGGCGGTGCCCATGTGGCCCAGCAGCGTCTCCCGCACAGTCGCCCCCGCCGGCTCCCACCCCCCCCACCGCCACCCCCAGCCTAGACCGACATCGGACGTTGCAGGAACCCACGCCCAGTTCAGCAGGCAACAGGTGGAAGGTTGAATAGCTTCACACGTTTTTCGGGAGGGGGTGGGGAGAAAGAGGAGAAAAAGGAGGGCGGGAGAGCAGGCTTTTGGGAGCCGATTTAAGGATTAGATCAGATGTTATTGCTAGTGAAAAATTAAACAGCCCGGTGCTCTGGGGACTGCAGATTAATATATTTAGTGGCTGTGCGCACAAAGGCCGCTCATTGTGGCCGCGTCTGAACGCCTGTGAATAGGACGGAACATATGCGGCCTGTCTCCGCAGGTGCCCACATCTGTTCCTGGGCGGGCAGATGCTCGCAGAAAGGAGGTGGGAGGCCGGGCAGGACGGCGCAGCCGCGCGGAGCCGCTCGGGTCCGGCGGGGACAAGCGGGCGGGGCGGAGTCCGGGCGGTTCCGGCCCAGCCTGCGCCCCGCCCCGCGGGCCGGTGATTGACGGGCGCCGGGACCGGCGACAGGTGCCCGCGACCTCCGGGCGGGGCGTGTCCCGGAGCGAGACCTCGGGCGGGCCCGGGTCGCTCTCGCCGCCCTTCCTTTCCCACCCGCATTGTCGGACGCGGCCTCGGGCCGGAGACTCCCAGGTGGGGCCCCGCCTCGGTGCAGGTGACCGCGTGCGCCCTGTGCCGCGCGCCCGGCGACCAGGGTTGGCCCGCCGACCTCGCCATCCCAGCCCGCGCGCATGTCCCTGCGACGGGTGCCCGCCGCCGCCACCCACTCCAGGCCACCCTCTGGAGCGCCCACCGGCGCCGCACCCCCTCCAGGCAGCCCTCCAGAGCGCCTGGCCCGGCGCGTTCAGTCGGGGGCTGCTCGGGCGGGAGCGCGGAGCAGCTGCGCGGTCATCTGATCCGGACAAAGGCGCCCGGAGCCGCGCCAGGTAAACAGCGCTTTGTCATGGAGATGAGCGCGGACCGCCGGGCAGATGATCCCGGGGTCGGAGGAGCGGCCTCCGCGCCGCCAGCTGAGCCACGCGACCGCCTTTCTCATGCAAACCAGCGCATGCCTCCGCAACCCTGGCCCGAGCTGCGCCCCTGGGCATGGGGGGTCCCCGCTCCGGACCACGTGGCCGGGCCGTCCTTCCACACTCGCCGCGGGTGGAAGGGAGGGCGGAGGGGAGGCCTCAAGTCCACTGGGTTTTCCCAGGGCTCTCTGTCCTCCGGTCCTCGTGGCCTCTGACCCGCGCCAACCTGCTGACCGCAGGTCGTGGTCCTGGGTGTCTGCGGGCCGCCCCTCCTCCGGGGAAATGCTCCTGCGAGGGCAGGGGAGGCCGAGCTGCGGGGCCTCCCTGGGCGTGCCGCGTACGTTTTTATGCTCAGCGAGAGGGAAGCCTGGGAGCCTAAGTATAAACTAGATCGGCCCCTCTTTCCCGTCGTGGACCAATGGACGGCTCGGGTTACCGTGTATCTTCTGTAGAGTGATCCAGACGCAATGGAGTGATCAGGTGCGAACTCCGTGCTACATTGGAGTCAGTGTGTCTTGTAAATGTCCATGCGCCTCCGGGGTTCAGTCCTTAAGAAGTAAGGAAATATCCCTAACGGCTACCCGGCACGGGTGAGGTTTTACACACAGATATCTCTAAGAGCTCCCTGGACGCCCAGCAAGCAGGCCAGTCCTCTGTTCCCCAAGGGCTGGACGATTCCAAACCTGTGACTGATGGAGACTGGGCACAGGGCATGTTGGTGGAGATGTGATACTAATGCCAATTAATAAACTTGCTTTAGGTGCCCTTCATCATCTTCTTCTTTTTCAAGTAAGCTGGCATGTTTGGTCAACACCAGATTTGCTGCCTGGAAGTTTTTCATTTTCTTGTTCTGAACAAGGACCCTAATTCTTCTTAGGAATAAGAGAACTTGTCTGTTGGGTATACAGCATTCAGTTGGCCTAAGAAAACACAAACCCCCTCAAGTCTCCAGACTTGTTTACACAGAAAACTGAACCTGGGGCTGGCTTAGAGTCTGGAGCCTATTCCGGGCATTGTTCACTGCAATCTGCCCAGACCCTCCTCCCCCAGCCACAACCTCCACCACACATGTTCCGCAGGAACAGAACCTTTCTTTGGGCAAAGGGGATGGAAACAGGATTGGCTGACCACAGTGTCAGCTCACACTCTGCTGACAGCGGCATATTTAATTTGATAAAATGATGGTCATAAGCTTTCATTCCCATGAGGCCTAGTAAAAGGGTGGGTAAAATAATCAGGGTCTCCAACAAATAGAGATCTCAGTTGCAGTTGTTGTAGCCGTGGTTCTGATTATACAACTGAGCCTACCGTGGTCACTGGGGTCATTCAGGCTACAAGCTATGCATGCCTGGCAAAAATAAAACACCAACACCAGGCGGCAAATCCCTCTCTCCACTCCTGTGTCTGATATATTGGGTGCCTTCTAAGCCCTAATGAGCCTCACTTTGTACAGTAAATTTGCTGAGACATCAAAAAGTATTTAAAAGAAAGTTTTCTGCTTTTTCCTAATGAGCTAGGTGAGGATTTATGGAGTGTGGGGGAGGAGGGAATCTGGCTGCCACAGCCAACACGGGGCAAGTCTATTTAACATAGTCAAGCTTAAGCTCCCTCCTGTATTTAGGGGGTTCAGAGCGCTTAGTTGCGGGAGTATACAGACATGCAGTTAGGGAGTGAAAAAACGCCATTTGGTTCGGAGCAGATGGCTGGCTAGGGGGCTGATGGCGTCTAAAGGCGTGTCATCCCCCTTCAGCCTGAATCCCTAGGGGCTCCCCTTGTCTTCCCAATCAATGAAAATTAAAGAGCAAAGAAAGGGTGAATGGTTGGACCTCGAGTCTCTCTTTTGTTCATCTCAGCTACTGGTGTGCAGGAGTTAAACTACAACAGACTCCTATAGAAACACTGAAGTTAAACAGTCTCCCGTTAGCTCCACTTTGAAAGGAAGAGGGGGAGAGTGACCAACGTGGGGGGGGGGCAGAGAAGGAGAAGAAGATGGAGAGAGAACGGGAGGAAGAAAGTGGAGGAAAGAAGAGCGAGAGGAAGAGAAAGGACAAGAAAAGGGCTTTCTGCTTGATTTCCCCAATACAGAATCGCGTGGCATAAATTAAGCTGGAAAAGAATGAACGCTTTGGGCAGGATTCTGATGGATTTTACGATGCCTTTCAGTTCCGCTTTGCCGCTGTAATCGAGAAATCTGTGCCATGTCAATTTAACAAATACTTGATACTGAGGGGGGTTTGTTAAAGATTTGGGGCAAGTCTTCCCCCTACCCCAAGGTTTAAGCCCTTGCGCGTGGAACTTTTTATTTCCAGTTTTCTAAACAGTCATTCAAGTGGGCCTGTTTCTCACTTCCATTTTCTAATTAAAAGGTTCCTGATATTTCATTTCTTACTGAAATCTACTCTCAGTCTGGAAGCACAGAGGACTTAGATCTCATGTTCTTTTCTTTGGCCCCCTCCTGCTCCCAGAACCCTCTCAGCTCTCCCCACCCACCTCTCTCCCTCTCCTTTCTCTCTCCGTGCCCACCCCTCCCCCGCCCCCACCCCCCCACCCAACGCGTACACACCAGCTTCCATGCATTAGGGAGCAGAGTTCTGAGAAAGTAGCTTTCAGAGGAAACATGGATATCGTGAAAAAAGGATGCTGACACTAGGTGGCAAGATTAAATTAGGATTCGCGCTGGCCCAGCCCAGTGGCGATGCAGTGAGTCCTCACAAAGTCCCCAGCAGGCAGCCACACTGGGCCGCCACCGTCGTGGGGCCACAAGAAGGTGTGAAGTCTCCATTTGTTCTGAGCCAAAGTGTGGGGCTTCTAGCGGGGTCCAAACCTGCCTTTCTTACCTCAGCCTTGGATTACATTACTTTTGATTAATTATTTGCTTCTCTGGCAGCAGTGGAAAACCTAAAATCTGTCCTGAAACTTGACAGGTATTTGGGAGCCTGTTGCCTACCAGCTGGAGGGATGACCTTGGAGGACTTCAGCTGACTACTCGGTCTTTGAGGATTTCCCCTCTCCCCGGGCGTTACGTGGTCACTGTGATCTCAACATCTGCCTCAATGAAAGTCACGTTTTGCCAGGACAGTGCAGTCCTGACGGAGAGGCCGGCTGCAGCACACCTATAGCGAGGCCGCAGTGACCCGGCGCCCTGTGCGGTGCTCATCAACGTGACCTTTACTCCACGCCCACACCTCTCACCCCGGATGACGGTGCCCCGGGTGTTGGGGGTGGGGGAGATGGAAGGAGGAGCAGATAGGGGTGAGGTAGAGACCTCAACGTGAGCCCTGCGCGAGGCTGGATGCCAGAGTGGGAGTCCCTGCCCCACCTTAATTCTGCACTGTGCCCGCAAGCTTGAAAACAACTTAGCTAGCGCATTGTGAGATAACGTGCGTTCTCGGCCCTCCCAATAAACTCATTTCCCTTAAAAAAAAAATGAAAACAAAAGTTCTGGTGTCTGATGGACGTGTAAAAACCTAATAAGGTGATGGTTGTGCGAAGGTGGCGGGCTGGGGGGGCCAGGCTGGAGAGGCTTTAGAACATGTGCCGGACATTGTTGCAGAGGCCGCGGCGCGCGCGGAGGGGAGCTCTTTCTGTCTGCATTGTGCGGGGAGCAGGTGCGGTCTGCATTACCATACAGCTGAGCGCACAAAGAGCCACTGATTCAGCCGCGCACAATAACAGACCGCCTTAATGACAGCCACGCGAACAACTCACACCAAACTCACTTTTCACCAAACCGAGGGGGACCGAGGGGGGATGCCCAGGAGAGAGGGGCCGGAGGCCCCGGCGAGGTGGCGGAGGCCGCGAGCCGCGCCCAGAGGGGGGCGTGTGCGTGTGTGTGTGCGTGTGTGTGTGCGTGTGTGTGTGCGTGTGTGCTTGTGTGTGTGCGTGTTGGGGGTGGAGGGGGGCGGCGGTTGGAGACGTCAGGATCCCCGGCGCTACCCGGACCCCGCCTCCAGCGGCGGCCGACCCGTGCGAGGACACCCCGAGCTCGAGGAAACCGGGTCCCCAAGGGCGCCGCGCTCACCTCTGCGTTTCCAGACGCAGAGTCGCTGTCCGGGAGGCGTCTGGGTGTCAGAGCTTCCCAAACTTCCCGAAACTGCCGTTGCCCTTTGGCCACCCTCTGCCCACCGCTCACACCCTCCCCTCCCTGCGCCCCGGTCCCCCGCCCCGGAGACTCCTCCTTAGGAAGAGACTGCCCGGGCGGAGGGGCGGCCCGCCGGGGACTGGGCTTCCGACTTCCACTCCCCTCCCTGCACCGCCCCCCCCGCCCCCCCCGCCCCGCAGGACCTCGGCCGCAGCCGGAGAGGGGACGGAGGCGGGCGCCGCGGCGACCGGAGGGTTCCCAAGGCCAGACGCGGCCTCACCCGCCGGGCGGCTCTCGGCCGGGCTAGGGCGCAGCGCCGCCCCCGCGCGTCCCGGGCCTCTGCGGGCCTGCGGCCGGAGGGCAGCGCCGAGGAGCCCGGGCGGCGGCACCCGCCTCGGGCGCAGAGGGGATTCTTGCGGTGGACGTTTTGCAGGAATGTAAATGAGCGCGTTTCGGGCGGCGGGGGCTGGGGGCGGGGGCAGGGGAGGACCCGGGGCGGGGAGGGTGGGGGCGGGGAGGAGGGTTGCACATTTTACAGCTCACTGACCATTTGGCGATCCATTGAGAGGAGGGTTTGGAAAAGTGGCTCCTTTGTGACAGCTCTCGCCAGATTGGGGGGCTGCTCATTTGCATCTCATTAGCTATGCGGGCGGCCAGCGGGATATAAGGCGGCGGCGCCGGGAGAGCCCGAGCCCCTTCGCGCCCGCGGAACCCCGGCCGGCAGCGCACTGGACTCACAGCCCGGCGCGCAGCTTCCGCCTCGACCCGGTCCGGGACCCCGGGCGTTGACCTGGATGGCATTGGCTGGGTCCCCGCGAAAGACTCAGGTCCAGGGCGCTGCCGGGACCGCCGCCCCCGAGTGAGCCGGCCGGGCCGATCCTGCTCCACCGCCCCGGATTACCGCCTCGCGCGTGGGATTTCCAGACCGCAGCTCGATAAACGGACTCGCGAGGAGCCCTGCAGCTCGTTGGGAATCGGGCTGAATATCTGGACGCTTTCTCTCCCCTCTTTCTTTCTTTTTTTTTTTTTTCCCCTGCCAACAAGCTTGAGACAAAACCAGGAAGCAGACGACCCCTACCTACTTGCGCTTTGGAAGAAAGAGGGGAAAACCGAAAGTTGCCGCGCCAGGAGCTGCTTTCCGGAGAGACCCTCCCCCCCTTTTCTCTCGCGCATCCCCGGGGTCGCTGTCGCCTCCGCAAGGCGGACCTAAGGAACCTGGGCCTCCGAAAGAGCCGGAGCCGGACCCTTCAGGAGAGAAGTCCGCATTATCTCGGCCCGAGGCAGAGCGGCGGCGCTTTCCTGCCCGAGCTCCCAGGGACACCTTCCTCCTCCAGCGTCCCCTGACGACTTCGGAAGACAAGGCGGGGGGACGCGAGGAGAGCCAGCGCCGCGGGCGGTGCACCATGGGCGGGCGGTGCGCCCTGGCCCTCGCCGTACTCTCGGCCCTGCTGTGCCAGGTAAGATGCCACGCGGGACCCCCGGGCCGCGCCGTCGAGTAGGCTGTCAGCCGGGCGCCCCGGCGGCCTGTCGCGTCTGGGGGCGGACCCCGGGGAGCAGGCCACGCGGGGGGCAGTGCCCGGGGCAGGACGCGGCCGGGCGGGCTCCCCGCGCCAGGCGCCCCACGCCCTCGGCTCGCCCGCAGGTCTGGAGCTCCGGGGTGTTCGAGCTGAAGCTGCAGGAGTTCGTCAACAAGAAGGGGCTGCTGGGGAACCGCAACTGCTGCCGCGGGGGCGCGGGCCCGCCGCCGTGCGCCTGCAGGACCTTCTTCCGCGTGTGCCTCAAGCACTACCAGGCCAGCGTGTCCCCCGAGCCGCCCTGCACCTACGGCAGCGCCGTCACTCCGGTGCTGGGCATCGACTCCTTCAGCCTCCCGGACGGCGCGGGCGCGGACCCCGCCTTCAGCAACCCCATCCGCTTCCCCTTTGGCTTCACCTGGCCGGTGAGCGCCGCACCTGCGGGCGCGGGGCGGGCGGGGAGGGCCGGGAGGCCCCGGCGCGGCGGGGGCGCAGGGCGGGGGGCGCAGGGGGGCCCGGGCCGGTGGGCGCCACGCTCTGCGGGGCCCTGGGGCGCAGCCTCCACGCCCGGGTGACTCACAGCCGGTGGCAGCGGCGAGGGGGTGTTGCGCGGGGTGACAGCCCGGGTAGAGAGAGGCGGAGAGGCCAAGGACCCGGGACGTTTCCGTGTCCGGTCTGCGCGCCGAGCCGCGGAGCTGAAAGGACCCCTTCAAGTGGGAGAGTCCCAGTTCCGCAGCTCCTGGACCGGTCGGTTGTCAGTCGCCCTTGCAGCCTGGCAGCCCCCAGCGCCTCTCCCTGGCTCCTTCCCCAGAAGACTGCACACAAGCCCCTCCAGCCTGCTCCGCGGCTTCTTTCTTTCCTTCAAACGCGATATCCTGTATTAACAGACTGAAGAAACATATCAGGAAACCACTCTTGAAAGTTGTTCCACATGCTTAAGGAAAGTGAAATCAGGCACGCGAGGCACACAGACCCTCCCCACGACACGCTGCGAGCAGACCTGCAGCCACTGGGTTGCCCGGAACCCTTAGATTCTTCTGTAAACAGTTCTGGTTTGCCTTCTGTTCTTCCTCCAGGGAACCTTCTCTCTGATCATTGAAGCTCTCCACACAGATTCTCCGGATGACCTTGCAACAGGTAAAAACAATCCCCGCAAACCCCTAAACTGTGTGAGCTGCTTCCCTAGTTAGTATGTGTTTGACTTCGAATCCTCCCGGCAAGTGTCTACACCTTCCATTCTGCCAGTTCCTCTGGGAGGTCCAGGAGAAGGGTTAGGCGTCCCTGCCTGGCATCCTTTCCTTCTCACCAGTGCCCCAAGCCTCGGGGTTCTCGGCCAGAACCAACGGGGCGTCCTCTTTCTGCAGAGAACCCAGAAAGACTTATCAGCCGCCTGGCCACACAGAGGCACCTGGCGGTTGGGGAGGAGTGGTCCCAGGATCTGCACAGCAGCGGCCGCACGGACCTCAAGTACTCCTACCGCTTTGTGTGTGATGAGCACTACTTTGGCGAAGGCTGCTCCGTCTTCTGCCGCCCCCGAGATGACGCCTTTGGCCACTTCACCTGCGGGGAGAGAGGGGAGAAAGTCTGCAACCCTGGCTGGAAGGGCCAGTACTGCACAGAGCGTGAGTCCCGGGCAGGGAGGCCACCGCCCTCAGCTTGCTCCCCCAGGCCTGCACTCCTGAGCAGGGGGGCATATTCTCGGGGCTGCTGGGATCCTGCGATTTTAGCCCCAAGGAGACGTTCTGGGGGTAGTGGAAACTGGGCCAGGGAGCCAGAGAGATTAGCTGAGACCTCACAGTCAGCCAGAGGCGGGTTGGGGTCGACTCAGACGTTGTAACTTCCGCAATGGGAAGCTGCCTTTCTTAATCAGGGAGGATTTTGGACACAGGGCCAGGGGTCAGGAAGTAAGCCAAAGGGAAGGGAGGGAGGAAGGAAGGGAGGAACAGAGAGGAGGCTGTGTGCAGGGCATGCCTTTACCAAAGGAGTTCTCTTTGCGAGACAGCGTCTCATTGAAGAGTGCTTCATTCTCTCCAGAGTTGGTGTGCTCGGCCTCTCTGCAGAGCCAGTGTATTTAAAAACATCCCACTGTTTGTGACGGTTCCCCTTGTCGGGGACGTGAGCCTGCTAGCTCTGCTGGGGAGGGGCCCCCTTGCCCTGTGGTGGGTGCTAGCAGAGCACACTGCCTGGGAAGGGACTCCGGCCTGGCCTGCCCACAGCTCTGTGTTCTCACAGGCGCAGGCCATGGGACTCCTGGGCCTAGTTCAGCTGGACCCCAGGTGCCTCACTGCCCCCCAACTCCAGGTCTCCCCAGAGCCCGGTGGGGAGCCCCTCAGAAACCCCAGGGCATCTTCTTCCTGCCCAGAGCCCAGGAACCTTCTCCTGTAGGGTAGAACCTCTCGCTGGGAGGTGCACTTTCTCAGTTCTGATTTGATCCTGTCTCCAGCGTCACGGTTGCTCAGCCCGCTCAGCTTTCGGCTCCTTTGAGCTCGCCTTGGCCCGAGCTGGCTCTGTTGTCCTGAAAACTTGTGGGGCGGCTCGTTAATGAGTCTCCACTCCAGGAGAAGGAAGCCAGCCCGGAGCCTCAGCCACCAGGCTCCCCCCTCTCCGGGACCTCAGGCTTGCCTGCTGCCTCCCTCCTGGCTACCCGCCCTCTCCTTCGCCGTGGGGTAGCCATAAACTTAAACTTTTTTCTTCTTATTCAAACACTGGAGTCTCTCCCTGCCCCCAGCTCGCGCGTGCCATCGATTAGATCTCCCCGGGGATAGGCGGCTGGGACGCACGCCTGTTCCCATTGGCGGAAGGGTGCACGTGCGTGCGTGCGTGTGTGTGCGTGCGCGTGCGTGTGTGTGTGTGTGTGTGTGTGTGTGTGTGTGCATGCTAGGGGTGTGTGTGAGGGGTGGGGCATGGGGTGTGAGGGGAGGCTGGTATTGTTGCACTGGGGCAGCTGCTGGGAGAGGACAGACAATAGAGCAGCTGTCTTGCCCTGGTACTCTGCATACCAGCTGTCCACCCTTATCTACACACACACTTTCTGGGTATTAAGAGGTGGAGCTTTGTGCATAGAATTGGGAAGTGGGGGAGGAGGAGGGGGAAGGACTTCTGACCCTCTCTTAGAAGAAAAGGGGCCTGTGGGGGTGGGGGCTTCCGAGCTCTTTTGTCCTTGAGCTGCTGTGTTAAGAAGAATGCTCCTCTCGCTGAGTAAAGTCCGATGCCAGGGCCGGCGGGCTCCCTGGCTCGCTGGGCACAGCTCGTAGCCCCCTCATGCTGGAAGCTCTCTGGTGGGCTTGACCCTGTGCCTTTTCCTCCTGCAGCCATCTGTTTGCCAGGGTGCGATGAGCAGCACGGATTTTGTGACAAGCCAGGGGAATGCAAGTAAGTTTGCAAAAGTTGCATTTTTCTCTCTTTTTCTTGTTGTCCTTTTACACCTAGTGGCAACGTGTCTCTAGGTGATCCTTTGAAAAACTTAGGTAAGATTAGCTGTTTGTGGGGTTGGGGAGCTGTTTTTCTGGTGTTTCTACTTAATACATACCTGGACAGTTTTTGGATCAAGGTAGTCATTCACCTACGGAGAAGGCAATGGCCCCCCACTCCAGTGCTCTTTCCTGGAAAATCCCATGGATGGAGGAGCCTGATAGGCTGCAGTCCATGGGGTCACTAAGAGTCGGACACGACTGAGCAACTTCCCTTTCACTTTTCACTTTCATGCATTGGAGAAGGAAATGGCAACCCACTCCAGTGTTCTTGCCTGGAGAATCCCAGGGACGGGGGAGCCTGGTGGGCTGCCGTCTATGGGGTCGCGCAGAGTCGGACACGACTGAAGCGGCTCAGCAGCAGCAGCAGCAGCAGTCATTCACCTAAGCTACTCAGTGGCTGTGGAACTTGCAGATGATATTTTAAAAGAATTAGCAGAGAAAAGGAGAGTATGTAGTAGGTTGGAATCACCTAGAGATGCTGCCCTGGTTGACCCCCATGCCCAGAGTCAGACCCTCTGAGGCAGGATGGAGCTGTCCTTGGGGTTTAGAGATCCCAAGGGCTGCCCAAACCTCACGAGGACCAGCAGCGCTGATGCTGTTGGCGGTGACGTCTTGTGCGCGGGAAAGGAGCCGTGTGAGCCCAGCAGCGCGCACTGACCCTCCTCTCTCCTAAGGTGCAGAGTGGGCTGGCAGGGCCGGTACTGCGACCAGTGCATCCGGTACCCAGGCTGTCTCCACGGCACCTGCCAGCAGCCCTGGCAATGCAACTGCCAGGAGGGCTGGGGGGGCCTTTTCTGCAACCAGGGTAAGCATCCGCCCCCGCAGCCTGCCTGCCTGGGCTCGGCCACAGGCGAGGCCGCCTCCCGCATCTCTCCTCCTCTCCCCGCCTCCACCCTCGCAGACCTCAACTACTGCACGCACCACAAGCCCTGCAGGAACGGCGCCACCTGCACCAACACGGGCCAAGGGAGCTACACGTGCTCCTGCCGGCCTGGGTACACGGGGGCCGGCTGCGAGACGGAGGTGGACGAGTGCCGCGGCGGGCCTTGCAGGAACGGCGGGAGCTGCACGGTGAGTCCAGCCGCCGCGGGCCGTCCCGCCGGGCCGAGCCCTGGTCTGAGGCAGACCGGGTGGGTCCTTGGGAGCAACTAGGAAAGCTTTCCTCGTCTTCTCCGTCACTCAGGACCTTGAGAACAGCTACTCCTGCACCTGCCCACCCGGCTTCTACGGCAGGGTGTGCGAGCTGAGTGCCATGGTGTGTGCCGACGGCCCCTGCTTCAATGGGGGCTGGTGCTCCGACAACCCCGAGGGCGGGTACACCTGCCGCTGTCCTGGGGGCTTTTCTGGCTTTAACTGTGAGAAGAAGATGGATTCCTGCAGTTCCTCGCCTTGTTCCAATGGTAAGGGGGCTGCCTGACCCACCTGAGAAGGGGTCCACATTGATAAGAAGCGTGTGGGTTTAGTTTCAAGCTGAGTTCATCACTGTGAGCTGCCTTTTGGCAGAAGCCCTTTTGTCTGAACGATGAGAAACTTCACAGAAGTCTTACCCTTGAGTCTGGAAACACCCAGGGGGCTGGAAAGGCAGGCAGGAGTGTTCCTTCCCTGCAGGACCTGCTCGGGCGGAGATGCAGTGACTCGATGGCAGTCCTGTGGCTCCTCAGGTGCTCGAGACCCCAGTGTCCATGGGCCCGCCCTCACGACAGCCCAGCCGCTGCATGTTTGGGGGCCAGCCCAACTCCGCTTGGTCTCCAGGCAGAGCCGGCTAGTGAGGCTGCGTGATCTCCACGAGTGGGAGGGATGCCCCACGGAAACTCATGGGTGGGGAAGCTGGGCCCAGACAGCCTGGACCATCTCGGGCGCTTCTGCACTGGACGTGACCGTGGGCAAGAGAGGGACCATCTCGCTCTGCTCTCCGTGTGCCCCACAGGCAGTGCTGGGGCCGAGCTCTCTCTCCGGCTTGTTTCCTGCCACTGAACAATACGCACTGGACGGTTCATCTTCAGAGGGGACTAGGCAGGGTCGTCAGACTTGGCTCTGGAAAGACAAAGACCCATCCCTAGCCCCTGCCCGCCTTTCTTCTTTTCTCTTTCTTTCTGTTTCAATTCTTGCTCTTCACTAACTGAAACCACGGCAAGTGCACCATCCTTTTAAGCCTTGGTTTCCTCATCTGTGAACTGGGTCCTCCGCTGGCTTGCTGTGAGGATGAATTCAGCAGTGCAGGCAAAGCGCTTTGCTCGGTGCATGTCAGGAGGTGTCAGCCTGTATTTTCTACATAATTTGCGGGTTTGGACCAGAACCCCGCCCCTTGCCCACCCCTGCCGTGGGCTGGCATGTGCCGCGGGCTGCCTCAGTGCTGGCCTCTGTCTGGTCCCCCGCCTCTGCTCTGGTGTGTGGCCCGGTGGCAGGGGCAGCAGATGCTCCAGGATGCCCCCGGTGACGAGCTGCCGCCCTGTCTGTGCCCCAGGTGCGCAGTGCGTGGACCTCGGCGACGCTTACGTCTGCCGCTGCCAGGCCGGCTTCTCTGGGAGGCACTGCGACGACAACGTGGACGACTGTGCCTCCTCCCCGTGTGCCCACGGGGGCACCTGCCGGGACGGCGTGAACGAGTACTCCTGCACCTGCCCCCCCGGGTACACGGGCAGGAACTGCAGTGCCCCCATCAGCAGGTGCGAGCACGCGCCCTGCCACAACGGGGCCACCTGCCACGAGCGGGCCTTCCGCTACCTATGCGAGTGTGCCCGGGGCTACGGGGGCCCCAACTGCCAGTTCCTGCTCCCCGAGCCGCCCCCGGGCCCCGTGGTGGTGGACCTCACGGAGCAGTACGTGGAGGGCCAGGCCGGCCCGTTCCCCTGGGTGGCCGTTGGGGCGGGCGTGGTGCTGGTCCTCACGCTGCTGCTGGGCTGTGCCGCCACGGTGGTCTGCGTGCGGCTGAGGCTGCAGAAGCGCCGGCCCCCTGCAGACCCCTGCCGGGGGGAGACGGAGACCATGAACAACCTGGCCAGCCGCCGGCGCGAGAAGGACGTCTCCGTCAGCGTCATCGGGGCCACGCAGATCAAGAACACCAACAAGAAGGCAGACTTCCATGTGGAGCCCAGTGCGGAGAAAAATGGCCTCACAGCTCGAGACCCTGCCGTGGGCTATAACCTGCTGCAGGGCCTCAAGGGCACCTCAGCCACTGCGGAGCCCCATGGCAAGCACGATGCCAAGTGCCAGCCCCAGGGTTCTGCGGGGGAGGAGAAGGGCACCCCGACACTCAGAGGGTGAGTGCTTTGGCCTGGAGGGGGCACATGGGGAGGCCAGCTGGTCAGGGGGCCAGCTGGAGAAGGTGCCCCGACACTCAAGGAATGGGCAGAACAATCTGGGCAGGGGGGCCAGCTGGAGAGGGCACCCCGACACCCGAGGGATGGGCAGGACAGGCTGGGCAGGGGGGCCAGCTGGAGAGGGCGCCCCGACACCTGAGGGATGAGCAGGACAGGCTGGGAAGGGGGGCCATCCCGGGGAGGGCACCCCGACACCCGAGGGATGGGCAGGACAAGCTGGGCAGGGGGGCCTTCCTGGGGAGGGCACCCCGACACCTGGGGGATGGGCAGGACAGGCTGGGCAGGGGGGCCTTCCCGGGGAGGACACCCCGACACCAAGGGGATGGGCAGGACAGGCTGGGCAGGGGGGCCTTCCCGGGGAGGGCACCCCGACACCTGGGGGATGGGCAGGACAGGCTGGGCAGGGGGGCCTTCCCGGGGAGGACACCCCAACACCCGGGGGATGGGCAGGACAGGCTGGGCAGGGTTGCCATCCCGGGGAGGACACCCCGACACCTGGGGGATGGGCAGGACAGGCTGGGTAGGGGGGCCAGCTGGAGAGGGCGCCCCGACACCCAAGGGATGGGCAGGACAGGCTGGGCAGGGGGGCCATCCCGGGGAAGACACCCCAACACCCGGGGGATGGGCAGGACAGGCTGGGCACAGGACAGGCTGGGCCAGGGGCCCAGCTGGGTGTGCTCCTCCAAGCTCTGGTGGTTTTCCTGTTCACAAAGGTGCCCATGTGTTGACTGTGGCTCGTTAATTTTCCTCTAGTGGAGAAGCATCTGAAAGAAAAAGGCCGGACTCTGTGTACTCTGCTTCAAAAGACACAAAGTACCAGTCGGTGTACGTCATATCCGAGGAGCAGGACGAGTGTGTCATCGCAACTGAGGTCAGAGCGGGCTTGCGGGGCCCGCCTGCAGCTGGGGAGCCAGAACTGGGCCTCTGGCCGTGCTAACCTCCCCCATCTCCTGGGTCCTCTAGGTGTGACGTGGAGGTGACGGGGCAAGTTCCGTTCCTGCAGAACAAGGAACTTCCGAGGTGTCGGCCCCGACGATGCTGCTGGGAGGAGCGGACGTGCTCCTGACTGCTGCTGGAAGCCAGGTCCTCTTCCTGCCGGGGGCGGCGGGCGCTCCCGCAGCCGCTGCTCTGCCTCTAGGACGTTCCCATTGCACTATGGACGGTTGCTTTTAAAAAATATATATTTAAATGAATGGACTTGATCACTACGTAAGAAGCACGCACTGCCTGAAGTGTATATTTTTGATTCTTATGAGCCAGTCTTCTCTTGAATTAGAATCACAAACACTGCCTTTATTGTCCTTTTTGATACTAAAATGTGTTTTTCTAGGTGGAAAAAATGTGCGTTATTTTTTGGACTTGTAAAAATATTTTTCATGATATCTGTAAAGCTTGAGTATTTTGTGATGTTCATTTTTTATAATTTAAATTTTTGGTAAATATGTACAAAGGCACTTCGGGTCAATGTGACTATATTTTTTTGTATATAAATGTATTTATGGAATATTGTGCAAATGTTATTTGAGTTTTTTACTGTTTTGTTAATGAAGAAATTCCTTTTTAAAATATTTTTCCAAAATAAATATTATGAACAACATCCAGAGGTGTGCTTACTCACCCCTCCTCCAAGCAGACTTGTGATCACCCACACTCGTCTAAGACCCTGAGGACAGACGCGGCCTCTGCCCTTTGGGCAGTTTCGTTGGATTGATGATGGGCAACTTCCCTCGCTCCTTTGCCCCTCCAAGAGCCCTCCAGGAGTTGCCATCAGGACGAAGAAGGGGCAGGTGCCTTGCTGCGGACAGTCTTGCTACCGGCAGCCCCTGGACTCCAGGGCAAAGCGGGGCCCGAGCCCCTGAGCCTCCTGTCTGGGCAGAGCCGAGAACCTTGAAGCTGGTCACCTTCCTCTGAGCCTTGCTTCCATCAGGACTGGAACAAGCCTCATTTTGGATTAAATGCCTGAGAAGCACTTCAGTGTTGCCGTGGCCGAAGCTTTTGGTCCTAGAATGCCGCTTACCCATCCGTTTGTTTGTGGGTTTATTTGCAGTGAATTCAGCCTCAGCACAGACAACAGCACGGACAGGTACCCTGTCTTCCTGAGGGGTCGGCCGCTACCTGCCAGGTGCCTGCTCCTCCTGAACTGTCTCACGGATCCCCCAAGAGCTCCGCCGTGGCTTTCTTCGATAGCCAAGCAGACAGAGGCTTGAGGTGTGGACTTACTCAGGGCTGGTCAGGGGCAAAGTCGGTTCAGATCTGGGCATCTGTCTCCAGACCTGAGTGCCATCATTGTTTGTCACAAACGCAGCTTCTTGTTGAGAATGAGATGGGAGTTAACAGACTCCCAGGGCTGGAGCAGTTCGGTGGTTCTGAAGGATCTGTGTAGATTGTCAGCTCTCCAAGACAAGTTACTGTTGGGGAGGAGTGGTTCATTTCTGGGGTTGGAGGGAACAGTCAGAGGGAAGAGGCTGCCTTTGCACAGTGACCATGATGAATTTGTTTCTGGACTCTTCCTGCAGAGGAGGGTCAGTCTCCAAGCCCACCCTTGTGTGCATAGAGGGTGGAGACCAGGAAGCTGCATCAGGCCAGACAGTGCCCAGAAGCCACCTGGCTGGGGCTTCTGCATCTAAGACAACCCCATCCATCCCATCGCTCTGGCTGGTCATTGTGGAATAACTGCTCAAGGACGGACTCCAGCAGAGTGACCTCATCCATGGAGAGATGTCAGCATCAGGCCCGAGTGTGGCCAAGGAAGACTTAGGCTTCTAAACCTCCTCTGCCTTCAGACTGCCTCCTGCTTCCTCTAAGGGGTAGCAGCATATTCTGGAATACGTGAGGTCGCCAAGGTTTCTTTCAACAGTCTACAGGACCTGGTGAAAAAGTGGGGTACACTCAGTCCCGTTGACTTCCTCTCCCCTTCATAAGTGACATGACTTGGATAATAAATGCATATCTATTTTCAAGAATATGGAATTTTCTGGGATTCTTGTGAAGTCCATTCCATGAAAGAACCTCCATGTACTTAAAAATAATCTCACTTTCATCTTCCCCACCTTCTAGTAAAGCCAGGGAATAAATTCATCTCTTATCTGGGCAAATAAGTAACCTGACTGAGAGCAAACTGGAGACTCAGAGACGCAGCTTTCGAACTGCCAGCTGTCTGGGCACGTGCTTCCCGGGGTCCCTTCTGAGTCTGACGTTTTAATTTGACATTTAACCAGATGGTCCCTCAGCTTTCAGGGTTTATGTCATTTGCAATGGGAAATTTAGGTACATTGATGAAAAACATCCATATAAACACATGGGTGTTTATAGACCAGCTGTGATCCGCCACACAAGCGACGCCCAGCAGGATCAGCCTTGGGACACGTCCTCCAAGGAGACCGCTGGGAACCAGGCAGGGAGGAGCAGTGACAAGTGAGACAAGGAGGTGAGAAGGCGGGTCCCTGCGGCAGGGGTGAAGCTGGCGCTGGACCTGGGTCTCAAGTTCGGAGGAGCACCGAGCGTGGGTGACCCCCACCCAGGAGCCCGCCTGTAGACCTCAACCCCACGTTCCGCGCGCCACCTGCTGGGGCTGTGGTGAGACCAGTAAGGTGAGGCTCACGTGCTTTGGCCTTTTCCTTCAGCTTTTCACATGGGCTTACAGAAACGTTGCAAGCGTAGCGCAGAGTTCTCATGACGGGGGTTGGCGCATCCACCCTCCTACTGGTCGTCCTCTGCAGTGACGGGCGGTGCCTTCCCACCCGCAGTGTAGACACTGCTGTTATTCTTATTCAGAGGCTCACAGGCCATTGCTGCCCAGGGTGGGGTGGTTCCCGTTCCTGCTGGCTCCTCGGTCACCCCACGTCTCTGGGTGTGTCTCACCTTCAGGCTCACAAGCCCTCCTGGCTCGGCCCTGGAACCAGCTGCTCTTAGTAACCCCGGTTCCTCACGTGTGTGTGTGTGAACCTGAAAGCAGTCAGTGGCTGAGATGCAAATAGTACGACCTGCGATCAAACCCCAAACAGGCCCAGGAGAGAGTGAAACCCACACGCCTGCTCTGTGTCGTTGAGCAGTCAGCCAACAACACCCTTGCTCAGCCGCTCAGCTGTGTCCGATTCTCTGTGGCCCCACGAACAGCGGCATGCCGGGCCTCCCTGTCTTTCACTGTCTCCCAGAGTTTGCTCAAGTTCACGTCCCCTGAGTTGGTGATGCCATCCAACCGTTTCATCCTCTGCCACCCCCTTCTTCTCCTCTTGCCCTCAGTCTTGCCCAGCATCAGGATCCTCTCCAATGAGTTGGTTCTTTGTATCAAGTTACCAAAGTATTGGAGCTGCAGCTTTAGCATCAGTCCTTTCTTCCAGTGACTATTCAAGGTTGATTTCCTTTAGGATCGACTGGTTTGATCTCCTTCCTGTCAAGGGACTCTCAAAACTCTTCTCCAGCTCCATAGTTCAAAAGCATCAATTCTTCAATGCTCAGTATTCTTTATGGTTCAGCGTTCACATCTGTACGTGACTACTGGGAAAACCACAGCTTTGACTATAAGGACCTTTGTTGGCAAAGTGATGTCTCTGCTTTTTAATACACTGTCTGGGTTTGTCATAGCTTTTCTTCCAAGGAGCAAGTGTCTTAATTTTGTGCCTGCAGTCACCATCTGCACTGACTTGGGAGCCCAGGAAGATAGAATCTGCCATGTTTCTACTTTCCCCCCTTCTATTTGCCATGAAGTGATGGGACCAGATGCCATGATCTTAAGTTATTTGAATGTTGAGTTTTAAGCCAGCTTTTCCACTCTCCTCTTGCACCTTTATCAAGAGGCTCTTTAGTTCCTCTTTACTTTCTGCCATAAGGGTGGCATCATCTCCACACTTGAGGTTGTTGATATTTCTCCCAGCAATCTCGATTCCAGCTTGTGCTTCATCTGGCCCAGCGTTTCTCATGATGGACTCTGCATAAAAGTTGAACAAGCAGGGTGACAATGTACAGCCTTGACAGACTCCTTTCCCAATTTTAATCAGTCCGTCATTCCATGCCTGGCTCTAACTGTTGCTTCTTGACCTGCACACAGGCTTCTCAGGAGGCAGGTCAGGTGGTCTGGTGTTCCCATCGCCTTAAGAATTTCCATATTCTGCTGTGATCCACACGGCCAAAGGCTTTAGTGTAGTCAGTGAAGCAGAAGTACGTTTTTTTTTAAATTCTCTTGCTTTCTTTATGACCAAATGGATGTTGGCAATTTGATCTCCGGTTCCTCTGCCTTTTCTAAACCCAGCTTGTACATCTGAAAGTTCTTGGTTCATGTACTGTAGAAACCTAGCTTGGATTTTGAGCATTACTTTGCCAGCATGTGAGATGAGCCCAACTATGTGGCAGTTTGAGCATTCTTTTCATTGCCTTCCTTTGGGACTGGGATAAAAACTGACCTTTTCCAGTCCTGTAGCCACTGCTGAGTTTTCCAAATTTGCTGGCATATTGAGTGCAGCACTTTCACAGCATCATCTTTTAGCATTTGAAACAGCTCAGCTGGAATTCCATCTCTTCCACTAGCTTTGTTCATAGTGATGCTTCCTAAGGCCTACTTGGCTTCGAACTCCAGGGTGTCAGGCTCTAGGTGAGTGGCCATACCATCATGGTTATCCGGGTCATTAAGACTTTTTTTGTATAGGTCTTTCTCAACACCATTGAGGAAGTATTTTTCCAAGAAAACTGAGCTTGACTCTGGTCAGATCTAGTTACCAGCTTACGAAGCTCAGGGGCTGAGGACCCAGTCAGGACATCACTAGGATCTATTCAGCAAAAGGCGGAAGACCGGGGAACCCACAGATTAGAAGCAACTTGGTTAAAGAACAGTTTAAAAAATTCACAAGCCACCTGGATGAATGTAAATGCCGATTAGGTGTTTTAATGATATTAAACAGCACTTGTAAATGTTTTAGATGTGAGAGCTCATTACTGCTACGTTGAACAGAGAAGGGTACTTAACTTTTAAAGAAAACTCTGAAATATTACAGATGAAGTAATACTATGTCTGGGATCTGCTTAAAGACAATAAGAAAGGTTGCTGGCAACGGGCAGGGAGCCCGTGAGACGAGGAGCCCAGCAGTGGGCAGCACGGAGCGGAGCGGGTGTGCGAGGGGCTACACTCTCCCGTGCACGGGCAGGGGCTCTCCACGGGGGAAGCGCTGCGATGGCACGCTCAATGGTGTGTGTGACGCTGTCTCTCGTAGAGGTGTGTGCACTGCACAGTGGTCTTGAGGGAGCCTTCTGTCTCTGACGAGAAGCCTTGTGAGACCAAATGATCGAATCCAACAGGTAGAGACGCAGCGGGCTTGCTCAGGGCTTTCAGGCCAGACCCAGGCTCTCCCCTCACCGGCCGGGCTTGGAGATGGTCTGTGCTGCTGAACAGTGATGCTCTTCCTCAGGCAGTTCTGCAAAGACCCTGCTCTCCATGCGGCTCCGGAGGCTCCCAAAGCACAAACCAAGAACATTGCTCCTGCTAAAACCAGCTAATGTCTTCCGGCTGCTTTTAGCATGATCTGCACAGACCTACCTTGGCCTGTCGTCTCAGTGTGACCCGGCTCCTGAGGGTCTCTCTGCCTCCCTTTATACTGTCCCCGCCATGGTCCATTCAGCTTGCAGCTCTGGCCACTCTGGCGGCTGGACGTGGCTGTGCACTGCCTGCCCCCCTGTCCCAAGCCTCCACCGCCACCTCCCACCTGCAGGCCCTGGAGCTGGCAGCACCCTGGGCAGCGAGAAACCCACTGGGCCACCCGCCAAGGCCCCTGGGCTGGCCCAGCACTGCCCTCCAGCCAGCCCGCAGCTGAGGTGTGTGAGCAGTGCCTGTGGGGGGCGCGTGTCCCGGGGCCAGCCAGGGCTCTCCCTGCCTCCAGACCCACCGTGGAGCTCGAGCGAGCGCTGTCGTGTGTGTGCACACTCGCCCGCACGGGAGGGAAGTGTGTCTGAGTCGTGAGGACTGGTCGGGACAGAGGTTTTATCCCTCGTACTGCCGCTGGTACTTTGGGGCCACAGCACGAAGCCAGATGTAGAGACCATCTGCAGGGGAGACTATATTTCTTTGTTTTTATATAAACAAATGGTCACCTAGACACAAATGTGCTATGAGGATATTTGCTTGGTATCCAGCAAACAAAGCCATATGCATTTGGTAATTTCTCAGGGTATGAATTCTGCAGAAAAAGTGTAGGGAAGTTAAGTATTTTTCCTAAAGGGCAGCTGGGTGTCTACAGAAACATCAAGAAGAGCAGGGCTGGAACTTGGGCTGAGCTGGGGCCTCGGACGTGGGGCATACAGGTGTCCTTCTGCTGACATCACGCCTCTCGTGGCAAGTGTAGACACCGCGTGCACTCGGCAATGTCAGGCGTGTGTCGTTTGGAAGTGACTCAGAGGCAAACTTCCTAAAGATGGTATGTGTCCAGGCAGAATATTAGCATTTCCCCCAGAACAACCTTGAATGATATCCGTTTGCTCAAATAAACATTTCCATTTTGGAGACACCTATCTGGCTGGCATCACCCTGGGAGGTGAGGCTGATGTCATGCTTGCCTTTTCTTGCTAATAAAACTTGAAAAACAACACTCTCCCTTTTTCATCTTTCTCATTTCTTAAGGAAACATCCACTGCCCCACATCTGGCTTCTCTGATTCCATATTCTGGAGCTGTTGCTGAGTCACTTCAGTCTTGTCCGACTCTGTGCGACCCCACAGACGGCAGCCCACCAGGCTCCCTCGTCCCTGGGATTCTCCAGGCAAGAACACTGGAGTGGGTTGCCATTGCCTTCTCCAATGCATGAAAGTGAAAAATGAAAGTGAAGTCGCTCAGTCGTGTCCGACTCTTAGTGACCCCACAGACTGCAGCCCACCAGGCTCCCCCGTCCCTGGGATTCTCTAGGCAAGAACACTGGAGTGGGTTGCCATTGCCTTCTCCAATGCATGAAAGTGAAAAATGAAAGTGAAGTTGCTCAGTCGTGTCCGACTCTTAGTGACCCCACAGACAGCAGCCCACCAGGCTCCCCCGTCCCCGGGATTCTCCAGGCGAGAACACTGGAGTGGGGTGCCATGGCCTTCTGCACATTCTGGAGATTACAGTCTTAAAAGAAACGAGAATGGGGTCCCTAAGGCGCCAGCATGACGCAGTGTTTAAAAAGTACGGCAACACAGACTCTGGGCTTCCTTTTCTAACGCACACGAAGAAGCAGTGTGGTGTGGGTGGCGGCAGTCCCGACAGGAACTGGGCCAGGGTAAGAGGAGAGTGCCCGCAACTGTCGCGGGGCTCGTGTGGGATCAGAAGACTGGCTGGTCTGGCAGCGGGTTGTTGGGGTGACTGCATTTCCTTGTGATGTGACCTCTGAAAACCCCGAGAATGTCGAGTGGGAAGAAGCATGAAGACCTAGAACGCTACGAGGTCCAGTTTGAATTCTCTGCCATCAACTCCTGCTGGCGGCGTCTGCGCTCTGTACATGCTGGGTTTTACCTCTCACGTGCTCACATCAAAATTAGCAAAAAGTTAGTACATTTTTAAGTTAACTTGGATTTTAACATGACTGGATCAGAAGGGATAATTGTGCTCGTCTTGGACGCTTGACAGGAGGCTTCATGAGTGTGAATTCACCTGCGGAGATGGAACTGGCTGAGGGTCTCTGCCGCGTTTAGGGCGCAGGAGTGCCGCGCACGGCTCTGGCCGGTCTCGAGGCACCTCCCCTGGTACAGAAGTGACTTGTGGCGTGCTCTCGCAGCGTCAGCGGCGTTTCCAGGGTCCCCTCGGGCTGTGCCCCTGCGTCTCAAGTGGGAGGAAGTACCTTCTGTGTCTGCCACTCACGGACACACAGCCTGAGCACGGCTCCAAGAATCAGAGTGGGCGCCCGGGACTCGCAGCTTTCAGCCCTTCCTTGGAGGCGTAGAAACAACTTGAGAGTAAAAAGTCAAGTTCAGTGCGATATTTAAAAGGGCAAACTTATGAGTGGAAAACATCCAAAATTCAGGAGGAGTTTCAGTTAAGGTGAAAAAGGCAGGTGAGGTCCCTTTCTGTTTCTCTTGACAGAAAGGGAAGAGAGAAGGAGGCTGGTGAGCCTTTGCGCTGCTGTCCGGGTCAGCAAGAGGGAAGGGTCCCAACTACACGATCCTGGCTTGGCAGAGTCATGGGCACTGGGCTGTGGGGGACAATCTGACTAGGAGACCCGGGGTGAGGGGTGGGGTCCCCAACGCTCTGAATGCAGCAACAGCCCCTCTGGGCCATTCCTGCGTTCTCAGAGGAGGCGCTGCCCTTGGTCCTGGTTTTCAGGCCTTTATGCTGACTCTCACGCTGGTCCGATGGCATAAACTTGCTTCCCAGCCCCAAGGGGACTCTGTGGAAGGTAGGGCTCCTCCATGTGACTGAGGAAGGGAGGTGGGCTCTGTCCTCCACGGCTTGTGGTGAGGACACCTTGTGAGTCAGTCCTGGCTGCGTTTCCTTGAACGGATTTGGTGTGTCCCCAGGCGAACTCACTAATACTAACAAACTGACCCAAGCAGAACTTAGAGCCTGTGTGCTCACCTTTCCCTTCCTGCTCGTTCCAAAGCCAAGGGTGCTATTTTTATTTACCTACTGTTCCAGGTGACCTTTGGGTGGCTCCCTTCCGACAGCCTGGGAGGTGTCCCCCTGTCCTCCTGGGCTCCAAGGTGCTCTTCTGTCCTCAGTGGGATGAGCCTGGCGGTTGGAGGAAGACTGTTCTCCTCCTCAGCTGTGCTTGCATACACTTGCTCTCCCCATTTGTAGACATCTGATGGCTCTCGGTCTAAATAATGTTTCAATGAACATCTTTGTACATAAAGGCTTGTGATTGTGTCGTTTATTCGTTATGATAAATTTTTAGACTTGAAATTCATTTGCCAGAGGAAATTCACACTGAAAGACTCTAACCGTCTATAAATTTCCAGTAGAAAATTTGAACCGATTTATAATCCCGCCAGTTCTTCACCAACAAAATGAATCATGATTAAGAAATTGATTCCCCAGTTTGACTAGTGAAAATAGTGATCAGAATTAATCTACGCTATCTGTTCAGTGGTGGCACCTGGCACCTGTTGTCCACAGGAGGGCCCACCGCATGCTGGGTGTTTCATAGACATTTTAAAGGGTGGAATAGTTCCTTCCTTTTACCATGACCCAGAAAAGTCTCAGGTTCAGTGAAGGGCCTGGCAGGCCAACCACGAGCAGTGAGGGCCAGTGTCCTGGGAGAACATCCCTTCTGCAGACCCTCCCAGTGTGTTTACAGTCAGCAGTTTGTGTGGCTTGCGTTTTCTCCATAGGTGGGTGTACTTTTGTCTTAATTTTTCTAAACAACCGTATTTGCAATATAATCAATATGTGATATGGTAGACTCATGGTAGACCCGCTGTTGCACGAGTTTCGAGAAATGTGCACGTTCACGAGCACAGCTGCACGGGCGAGATGGAGGGCCCGCACCCCGCCACCCCAAAGGCTCTGTGCACAGCCTCTGCTGTGGCTCAGCTGGCTCCAGTAACAGAGGCGGGGCAAGTCCATGCATGTGGACAAGTTCACTTGTCCTTGGTGTGGGTGCTGGTCCTTGGTGTGGGTGCTGGTCCTTGGTGTGGGTGCTGGTCCTTGGTATAGATGCTCATCCTTGTCTCGGACGCTGGTCCTTGTCTCGGACGCTGGTCCTTGTCTTCCTTCCTGCTGTGCTGAACTGTCTCTGCTCACATGTATCATATGTCTCTTTTCCTTGTTTAGAAATTTTGTAAGGATTTTTCCACCCAAGCCTCCCACCTGGGGGAGGTAAAGGGACTCCTGCCTTACCTCTGCCCATGTGGAAATTGGCCACCGCACAGTTTGTCCTTGGCTGGCCTGGTCACCAATTCAGTCTTGGCTCAGAGAAGACACACGCAGCATGGACGCTGGTCCTTGTCTTGGACACTGGTCCTTGGTATGGACACTGGTCCTTGGTATGGGTGCTTATTCTTGATATGGGTGCTGGTCCTTGGTATGGACGCTGGTCCCTGGTATGGACCCTGACTCCCCCTATGGATGCTGATCGCCTTTTTCAGCCTTCTTTTCCCACCCATGCTCCAGGGGGCCCCTCTGGGGCTGCCATCAGTACCTTGCCTACTGGGCCCCTTCTGCTTCTGAAGCCAGCTCCCTCTCTGGGCTGAAGGCCAGCCCTTGGTGGAAGCAAGGTTTCTGGTGCAGTTGGGAGAATAGGATGGGAGTGGCCGAGGAGGTGGCCTCTCCTAAGCACTTCACAGAGGGATTAGGAAGCAGGCGTGGCACCTCTGCTGGTCTTCATGGAGTCTGGGTAAATCTCATCAGTTGGCACCTGGAACAGGGTTGTGGGGAGACTGGTTGGGAAATGGTTGGATGTAGGATGAGGGCTCCCGCTGAGGGCGCCAGGGCCAGTGGGAAGCCCAGAGAGCAGCTTTCTTTGGGTGAAATAAGCGACATTCCACAAGTCAGCCAGCAATGATACAAAGGACCATGTTGCTCCCTACCTGCTCCCACCCCCCACCCTGCTGGTTCAGGCGGCAGGGAAGATATACAGCCGCCTTTGCAGCATAAAGCAGCTGCAGTTCTATGCCATGGGCGGAGCTCCTCACGCTGGCCCCCGGGTAACGATCCCAGAGGGTTTCTCCCAACAGTCCTGCCTCACCCTTCCTGGCCTCGCTCCATGCCCCTCATGTCCTCGGGAGCTTAAAGTTTTTGAGACATGAAGTCGCCTGTGTAGACAGGCCATCTGGTGAAAGAAGGGCTCTGCCCCGGCTCATCGCGTCTGAGTTCAGTTTGCGTCAGAGTCCTTGGGCTCCATGGCCCCTCCCGCCAGGGCCCAGAGCTCCGGATACCTCACTGTGGGCAGCGAGGGTCAGCTGTGTGGCTGCCTCTGGGCCTCACACCCTGCAATGCTTCACCGTGACTTCTGGGGTTCTGCTGTGAGCAGGCTCAAAGTCACGGCCTGGTCCTCCCGTGGATCTTGAGCCCAGCTGCTCTAGGGTTTGCTGACCCCGAGAAAGCCCAGAAGACGAGCCCCTGGGCCCTGGCGGCACCAGAGCACCCGGCCTGTGGCTCCTGTCAGCTGACACTGTGGCGCAGGGCTAGGCCTCCTTCTCTGGAGTGTCAGCAACAGGAGCGCTTGGAAACATTCAGTGGACAGAGAAACGAGCGAGATCTGCTCTCCTGCCGTCCTCTCTGGGCCTGGATGGCAGTTAGCCTGCAGTTCTGTCTTTTGGTCGGTACAGGAGGAGTCCTGCTCTAGCAGCTCCGGCCTCCCAGTCGCTCTTTCTGAGAAGTCCTCACGTGCAGGGGGTGGGAAGTGTCTCGCTGCCCCTGCAGCTGGAGCAACGGGCAGATGTCGAGCCCACACCAGGAGCCCAGAGAAGCGGCCAGGTGGGCTCGTGAGCCCAGGATGGCTGTGGCACCGGCCACACGTGAGGTGGGGATATCGGCCACTCTCACGGGGTGCCGACTTGAGTTCCGGTATACCAAACACCTACCCCCAGGTTATTCGCACCTGATGCAGTGAGATGCAGTTTGAGAAATTCTTCATGCAATATTACGGTTCAAATGATCTGACCACACTAATCATTAATAACTTTGGCTGTTATCACAAACCACCTTTTGATATTGCGCTGTGAAGTCCCACATAAGTAAAGTATCACCATGCAAAAACAGAAGAGTCAGGAGCGGGCCCTGAACACTGCACGGAAGTCTAGCTGTGTGTTGACAGGTGCTTGCGGCCAGAGGGAAGCGGCTTCAGAAGGGCAGCGGCTGTCAGCGCTGGGACCAGGAGTGGGAGTGGCAGGAGCTGCGGCAGGGTCAGCGAGAGGAGGGCCAGCTGCTCGGCGGCAGCTTCCTGCCCGCGGTCCGGCGCTCAGCGAGCGCACGGGGCGATGCGAGGGCCCCGCCCGGGGCCAGGGCCTCCCTGCCGCCCTTTCAGGATCGAGCCTCCAACCTGCTCTCCACGCAGCCACCCAGAGCCAGGGTCCCTGCCCTGCACCGAGTGCGTGTCATTCAATCCTTATTCTCACATGTGGAGGTTGAAGCCCAAGGTCCCAGCACCAACAAGACCAAGTCCCAGAGGTCTCGGAGCCTCCCTCACCACACAGCTTCCTGGTGGCCAGTGACAGCATTTAAATAAACACCTTTCCAGGAGGATTTGGAGGCAAGGCCATGGTTCTCCGATTCTAAGTGGGGGACACAGTTTCCACCCCATCAACAAGGAAATGAGGCTGGGCCCCCTGCCCCTGTCCATGTGACTGCCTGGCCCCTGACGGCCCCCACTCATCGGCAGAACTCGCGTCCTGGGTGGAGAGGCCCAGAGGAGCTGCCTCTTTGTAACTTTGTAACTTCTCCCCTCCCAGGCCTGGCCTCCTCGGAAGAGCACTCTCTGGTGCCAGTCTGATCCTGAAGAGAGGAAGGGGGGCCTGGAGCGAGGCCAGGATGCGCGCTGATAGGAACTGCTTCCCCACTGCAGCCCCAGCCCCCGTGCCGCTTCACGGGCCCCCGCTCCCTCTGTCCCTTAGCTGTGCTGAGCGGACCACACCTTCAGGCTAGTCTTCTCAGCAAGTCTTCCTTCCAGCATCAAAGCCCCCTGGGTCCTGGGATTAGCCTCCTGGAAAGGTCCAGACTTTACCTGGAGTAACAATAGCTCTTGCCCTGGGCTGGGCTGGGCTGGTGCTTGGCCTTGGGTTAAGGGCTTTATGGATGAAAAATTGAGGCGCATGTGGGATCAATCACCAGTTTCCGCAGCTTATGAGGGTGAGGGGGTCACGAGACCCAGGCGCTCCAGACTTGACTGGGAGCCACACGCGTGGGCGCTGAGACGCCGTGACGATCCCGGTCGTTGGCCGTATGCTCCATGCTGACAGCCTGCCGTCTCCACAGGAAATCCAACGACCTCTAGAAATTTGGGAAATCCTAAGAAGTAGGTCCTGACCTCTTGTTGCACTTTCACTTTCTCGCTTTGGTTCACTGAGGAAGTGAAAATTCCAAACTAACACGTGACACTCATTCAGATCATTGGGGTTTGTGTCTGTGCTTTTTCCCACAAACTGGCAAGAAGACACAACCCACAGAAAACTTTGCTGCTCCCAGCTGACTTCTGGGGGAAGGACATGTGCCCCAGGAGGCTCCGTCCACGTGGCTGGACTGGACACAGTGAGAGGGCCTCCTCGCTGTCCTGCCACCTGCGACCCTGTGCCTTCCATGGTCCTGGTCACCCTGAGCTTGGTGTCTTACGTGCCGGGCGCTCAACAACAACTGGCAGGATGGCGCAGGCGGGAAAGACGCCTTCCGCTGCCCTCTGCGCCTCCCAGCGCCCTGGAACTGGAGCCCAGGCAATGGTCAGGGGCTCCCTGGGGGCTCAGAGGTTAGAGCGTCTGCTCCAATGCGGGAGACCCGGGTTCGATCCCTGGGTCGGGAAGATCCCCTGGAGAAGGAAACGGCAACCCACTCCGGCACTCTTGCCTGGAGAATCCCATGGACAGAGGAGCCTGGTGGGCTGCGGTCCACAGGGTCGCAAAGAGTCGGACACGACTGAGAGACTTCACTCACTCACTCACTCACTAACGGTCAGGTGAAGGTGAAGCATCAGCTTCAAGGATGATAGAAACTGATGCAATTCAAAGAGATCATTAAAAAGTTACCTCGATTAAGGATGTGGTGGACAGAAGAAGGCCCAGAGTTGTTGGCCTCCAGAACCCCTGAACCTGTGAACATGCTGCGTCCTGTGGCAGCTGGACCTGCCCTTGTGATCAGCTGAGGACGTCGGGATGTGAGGTAATGCTGGGTCGCTGGGTGGCCCGACGTAATCAGTTCTGTTCAGTCATTCAGTCATATCCAACTCTTTGTGATCCTATGGGCTGCAGCACGCCAGGCCTCCCTGTCTATCACCAACTCCCGGAGTTTACTCAAACTCATGTCCATCAAGTTGGTGATGCCATCCAATCAACTCATCCTCTGTTGCCCCCTTCTCCTGCCTTCAATCTTTCCCAGCATCAGGGTCTTTTCAAATGAGTCAGTTCTTCTCATCAGGCGGCCAAAGGATTGGAGCTTCAGCTTCAGCATCAGTCCTTCCAATGAATATTCAGGACTGATTTCCTTTAGAATGGACTGGTTGGATCTCCTTGCAGTTCAAAGAACTTTCAAGAGTCTTCTCTAACACCACAGTTCAAAAGCATCAATTCTTTGGCGCTCAGCTTTCTTTATAGTCCAACCCTCACATCCATACATGGCTACTGGAAAAGCCATAGCTTTGACTAGACAAAACTCTGTCAGCAAAGTAATGTCTCTGCTTTTTAATATGCTGTCTCAGTTGGTCATAACTTTGCTTCCAAGGAGTAAGCATCTTTTAATTTCATGGCTGCAGTCACCATCTGCAGTGATTTTTGAGCCCAAGGAAATAAAGTCTGTCACTGTTTCCACTGTTTCCCCATCTATTTGTCATGAAGTGATGGGACCAGATGCCATGATCTTAGTTTTCTGAATATTGAGTTTTAAGCCTACTTTTTCACTCTCCTCTTTCACTTTCATCAAGAGGCTCTTTAGATCTTCTTTGCTTTCTGCCATAAGGGTGGTGTCATCTGCATATCTGAGGTTATTGATATTTCTCCCAGCAATCTTGATTCCAGCTTGTGCTTCCTCCAGCCCAGCGTTTCTCATGATGTACTCTGCATATAAGTTAAACAAGCAGGGTGACAACATACAGCCTTGATGTACTCCTTTCCTGATTTGGAACCAGTCCGTTGTTCCATGTCCAGTTCTAACTGTTCCCTCTTGACCTGCATTCAGATTTTTCAGGAGGCAGGTCAGGTGGTCTGGTATTCCCATCTCTTGAAGAATTTTCCACAATTTGTTGTGATCCACACAGTCAAAGGCTTTAGCATAGTCAATAAAGCAGAAATAGATGTTTTTCTGGAACTCTCTTGCCTTTTCGATGATACAATGGATGTTGGCAATCTGATATCTGGTTCCTCTGCCTTTTCTAAAACCAGCTTGAACATCTGGAACTTCATCATTCACGTATTGCTGAATCCTGGCTTGGAGAATTTTGAGCATTACTTTACTAGCGTGTGAGATGAGTGCAACTGTGCGATAGTTTGAGCATTCTTTGGCATTGCCTTTCTTTGGAATAGGAATGAAAACTGACCTTTTCCTGTCCTGTGGCCACTGCTGAGTTTTCCAAATTTGCTGGCATATTGAGTGCAGCACTTTCACAGCATCATCTTTCAGGATTTGAAAGAGCTCAACTGGAATGCCATCACCTCCACTAGCTTTGTTCATGTGATGCTTTCTAAGGCCCACTTGACTTCACATTCCAAGATGTCTGGCTCTAGGTGAGTGATCACACCATCGTGATTATCTGGGTCATGAAGATCTTTTTTGTATAGTTCTCTGTGTATTCTTGCCACCTCTTCTTAATATCTTCTGTTAGGTCCAGACCATTTCGGTCCTTTATTGAGCCCATCTTTGCATGAAATGTTCCCTTGGTATCTCTAATTTTCTTGAAGACATCTCTTCTTTCCCATTCTATTGTTTTCCTCTATTTCTTTGCATTGGTCACTGAGGAAGGCTTTCTCATCTCTCCGTGCTCTTCTTTGGAGCTCTGCATTCATACGGGCATATCTTTCCTCTTCTCCTCTGCCTTTTGCTTCTCTTCTTTTCACAGCTATGTGTAAGGCCTTTTCAGACAACCATTTTGCCTTTTGGCATTTCTTTTTCTTGGGGACGGTCTTGATCACTTCCTCCTGCACAATGTCATAAACCTCCGTCCATAGTTCTGCAGGCACTCTGTCTATCAGATCTAATCCCTTGAATCTATTTCTCACTTCCACTGTATAATCATAAGGAATTTGATTTAGGTCATACCTGAATGGTCTAGTGGTTTTCCCTGCTTTCTTCAGTTTAAGTCTGAATTTGGCAATAAGGAGTTCATGATCTGAGCCACAGATCAGCTCCCGGTCTTGTTTTTGCTGACTGTATAGAGCTTCTCCATCTTTGGCTGCAAAGAATATAATCAGTCTGATTTGGTGTTGACCTGGTGATGTCCATGTGTAGAGTCTTCTCTTGTGTTGTTGGAAGAGGGTGTTTGCTCTGACCAGTGTGTTCTCTTGGCAAAACTCCAGAGGGTCCTAATAAGGGAGGAGGGGGGCAGGGTGGTCAGTCAGGAAGTGGGTGTGACTATGGGAGCAGAGGTCAGGACCAGAGAGATGGTGGGGGAGGGGCCAGGAGCCAAGCAAAAAGTGGCCTCTAGGAGCTGGAGGAGCAGGAAGGACTGTACCCTGGAGGCCCCTGAAGAGCAGCCCTATAGACAGTGGGCCTTAGCCCAGGGGCCTGTCTCTGCCCTTCCCAAATGCAGGATGAGGTTTTGTTTGTTTGGAGACATTTGTTACAGCAGCAAGAGGAAGTGAGCCCAGGGTTCAGCTTCTCTGGGGGCTGCAGACAGATGGGGACATGGACCTGGCCCCCCTCGCTCTGGCCTCACCAGCAGCCAGCGCCTGAGGTCGGACCCTCAGGGTGCGTGTCCAGTGCTCCAAAGACCCTCACTCCAGATGCCCTCTGGCAGGGAGAATTGCAGATATGTCCACCTGAGTCCTTGCAGGAAGAGGCCCGGAGCAGGGCGGGGAGGCCAGAGGGCTGCGGAGGGGGTCTGGCTCGGGGCTCGGCCCTGCGGGCCGGCGGGGAGGCTGGCTCCGCTCAGACGCCCTGGGAGCCTTTGTCTCACAGCAGTCGGATGCAGCCAGGTGCGCGCTCCAGAACCCAGAGCATTTCTGTAGGAAAATGCTCAGCTCTTTCCAAAACGCCACGAGCGCGTTAGTGATGGGAGTAAATAACAGGCGGGGGAGCAGCTGCTACTGACTCACGACACTTCTTCTTTAAATATGTTTTCTGCGGAGGAACCAAGGGCTTTCAGAAGCATTTTGCTCTGAAATATTCACGGAATGTTTCTTGCTTTTCCTTATGACAGTGACAGTTTTAGTTTTGTGAGCTGACTCATGGGACCCGCGGCAGAGCCAGAGAGGGGGCAAGCTGGGGCGCCGGGCCGCGGCTCCTGCAGTCGCTGTGGAGTGACACCTGGCCCTTCACGGTGTCTTTCTGAGATGGCGGTTGCCTCCTCTACAAGCCTAGGCTGAAACCGCTGCCCGGAGCCACGTACACAGTGTGGGAGACACGCGCGGTGTGGCCGGGTAGCTTGGAGGCGGGACTTGGCCTGAGGTGCGGGCACGGTGTGCCTGGTTCCTGAGCTGCTCCCCTCCAGCTGCATTTCTGGAGGGATCTGTCCTGATGGAGGGTGGGCGGACGACAGGCTGCAGTGTTCGCTGAGCTGGTCCCTGGGATCCGCTGGGTTCGGTACTCTTAGACGCTGAGCTACCAAGCGCCAAGAATTTCTACACGATTTTCTCGCTCATTTTTTCTGTACCTCCTGGAAGTGTGGTTAAGCTACCGATTAGGTTCTTTGGTGTGAAGACTGTGACCTGGGCGCTGGCCCTGCCAGTGTTCAGAGTGAGGGCCGCACACACCCTCCTGGCGAGTCCTCGGCCCGCTCTCCAGGTTTGCAACAGCACCGCTGGCTGCCTGCTCACTGCGGGCTCTAACCTGCTCAGAGCCGCGGGGTCGAATGCTTGAGACGGAGCCAGGAGCGTGCTCACCCCGTGGAGTTCACGCGCCAGGCACCCAGGGTACCCATGCTGTGTTGTGCGGATAATAACCAGCAGCCAAGTCTCCGACTTTGAGTCAACACCTCCGCGCTCTTGGTGAGGAGAGCAGAGTCCAGTCTTGCCCTTGCCTGCTGTTTATCAGCACGGTGAAATGGGAAGCTCTCTCACTGGTTCAAGCCACAGAGCCCCCCGCTCCTGCCAAGGCCATGCCCCTCTGGGGCCCGGGGTAGTCCCGTGGGCTCCCTCACCAAGCCCACTCAACCTGTGCCCGAGGCACCTCACAGGGCAGCCCACGGGGGGACGTCGTCCTGGGGTCCTGGGCAGAAGGTGTGGCTGCAGGGTTTCCAGGAGAGTGCGTGGCCCGAGGGCTGGTCTGGAAGCGACTCTAAGACGCTGGGGCTTTGCAGGCTCTTGCTTTGGGGCAGCTGCCCTCCTTAGAACTGACTGGACGCTTTTCTTCTCCTGGGTCCTGAACCGAGTCCTGGGGCCACCACAGCATGTCCCTTGAGCCGGGCAGGTTTAAACGACAGCAGCGTGGTCTCCCACCGTTCTGCGGCCAGAGTAACGTCAGGGCTGCCGGTGAGCGTGTCCCTCTGGAGGCTCCAAGGGTCTCTGTGCCAGCCCCCGACCCTGGCTCCCGGGGTTCTGGGCTCGGGCGGCGTCGCCTTGGCCTCTGCTCCGGCTCCGTCTTCTCAGGGCCCCTCCTGTGTGCCCCTCTTGCTACCGCGAGGACACTGGCCTCTGGGTCAAGGGCCATCCAGGGAGTGTGAGCCCCCCTCCATTCCGAATTGTCTGTAAAGACCCGCTTTACGCCCGAGGTCAGGCTCTGACGCGCTGGGCTTGGAGGGAGGTCGTTTAATTTACTGCGCATGTTGTCATCATGATGGATGAAATGGCTTAGAAAAGAGTATCTGCTTAAAGGGCTTCCCAGGTGGCTGAGTGCCGGAGGTGCAGGAAACCCAGGTTCGATCCCTGCGTCGGGAAGATCCCCTGGAGGAGGAAATGGCAGCCCACTCCCGTACTCTTGCCTGGGAAATCCCATGGACAGAGGAGCCCAGCAGGGTACGGTCCATGGGGCGGCACAGAGTCAGACACAACGGAGCTTACACACCACGCGATCTGCTTCAGATTTTCCTCAGTATTTTCTGAGAACCTATTTGTCCAAAGCCCCCAGGGAGTGGAGATGTAATAGAAACCAGCGCCTGAAAAGACAAGATGTACATGCTGTACATGAAGCCGGGAACACATCCCAAGACGGCCTATGTGATCAGACGCATGATCGAATGTGCTGCTGGACCCCAACAGAGCGGGAACGGCTGGGAGCTTCTAAACGGTAAGGAGATGGGGTTGATGTGGATAAAAGCCCCGCGACGGAGCCGGCAGTGACAGTGGTCCTCGGCTCTGCTCTGCTGAAGGACCCACTGGTTGTGACGGGGCTCACCCAGGGAAAGCCCCCGGTCACGGGTGGGAGGCGGGAGCAGTCCTGAGCAGTCCTGCAGTCCTGGGACCACGCGCAGGGAGCAGGGACGCCTCCTCTTGGTCTAGAAGAATCCATCCCACAGTTTTCACCAGCCCTTACTGACAAATAGGATTTTAAATCCCTTTATCTGGGGACAAACAGAAAGTGTGTGCTCCTGGTGAATAACTTGAGCTCATACTCTTGCCAGCTGTTAAGGGACACATGCAAAAAAAAAAAAAAAAAATCGGTGGCATCTGGTCAGCACTGATACTTTGTGACAGAAGTATTTTCTTCCTGGGGGTGTTTTCTAAGAAACCACATTTCAGAATCCCAGTCTCTTCAGCCCCCGGCCCCTGACCTTTGACCTCTTTGAAAAACAAAGAGGAAAGTGATCGTGTTGACCCGAGCCCCTGGGCGCATCGCTGGGCAGGGCAGAGGGGCAGCTGGGAGAGGGCCCAGCGCTTGCCTGAGGTCTTGCTGCGTCTGCCCCTGGGGGTGCAGAGAAGCCTGGCTCACACGCCGAGGTGTCTCCCCAGTGCCAGGCGGCCTCTCCCTCCTCTGCCCTCTTAACGCTTACGTTCTGGGGCTTTAGGCTTTCATTTTTTTTAAGTAAATAATGTCCGGTGATGCATTCATTAACACAATTTTTTTCTGTGAAATTATCAAGTCTTCTTGGCCAGATTTTTCCAAGAATGCCAAGGACCCAGGCCAGTTTTGAAAGGGAAGTTTAGGAGAAGGTATCACTTCCAGGCTGGAGAGCTCCCCTCCCCAGAGCTGGGCCCTCGCAGACCTGTTGTGTGTGGTGAGAGTGTGAGCTTTGCTGGAAGGGAAGCTCTGAGGGGCCAGGCACCCTCTCAGGGACTGGGGTCCCCTTTCGGAGGGCCCCCTACCCACCGTTCTCACTTCCCCTTCTGCTGCCCTGAGGTCCCCATGGAGGCTGCGGCCTGCAGAGCCCCCTGCCCCGAGACCCGCTGGGTCTTTGCATGGAAGGGCGCAGGCCACTTGGCAGACGGCAGAAACCATGGAAAGGGCTCCTTCCTGAGGTCAGCACAGGACAGGAGAAGAGCTGGCGACGACTTCAGCAACAGAGAAGAGAGGAACACGGGCCTCTGCGCCCGCCAGTTTCCCAGTCCCGGTCTCAGTCGCCGGGGAAGTGGGGAAAATGTTTCCACCTTGTTACCTGGGGCAGCCTAGCAGCTGAGCGACTGCTAGCATCAAGTGGCTTGGAAAGTGGCGATGGCCCCGTGTCTCTGCTGGCACTGCTGCTGGCCTTGCAGGGACTGGCTGGGCCCTGTGCCCTCCCTCCGTGCCCACCGCCAGCTCTGTTCCCGGCAAGGGCACCGTGTCTCCCCTTCTGAACTGCAGACCCCCTAAGACGCCCCAGTGGAGCTCAGAGAAGCAACATGAGCTCTGTGTGTGGGAGGGACCTGGGACCTGGGAGAGGGCGTCACGCAAAGAGGCTCAGATCCTGAAAGAGGCCCCACTCCCTCAGGGGTCCACTCCAATGGTGGAACTGCGGGCTCTTGCTCTGAACAGAGGGGACGGACGGTGCGCAGTGGGAATACAGCCCCTGCCCCATGTGCCAGCGGGCCGGAGCAGAAACCGGGGTGCGGTGGTCCCGGGGCCGTGGCGCTGGGACCCCGTGCGCCAGGTGGGCACCCGCTGGCAGCTCGTTGGGAAGGTCTGCTCCCCTCTCGGCTGCAGCTCTTGAAGCTGTGACTCTGGCGGCTTGAAGCTTCTCTGAAGGTGTGACTTTGCTGTCGGAGCTGGAGTGGCAGGCGGACGTGAGGGAAGACGCGCAGGCCTCTGCCTGACGAGACCACCCTCGCTGTTCCGGAGGTGCTCAGGTGGGGCTCCACCCGGCACGCGGAAGCTCTGCCCCCGCCGCAGCCTGGGAAGGGCCGAGTGACGGCGCGAGTCAGTCGGGTGTCGTTTCGGGCTCACAGGAGCAACGCTCATCTGGAGCTTCGCGCTGAGCGTGCGCTGTAGCTGATGCCCCGCCTTGAGCCGTGACGGCGACCGAGGTCTCGGCCGGCACCTCTTGCTCCCGCGAGGCCCCCTTGCCCCTCCCGCTCTCCTGGGCCCAGGGGGAGGTGCTCAGGCACCTGCTGTCCCTGCACACCCTGGTCCCGGGAGCCCCGGAGACATCCAGGCTCTGTCCTGCCCCTGGGGCAAGCCAACCGCGTCTTCCAGGAACTTGTGTTTCCACCCTCCTGTCTGGTCATCCTTTAACTGGCTTTTCTCCAGGCTCTGCCCAGGTTTCAGCTGAGAGAGGTGCCTGATTCCTGCATGTGGAGCCTCCTCCGTCCCCCGCCAGGACGCAGATAGCTGGGTGAGCCTGTGACGCTGGTGTCTTTCTGTCGGACCTGGGAGAGGCCTGTGCCTCTGGGACCCGGGTGTCCAGGAGCAGTGACCTGCGTGTGTCTTAGTGTGCAGAGCCACAGCTTCGTCTTGCTTTGCTTTTTATGAATCGCTTCTGCGTATTTTATCTCATCAATCTCAGGAAAACCAGGATCTCCCAAGTCAGAAAGAGCCGACGGGGGCGGGGCGGGGCGAGAGGGGGGTGGGTTAGGGAGACGTAAGCCCAGGAAACACGTTTCCACAGAATCTGAGTCAGTGAGTTTGGGGGAGAAGGTACAGAAAAAGGTTTCGCATTATTTTTTGCTTATAATTGTCACTGTGAAAAGAGCTGTTGTTTTATGGAGTGATATAAATTTGAAAAAATAGTTATGTTGAAGAAGATAAATGCAGCTCTGAATTGTAGGTCAAACGTTTTTCAACCTGGTGGACTGTGTGGGCAGTTTTCCAACAAGGCTTTAAGTTGTAGGTCAAATGAATCCATTATATAATGGCTTTTTCTAGGTGCTGTGTTTCTATCATGTAATATGTATTTTATCATGATGTTTTTGAAGGTGCTGCTTATTTCTGGTCCTCAAGCGGAGGGGTGTCCTCTGGAGGGGATGTTGAGCTCCATCTGGAGGGGCTGCTAGGCGTCACCTGGAGTCCCTCGGGGAGACACGTGGCTAGCCGTGAGCCTGTGTGCAGCCCTGGCTCGGAACCGCCTCTTAGCACAACCAAGAGGGAAAACCGAGATGCCCCTCTGTTCAAAGAAGTAACTAGTTGGAAAGTCTGAACTTAAGCCATGCCACAGAAGCTCTGGTGAGATAAGAATATCCCAGGATGCATGTCATCAGCTGTGTTTTCTCATACCTCTTTCCTAGTGCACTCCACGTAAGCTTGTAATCCTACTCAGAACAATTTCGTATCTTGCTATCTTTAATCAAGTTTATAATCAGTCTCTCTGTTACTATGTAGTCTTTAAACCCTAACTGTAACAGGCTGCTTAATGCCCCACAAAGCGTTTCTTTGGAAGATTGTCAGCACCATAAGGCTCTTGCCAACAGCCCCTGCCGCCTGCCGCCCAGATCCCCGCGTAGCGGAGCCTAAGCCGGCCCTGCTCTCAGAACTGTTGCCACACTCGAACCTCTTCCCGCCAGCGGAACCAGTTTCTGTGCCCCTGGCGGATGAGATGCCTGTTGTGCCACAACTTATCACGGATGTTTTATAACAAAATGGGTCAGCAATCATTTTCATCACACGATTTGACCATGAGCAAGGTGGGTTATTCTCTCATTGAGTTATAATTTCCTTTCACCACCATCTAGTAGAATAGTGATGGGTTTCCTATCAATTTGATTGATCTTGCCACACGGCAAGATCTCAGCCTCTCTGGGGTGCCAGAACTCATCGAGAACAGTGATAATCTCAATCTTTCTATTATCAAAGACCTTTTCATTGTCTTCCCCACAAAGCCTATGTTCATTTGTACATTGATGCATCTTACCATTTTGTTGATCAAAGGCATATTTAATTGCCAAAGAGCAGCTGGTGAGTGTTGAATGATTTGATGTGATTCCACCAAAAGCAAAGACTGTTTTAGCTAATTGGTGTAGTTCAGGTGATTACTTGGGGATCCCCGTGACAACTCCCACTTCTCAGATGGTCTGAACCTGTGCCACCTTCTTCCTGAAATCACAACAGGCCCAGACCCTGCTGGTGTGCCTGGGAGTGGGGCTTATGGAGAGGAAGTGTCTGTTCATCTACCCTGCCTTCCAGGGCCTCAGGCACCCCAAGCTCACCCACTTTTACAAAGTCACATTAGGACTCAGAGCTCTGAGGAGCTCACAGAGATTCTCCATGTGACGAAATGGGTGGGAGCATGGCTGGTTTCCTGAGACTGGCAGCCGGGTCGCCGCAGTCTGTGATATTCCCGAGGGCCCAGGCTTCGGCAGTTGAAGTGCTTTATTTCACTTAGGTGTCGGGCTTGGACCCACAAGAACCAGAATTTAACGACAGTGGTAACAGGTGGGCCAGACTGGCGTGTGTGCTGATGGCCTGCCCAGAGCGGGGTCCCTGGGCCAGGCAGACCTGTTCTGGGCATGGCTGCACCTCAGCCAGGGAGTTTAGACCCTCTGACCGCACTGTTCCCTCCTGCAGAAGGAGACGACAGCTCTCCCTCCAGAGCTGCTGTGAGGTTAGATGGAACAGGGCTTCCCCGGTGGCTCAGAAGGTAGAGTCCGCCTGCAGTGCAGGAAGCCTGGGTTCAGTCCCTGGGTCAGGAAGGTCCCCTGGAGAGGGAAACACAACCCACTCTAGTATCCGTGCCTGGAGAATTCCATGGACAGAGGAGCCTAGAGGCCTAAATGAAACACGCACTTATGGCAGTGCTCAGTAGAAGCGCGAACAGTATCAATTCTTGGCGGTCTCGTTTCTGCCACCCAGAGAAAAAGAGTTATCTGTTGGGTCCAATTTTATAGATTTCTGAAGGCTCAGACCAATGCAAATCCCAAGTGCTAACAAGCTTGCAGGAAAGCTTGCTGACACCCCAGGCAGAGAATCTTCCGACTGAATCCTTCAGCAGTTACATCCAGCCTCACCCTGCCGGGTGCGGGTCTGTGTCTGCAGCTCACCAGCAATTCTAAGGCAGTGCCTGTCAGTGTTTCCGAGAAACACAGGCCTTTAGCACCTCTGTCCGCGCTTCGTGAGGTGGACGGCACACATGCTGTCTCTCGTCCCACCTGGAGTCTTGGGGGCTGGAGGAGGGCAGGGCCAGGTGTGGGAGCACTTCTGTCAGCTGATTGTGTGGCAGCAATGAACCAAAAAAAGACGTTCTCTTTTGATTTGGTCACTTACTGTCATAAGGTTTTATTTTTGCTGCGTTGTGGTGAACCAGACCACTGCTTTGAGCTCGCCTCCGTGCCTGGGACCCAGGACAGGAGAGGGCAGCTGACGGTGTGGAGCACAGACCCAGTTTCCAGTCGGATGAAGTCACCACAAGCGCCCACTGTTTGCAGCTGACACCACTGGAGCTTAGGGTGGCGACAAGGAGAGTGAGGCGCCCGTGAGGACCGGAGGGGTGTGGAGAGAAACAGAGGGGAAGAAGGAAGAAGAGGAGGAGGAAGAGAAATCAAGAGTTAGTAAAGGGCTGGTGACTCCAGCTTCCGATCTTTCTCTTCTTTGAAATCAGTGTCCCCAGGGCCGCTGGCCCCCTGGATGCCAGGGTTTTAGGGAACAGGATGGCAGTTCTAGAATATGATAGATTCCACACAGAATAGTAACCTACCTTCATCACGCTTCCCTCACACGTAAAGTATGCTGAAGATCAAACCCCACCGACCTTCATGCTCTTCGGTGATAGTCAGGTAACCGTCACTGTTCTCAGCGTCTTTGCAAGGGGATGGGTGGGAGCCCGTGGGGCCACTCCCCACTGACTGGTCCTCCTGGGGCGCTTGGGCCTGATCTCAGTGGTTCCCGAGGCTCTGGCACCTTCCCATGGTCAGGAACCCCTCCACTCCTGGCGCTGAATTAGGGCAGGTACTAGGTCCGCTGTCTTCACCTGACATGCTGGAAATAGGAGGCCTGGAAACCTTGTCAGCCTGTAGACTTTGGGTGGACTACCTTCAGGACCACAGCAGGGAGCTTGCCTGACATCGTGTTGTCCACTCTGGTGAGCTTTCCTCCCCTGGCGGCTGAGCTGCCGAGAGGTCCTTCTGCCCCTGGGGCAGCAACAAAGCATCACAGCCTTGGCCGCTGGCCCTACATGGCCCCAGACACGTGGCCAGCAAGAGCATCTGACGCGGACGGGCAGGCCCGAGGCGGACGGGCAGGCCCGACGGGGACGGGCAGGCCCGACGGGGACGGGCGGGCAGGCCCGAGGGCGGGGACGGGGCGGGGGGCAGCCGACGGGGACGAGCAGGCCGAGCGGGCAGGCCCGACGGGGGCAGGGCGGACGAGCAGGCCGAGGCGGACAGCCAGACCGGACGGGGACGAGCAGGGGGGGGGGGGGGGGGGGGGGCAGACGGCAGGCCGGACGGGGGGGGGGGGGGGGGGGACGAGCAGGCCGAGGCGGACGGAGGGGGGGGGGGGGGGGGGGGGGGGGGGGGGGGGGGGGGGGGGGGGGGGGGCGGACAGCCAGACCGGACGGGGACGAGCAGGCCCGAGGCAGACGGGCAGGCCCGACGGGGACGAGCAGGCCCGAGGCGGACAGCCAGACCGGGACGGGGGAGCAGGCCCGACGGGGACGAGCAGGCCCGACGGGGACGAGCAGGCCCGAGGCGAACAGGCAGGACGGGACGAGCAGGCCCGAGGTGGACAGGCAGGCCCGACGGGACGAGCAGGCCCGACGGGGACGAGCAGGCCGAGGGGACGGGCGGGGGGGGGGGGGGCGGGGGGACGAGCAGGCCCGAGGTGGACAGGCAGGCCCGACGGGGATGAGCAGGCCCGACGCGGAGCAGGCCGAGGGACGGCAGGCCGAGGCGGACAGGCAGGCCCGACGGGGATGAGCAGGCCCGACGGGGACGAGCAGGCCCGACGGGGACGAGCAGGCCTGACGGGGACGAGCAGGCCTGACCAGACAGAAGTGCTGTCTCTGCTGAAGGCAGGCCGCAGAGGAGGTCCCCAGAGCCTGCCACACATCCTCCATGTGGAGGCGGCAGGGCGTTCTCAGTCCAGCAGAGGAATCAGGAAGTGGTGACCTTGCTGTTGAGCTCAGCTTCTTCCTCTGATTATTAGAGCAGCCACCCTAGAATAGAACAGTGAAAGTGAAAAGCATGGACGGTCACTCTGAGTAGCTTCCTGAGAGACTGCCCAGCGGAGAGTCCTGGTGGCCCCTGGGGACGAAGGCCCAGCCTGCGTCTGATTCATGGTCTCTCTGCGGTAGCTGCCTCCGCCTCCCCACCGGGACACCGAGTTGACCCCTGCCTGGCAGGGTCTGGTGGATGAGCCAAGCGTTGTGCTGGAAGCAGCGGGGCCCTGCGTCACGACACGAGGATGAGCCAGCAGACGCCGGACGGAGAGGCACACGCCCAGGCCCGGCACCTGGGGCAATTCTGCCTGCAAACACGCAGCTTGTTGCTGTGTTGGGAGCGGAGCGGACAGGCAGCTGCTGGGCCCACAGAGGGCAGGAAGCAAGGGAGGCCCTCTGCAGCCCCAAGGCTCTCGGCGTGGAGGCAGGGCCCTGAATGCCCTGTCGTCTTGGGGGGTGGAGGGCAGGGGCTGGCCTGGCCGCTCCTAGAGCTGGCCTCCTCGAGTCTAGCGCCCAAGAGCAGGATGTGTGGCCGCCGCTCAGCCTGACGTCTGTTGCTCAGCGGGCCGGCCCTCGCTTCCTGGCCTGAGTCCTGCCGACGTGGACGGCAGACCTTCCTGGCATGAGCCGCTCGCTGTTTACTAAAGAAGGAACATGGTGTCTTCGGGACCTGGGGCCCCGTGAGATCACTGCGTCCGCCCTCACCTGCAGGTGGGAGCCCAGGACGATGAGAATCTGTAAAGGCAACGCTCCCAGGTAGAAAGGGGAGGCTCTACTAAACTTGGATTTCCGATGGACTAGCAATTCTGTTACTGCAAAGTGTGACCCAAATACTGCATGGGATGAAGCTGTGCTGAAAAATCCATCGTTCATCTTAAACTCACACTTAAATGTACGTCCTGCACTTTTATTTGCTAAATCAGGCCATGATCCCAAGGGCCTTCTCTGAAGCTTCATTTCGGGAGAAAATGGCCCAGAGCAGAAAGCTGGCCCCAGGGCCGGGGGTGGGGCAGGCGCGGTGAGAGGTGACAGGTGACAGGTGACAGAGGCGTGCGCGGCTCCGGCAGGCCTGGGCCGTGGTTTCTCGTAACACAAGGGGAGGTATTTTCGGCGCCGGCCTCTGCCCGGGCTTAACTTGGGCTTCAGAAGTTTCTTCTCCAAAGCAGCTGGTCTGTTTCTAGGGAGCGACTTGCTCGTGTCCTGAGGGTGTTGGGCGGACGGCAAGGAGCAGCGAGGGTCAAGATTCAGGGCCGGCAGAGCGCTGGAGGCTCCGGCAGCGGCGTCAGCTTGGTCCCGCTCAGGAGGCCGGCCTCCTGGGGTGGCTGCGTGGGCCGGTGCTTTCTGCCAACTCAGCAGGACCCGAGCGGGCGCTGGCTCTCCTTGGGCGTGGAGCCTGCCGAGCTCCACGGAGCTTCTGCTCTGACCTTGCCCCACAGCGAGCAGCTCCAGGAAAGGGTGCTGAGCAGGGCCAGGGATCACAAGTGCGGCGTTCACTGAGCAAAGACTTTAGACGCCCGCGTGTCCAGCCTCAGGGCAAACCCACAGAGACGGTGGGGAGTCACAGACGAGAGACCCTGGTCATGGTCAGTGCCAGGACACACGGCTGAGCCACAACAGCCTGCATCCAGGGATGTCTGTTGAGACGGGGAGAGAGAGGGGGATAGACGGGGAGAGACGGGGAGAGAGAGGGAGAGACGGGGAGAGAAAGGGGGATAGAGATGGGGAGAGAGAGGGGGATAGAGACGGGGAGAGAGGGGGGACAGAGACAGAGAGACGGGGAGAGACGGGGAGAGAGAGGGGGATAGAGACAGAGAGACAGGGAGACAGGGAGATAGAGACAGAGACAGGGAGATAGAGACAGAGACAGGGAGACAGAGAGACAGGGAGAGACGGGGAGAGACAGGGAGACAGGGAGAGACAGAGAGACAGGGAGATAGAGAGACAGAGACAGAGAGACAAGGAGAGACAGGGAGGGAGAGACAGAGAGAGACAGACAGGGAGAGACAGAGAGACAAGGAGACAGAGAAAGCCGGGGAGAGGCAGAGACAGTCAGAGACGGAGAGACTGGGTGAGGGGACGGAGGGCCTCAGTGCTGGGCGCCCCCAGCCTTTGCTTTTCAGACAGCCCGGGCTCGGGTCGGCCCCTACTTCCCAGAAGGACCTGGCTTACCGAGGGTCCTGCTGGCCAGACTCTGAGCAAGGAGCGTTTTGGGGGCTGAGCCCCCGAGCTGCTCCCCTGGACGGGCTCCTTGCTTCCCCCGGGGCCCTTCCCACCAACCTCACCTGGGAGCCCCTGGGCTCCTGACCCTGAAGCTTCCTGCTCTCGCTTGCACAGCGCGCTTCCTGAGGCCTCTGAGGCTCAAGGCCCAGGCAGACCCCAGTTCATACGCCAGGGCCTCTTGGTCCGTCTATCCTGGGGGACGGCCCAGTTCGTACGTGTGGCCACCCCCCTCATCCTGATAAGGTTCTTCTGGCCCTGAGTCCCCTCCCCGTGAGACAATGATTCCTCCTTGGGGGCTTGTTTATCTTTAGTGTTTAATCTCCAGCATTCCCTGAAATGCTGGCATATAGTAGGTGCTTAATAAATACCGGTGGACTGAGTGCCCTCTGTGGAGAGAAGCATACTGGCGATGCCCTCCTGCTAGGTTTCGTAGAGACGTGACTTAAGTGTCGTGGCGTGTTAGACACTGTGTGTGCTGACAGGCCTGCAGGGAGGCCCTCAGCTCTGCGGGAGGAGGCCAGGCTCTGGGGCGCCTCCCAGGGCCAGGGCCAGGCTCTGCGGGAGGGGGCCAGGCTCTGGGGCGCCTCCCAGGGCCAGGGCCAGGCTGGCCTAGGTCCTGAGCCGCCAGAGCCGAGGACCGTTGTGGGAGGTGGGGCTGGGGGGCACCGAGTCAAAGTCAGGGGGAGCTGAGGGCAGTCGCGGGGGGCAGGGCGGGTGGCACAGGCCTCTCAGGAGCGGTGCTTGGCCTGCCAGGCCCTCCTGAGGCCTCCTGGGAGCTGCTGGGGGACCCCCGCTTCTGTACCGCACACACTCCCCTCCTCCCTGGTGTTTGCACCCCGGGGCAGGAGCAGGCAGTCCTGCAGGCCTGCATCTGCCCACGTGTGCTTCAGGACTCATTCAAAGGGAATTTGGCCAAATCTCATTAGGTCTGTTAGTTGGAGGAAGACTGTGGCAAATTAGTGAAAAGCTAAATAGCTTGACAAAAAATATATATTTAAGAAAAAGCAGTTTACTATTTCAGGTATCATAGAAGCAGGTAAAAGAATGTTTTAAGAAAATTAATGTGATTTCAAAAGGAACAGTGGGTGATACTTGGAGTGTCTCTTATTGGCACGTTGGTGTCAATACTTCTACGGTTGACTCTCCCAGAACGATCACATGTGTGCTTTGCTTTTCCTGGAAAATCCGAGCAAATGTCTGTCTGCCGTGCTGGGCGGGTCATCTCCCATCAGGCGCTTCACGGCCTCATTGGCTGCAGGATGAAACCATGTCCCCCTGGTCCGTCCTCTCCTCTCACTCCATCCACAGTGACGTTGAATGCAGCTCTTGCCGCATGGAAGACTTCCACTCATCCTTCAGGGTCCAGACCTCAGCACCTCCTCCAGGAAGACGCTGCTCCTCTGGCGTCCGTCTCGTCTCCCGTCTGCAGTCTTCACTGGGGTCGACGCCTCTTTCATCTCTTTCGTCTGCTTCTCACACATTCCTGGCACATGTTAGGTGTTTACTGAATCTGCACGTGGTCAATAAGGTCGGAAATGTAAAGAACTGAGTCTGTATTTGCATACAGGACTCAAGGCCTTTGTCAGGTACAGTGGAACAATAGCAGCTTCGTAGGACACGCTCCATCCTTGTTACCTCCCTGTCTCCCGGGGCCCGTGTGGCAGGTGGTGCTGTTTCCACTGAGCTTCTTTCCTGGAAACATTAGCCCAGCATCGTTCGCTGGGCGAGGGTGGGTTCTGGCAGGCCGTCTGCCCTCCGCCGCAGATGACGGTGGTCCCCGCATGTCCCCTCGATAGTCACAGTTCTGCCTCCTGATGCCGGCTGAGAGCCAGGGCAGGGGAGGCTGGAAGCTGGCCCCGCTCTGCAGTTTCCTTGCGTCAGAATCTCATCGGCAAACAGGGGAGACTACCCTTTGGTTCTCTTGGAAATTTCAGCTAAGAATCTGGCAGTGTCTTACAAAGAGCATACCGGCCAAAGGAGACAACCTGCACCCTGCGCAGCGCGACGCTTCTCGGGGTTGCACCGAGAGCCTGAGCCCCTGCTCCCACTCACTCGAGGGCCGCTAGTCACGTGGACTTGGTCTCTGCATTGCTGCTGGCTTCGTCCCGTGAGCACAGTCGGTTGGAAGGTGGGCGCCGTGCCGGCCTTGAGGGGCTTACAACCTGGCGGCTCTCAGCGTCGGGCCAGCTTGTTTTGTCCTTGGGTTGGGTCCTGTGGGTCTGATGGCAGAGAGGCAGGCCGAGGGTGCCCTGTGCAAGGGGAGGCCTCACTCAGCTCCTGGGGCCTGATCCAACACGGGCGTGAGTCCACACGACCACCCGTATCTCCTTTCTCCGAATCGTCTTTTGTTGCAGCTTAAACTTGCCCCTCGAAGGGCTGGTGGTCTGGGGCTGTACATGCAGACTCTCAAGAAGTCTGTTTAGGGTCAAGCGGTCAGTTTAAAACAGAGACTCTGATACTACGCTAAACTGATCGACGAGCTGACTAATGATGAAGCTGGCAGTGTCGCGGGTGGACAAAGGCTGGAGAAGGGCCGTCTTGAGCGTGCGTGCGTCACACGTGTCCGTCGCGCGTGGGTCACACATGGCCGTCGAGAGCGTCACATGTGTCCGTTGTGCGCATCACACGTGTCCGTTGCATGTGTCACACGTGTCTGTCGCGTGTCCGTGTTTGTCACACGTATCTTTCATGTGTCGCGGTTTGTGGTCACCAGGGGTCTGGGCTGCAGCTCCCCGCGGGCCCCCTCCAGCGATGACTCGGCCCTGGTCGGTGGGGACAGGAAGGTCTCCTCAGGCGCTCAAGAGGGCCGTGGTAGGTGGTCCTGGCTTTCCCCACAGTGAACACCCACCCCACTGGTGGGGTCCCGCTTCGCAGTAATGGGGCCGGATCTGAGAGCCTGTTGGCTGTGCAGTACAAGCTCCTGGGTGCAGCGGCTTCCCCGGGAGCCCCCCAACTGAAGGCCCCCTGGCTTGCTGTGGGCCTGGCCTCCTGCCCCATTTGATGTCTCCTGGGAGGCCAGTCCCGGTTGGGGCCTCCTTCACGTGGCAGACCAGCCTGTCCCTGGGACACAGCCGTCCCTCCCGGGGAAGGGCCCTCCACCCCGGGCCCTGGAGCCCTGGCGGCTGCCAAGGTTGCTGTGCTCGGCTCAAGCGGCAGCCCCAGGATGGCCTCCAGGGCAGCAAGCAGCTCGCCGAGGCCTTCCTGGAGCAGGAGCCGTGGCTCCTGTGCTCAAGGGATGACCGGACAGGACCCCCGGGTCCCACAGCGAGGACACTCTGCGCCTCTCCTGGCAGGGCGGGGGGCGCGGGGGGCAGTGCCTCTCGGCTCTTCTGGACGCAGCCGGCCTGGCGCCGAGCTGAGAGTCCCTGCTGCCCACACGCTCGCCCTGCGCCTGGAGGACTGTTGGGCAGGACCAGAGCCTCTGGGGTCCTTGTCCTCTTGGGTGGGGCCTAAACGGGGGGCGTTCGGGTCCTGTGGTGGGGGGTGCAGGGAGTGTATCCTCACCTGCGTGGACGATGTGGGCCCCAGACTCACCGTGAAGCGATTTCTCCTGCTGGACACGTCTTGCCCCTGAAGGCCCCAGTTACACCAACCCAGAGAGGGCGGAGGGTCGCACAGGAGGTGTTCCGCTTGCTCTCCCCCAAATAAATACTTCTACTTCTTAGTGCCATCGTGTCCTTTTCCAGATGAGAGGCGTCCTTGGTGAGCCAGGAACGAAGCGGCCCTGGGCGCAGGAAGCCCGGGAGAGAAATAGAAGCGGCGTCTGGACGGCAGACCCGGCTCAGCTGCAAGAGCAAGCTGTCATCTGGTCCTGATCCAGGCAGGGCCTGTTGGCTTCACTCTCATTTTAATTTTATTTGAAGCAAAGAGCGATCGTCGGTGACTGTTGGTCCAAGAAGCTCCCCGCGTCTCCTCCTGGGCTGAGCCCTGCTAGCCCTGCCCCCAGGCCTCTCCCTTTCCTCCCCTTTCACCTGAGCCTCTGTGCAGCCACGTCTGGAAAGAGGGTCAGAGCACAGGCCTCGCCAGGGGAAGAGCTGTGAGGCTTTTAATTAAAAAGAATTGCGCTCGGAGAGGAAAGCCCCAGGGCGTCATGGCAACCAAGGATTTCCTTCTAGACTCAGTTAAGTGGCTCTGCGCGTGGTCTTAGGAAACCCACTCATTCTCCAGGCGCGGTTTCTCCCGTTCGCCGTTGCTCTTAGGAAGCAGCCTGCCTCCATGTCTCGAGGGCCCTGGAATGGGTGGCATCGTCTCGACACATGGCAGAGTCTAGCCAAGAGTCGGATGCGGTTTGTGCACCCGCGTTGGGAGCCGCGCTGGCCCCTCGGGCACCCTGAACCTGTCTCGGGCACGTGTCTGCAGTTCCGGACACGTGGTGGGCCTGCCCACTGCCCAAGAAGCAGCGGCCCTAGGGCTGGTCTCTGGGCCTTTGGATTTGACTCTCTGAGCTGGTTTCTTAAAAGTAAAGTGTGCCCAACGAGAGCTTTTAAAAAGATGAGTAAATAAGGATCATTTTTCTTCAGATAAGCCCTTAAGGAAAATGAAAAAGGCCCACGGGCCACAGACCAGGCCTTGGGGTGAGTGGTTGTGCAGGGTCCTTCTGGATCCCTGTCCGGGGGTCCCGCGTGTGGTGGGCAGCTGTGGTCCCCCCCGGGGAGGGTATGAGACGCTGTGGGTTCTGTGCCTCAGGGGTGACTGACAAAGCTGCTCTCTGTCGCGAGAGGCTCTTAGAGAAGCAGAGAGAATCTGCCTGCATAGCGCCTGGGACAGGCAACTCCCAGCACAGAAAAGTGACGCTCCAGGACTCTGCGACAGCCGTGGCCTCTTCCCCGGCCCCTGACAAGCAGACGCCTCAGAGTCCCAGCCGGGCGCCTCCGTGCGGCCGTCCCTTCCGAGCGCAGGCATCTGTGAATGTTTGCACCGGGGGTGGTGAGTGTGGTATGGTGGTCCTGCCTCAGTTCGCCCCCAGCTGCCCCATCTGAGCTCCCGTGACTGAGACACTCCCAACTTCAAGGGAGGAGCCTGTCTTTTGGGTGAGAAGCAAAGCTTGAGTTAGAGGCAGGATTCTGGTGTGGGTTTGGGCTTGGTCTGTATCTCCCAAGCCCTGACTGTAACAGGGAATCTGTGTTCCTGGGTTGGGGCAGTCGGCCTCCCACCACGGGTCCAGTCAAGGGTGTTTAGTGGCCCTTTAATGGCCTAGACGAGACTGGGGCCTGTTCAGAGCCTGGTGGAGGACAGGCCCCTCTGACCGCTGATAGTGTGACAGAGGCTGCCTTCATGCGTCAGCTCCAAGCATCTCTCCCCTCCAGCCTTAGAGGCTGACGGCCACATCCCCAGCTCGATGGACGGCAGGGGGACGGGGCCCCTGAGAGGCTGTGCAGCAGCCCCTCTGCACCAAGGCCACCAGTGCAGGCCTGACTTGAGGACTGGCGGCCGAGCAAGCAGGGGGTGGGCTCAGAACCTCCCGGCCCCGCTTTCTCATCCTCCGCACCCCACCTCTTCCCTCCTCCTCTGGGGGCCGAAGGGAGAAGCCACCCGGGCAATTAAGGTGAGAAGGGGTGACAGGCGGGAGGAGGTGCTTGGGGGTGTGCTCTGCAGTGGGAAGGCCTGAGCCCAGGTCTGGGGGGTCGGCTGCCCCCCAACATCAACACTAGAGGAGAGAGTGCATGTGAGTGAGTGAGTGTGTGAATAAAGGGCGTAGGGGACAGGGGCTGGGGGGGGCAGGGAGTAGGGCGAGTTTGGAGTGTCAGGAGTGAGACAGCTGACAGAGACCACAAGCGTTTAGCGGGCTGAAGTCCCCAGGCTCCAGTGAGGCCCCCGGCGGTCAGGGCCGGGCCCAGGGCAGCGCCAGGCCTGCTCCCTGAGAGGAGGAAGTGGCTCTCCCCTCCCAGCTCCCCCCCCGACTGTCCTGCTTGCCATTGGCCACGGGGGCCTCAGCTGGGCTTGACTGGGGGTAGAGCGTGTGCCTGCCATCCCCGAGGGCTGTAGGGAGCCTGCGGGTGCAGTCCGCATTCCCAGAAGCAGGACGTGGCCCCTCCAGCCTGGGTCGGGTGAACGGGGCCTCACGGATGGACGCCCACTGCCTAGCCCCGACCCCGGCCCCCACACAGGCTGCCCGAGGTCCCCGCCCAGCGCGGGGCGGCCTGGCTGTCTCAGGCAGCGTGGAGACAGGGAAGTCAGGCCAGGACGTGGGCACACACCACAGTCAGGCCATGTGGCCCCAAACGCCGTCTTTCCTGGGAATTTGTATCTGACTTTTCTGTTCCTTTCTGTCCAGAAGACACACAGCGTCAGTAAGACAGGAGCAAGGTGGGCAGGGAGCGCAGGATCTGTGAGTCCGCAGGCCCAGGGAGCGTCCTTCCCAGAGACCGAGACGCTCCTGGCCTCAGCCCGTCTTTCACTGGGGGTCGGGTACTTTGTAGCCAGTAGCAGGAGAAGGGGTGGTGGCACAGCTGGGATTGGGAGGTAAACCACTGAACTTGTGAAGGTGGCTTCTCACCTGGGAGGGACACACCCACTGCGCAGCTTCCTTGCACCCCTGTGGGGCACACTGGCTCCAGGCTGGGGGCTCTGGGGAGCCTGGACTGGGGCATAGACGGAAGCCACTCTTGGAAATGGAGCCACACAGGGCAACACAGCCCAGACCCTCGAGGGGCATTCCTGCCATCTCACGCATCTGTGAGACAGTTTGAAAACACCCCAGTTACTTTGTCAGAGGACAGCAACATTCCTGTTCTGCGTGACCTAGCCTGCTGCAGTCTCCCTGAATTCTGTGGATTTGTATTTTTCTCATCCATGTTTGCAGTCAAAGACTTTGAGGAGTGAGCTGGGGTCAGGTGTGGTTCCCGACCCCACTCCGTCCCTTACAGGCACCCACGCTGGGCACGCCCCTCTTTTTGAAATGCTGGTTATTCGCAAACAGAGAATCCAGAATCACTAAGCTGACACTCAGTGTGGCGGTACTTAGGAACACTAAAAATGCTTTAACTTAAGGAAATCTATTACTGCTCAGTACTTTACAAATCTGATTCCTACGGGACCCTGCAGCCTAACACAAAGGCCCACACCAGCGGAGGAGAGGGGGCCCTGGGTGGCAGCAGCGTCTCAGGCTGGATGAGCTCACGCCACAGTGGGGACATGCGTCAGAGCAGAGGGGAGTGCGTGGGGGCCCGCGGACGCCTGCTCTCCTCATCGCCCAGACAGGCACAGGCGGAGGGAAGGAAGGCCGGGTGCCCGCAAGCCGCCGATGTGCGGGGTTGGACAGAAGGACACGAGAGCTGCCAGCGTGGGGCACCGCACGCGCCAGGCTGCACCCCATTAGTGGGAGGTGCTTACGGAGCAGACGCGTAAGTGGCAGCATCCACACACACGTCTCACCACAGGGCTCGGTGGTGCATCGTGAGCAGGAGGAACACCAGGCTCCTTTCACAGCATCTTAAATTAAAACGTGAGAGAGGAGAAAGCTGCCTGTCAGAAAGCATCTCTGTTTCTCTGAGACGAGTGCTGTTTTGACAGCGCCCACCGGCTAGTGCCATCGGTGTCCTTGTAAACTTCCCCAGAAGTGGGCGGTCCCTCCCGCCCGGCGGCCCTCCCTCTCAATCTGCTCCCCTGCAGGGCTTAATTGAATGTCTTGATGCGGACGAAAAGGGTTAATGGCAGAGCCCCATCGCACAATGTCTTGGATTACAGACAGCCAGTGAGCGCAGGCCTGGAGCATGGCAGCAGGCCGCACCGTGGGAACGCGGCCGACAATGACGGGCTTGGCAGTGAGCGTGGGGAGGCCACCTTTGGGAGAGACCGCGTCCCGCAGCGAGCGGGGAAAGTGAGAAATAGTAGCAGATGCTGCGGGCGATGAGCAACAGATGCCTTCTGGCCCGGGCTGGCCAGCCAACCCGCTCCCACCGCCCGCAGGGAAGGGCCTCCCCGCCCCGCTGTCGCAGGGAGGCAGCAAGCACAAATACTGCAGAGGAATTGAAAACAGCAGATGGTGGCGGCAGGATTTGACGAGATCAGGGTCAGGTACGGCACACATTTGGTGGCGGCATTAATCGCCGCCCTGGGGGAGTGGGGGACTCGGGCCCTGCCTGCGGTCAGCCCCGCGGTGTGCTCGCCCGCCCGCTCCCCGCGCCCTCAGGCTGCGCCCTGGGCCGGCGCTGGGTGTCCCATCAGGGTTGGCAGAGCTCAGAGACTATGCTGGGTGCTTTGTGACTTCAGTCATTGCTGTCAGCCAACCCCAAGGGGGGAAATGCGAAGGCCCGATGTTTGGTTTGACACACTGTCTCCCTCCTGCTGTGCACAGGCCGCTGTTTTCATCACAAGACAAACCTTTGCCCCGTTACCTCCGGCCACCGGGGACGGGCCTGCAGCCTGGTCCGCCCCCTGCCTGCTGCTGGCCATCAGGACCCCCAGAAAGTCCGGGCAGAGGGGATGGGCAACCACTGGAGGCCTCCTGCGGGGGTGGTGTGGCTCCGCGGGGCTCCGTGTGTGCCCGCTGCCACGTGTGTGCAGGGCCGCACAGGCCAGAGCGGCTGGTGTGTGCGCATGTTCTGTGAGGACGTGTGGACACGCCACAACGCGCCTCACAAAACCCAGCTTGAAACCTTCCAGAACTGAGTCGAGAGACCGTCTGAGCTCACACCCAGGGTCCACAGTTGTGGGCCGCTCTCAAGGTTTGTCCACTGTTCCCTCCCCACGCAGGGACCCTGTGGGCGGAGGCCTGCAGCTGTGCGAGCTTGTGGGTCTGTAGGCCTCTTCCCTGCACGGCGCAGAGAGTGCGCAGAGGCTGAATCCTCGCCCAGGCAGAGAAAGCTTCTCTCCTCGAGGAAGGAAGCCTAGATGTGGTTTCACACTTACAAACAGAGAGCATGGCTTGTTTCAACTCACCGAGCAACAGAGGCAGGGAGAGAGCCGTTGCGCCAGCGCCCCAGGCTGTCTCGGGCGCGCTGTGGTGCCGGTTCTTCCCGCTGCCCTTTCCCACGCGTGTTTATTGCTTGCAGATCATGTGCCATTTTAAGGTATTTACAGGGTTAGGGTTTTATATCTTTAAGTTTTGCATTGTTATGATGAACTGCTTCTCTGCCCTTCGTTTGTATAATATTCCATTGAGTTGATAGACTTTTAAACATTTTCTCTTAAAAATATTTGAATATTTGAATTAGTAAAATTATTTAGTTTTATAGATAATGAAGTTCTTTTGAAAATAGTCTTTCCTAGAGCTCAGTTTATTTGCTTAGGTTAATTTCTGAGCACTAGAAGAGGGTAGATGTACAAATATGAAAAACTAGCTTCCCTTTATTCCTGTTTGTAAAGGAAACACGTGTTCATTGGAAAGAAGAGAAACTTTAGATCAATGGAAGAAGGAGAGTGAGAAGCAAGCAGGCTCCATAGTGTTACATACATTTTCATCAAAACTGGGGTTGTCCACTTTTGCAGCCAATTTTTTTTAAAGAACTGTGGCAAGAAACCAGCATAATGTGAACTCCCAATAATGCCCAAGTTGTGCCACCCTGCACACTGCAAAACAATGTGCTTTCAAGTTAGTGTAAGCACATCTCATGTCATTAGCCTTTTCTAAAGTAGGATTTTACAAAGTCTACAGAGTATTCTTTTATACAGATGTTTTTAAATTTTTATCTAAGCCCCTTTTGTTGGTTATTGATGTCCTGTTTATTAATATCACTAAATAAATCGTAAAGAATGGCCTGGTATAAACATCGTTGTGAACACTTACTGTTTCTTTGAGATACACTTTAGGAAGCGGGATTAATGGTTTAAAGCAGGGTTGCGTTGTTTATTGTCCTCCAAAACGTGAGCGTGTGCATTCTTCCTAGCAGCGTTTGACAATGTGTATGTCCTACATTCTTGCTAATAATAAATATAGATACTTTAAATTTTTCCAAATTTGATACATATTCATTTCTATTTATATTTTTTACTTACTTTCAAGTAGGACTATGAAAATGTGTGTTCATCATTCACTCCTATTTCCTACTGTGAACTGCTGTATTAGAACACACCTGAGACTCTGAATCCCCATGGCAACATGGCTACTCAGAAGCGTGGCCTGTCGTGCTCGGAGGTGGGTGTGGAAGTCGTGGGGCATGGGCTCTGCCTGGTTGTGCCTCACAGAAGCCTGTACTCTTCCCACGGGGTCTGGTACTTTGTCCCCGGACTCCGAGGGTGACCCCCATGTGTCCAGAGCGGCCATTCCTGTTCCCTTCTCTTGCTGGGAGAACCTGAGAATCTGGTGGGGAATTTTCAGGGAGGGGGGCTGGGGCCACCAGCTCCTTCTTCCTCCCTAGTCCTGGGGCCAGAATCGCTGGGACGGACAATTCTTCACTCTGAGGCTCGGGGTCTGGTGGCACCAGGGTTCTGGGTCTACTTGTGTTGGGATCGACAGCATTGGGGGTGAGGACGTCCGTGGTCTGAGAGGACCAGATGCTACTGACTGACGCTGGCAATGTCCCCAAGGAACCCAGAGGCCGCAGGGTCTCCAGGCTCGAGTTTCGCTGCTGCTGTGAACTCTCAAAACCGGGGTCAAAATAGCAGGAACTTGCAAGCTTCTCTGGGGAGATGACCAGTTTCTTTCCACACTTGTCAGAGTGATCATGTCTCTCAGAAAATTAAAGTCTTTGGCCTAAAGGCGAGAACAGTCCAAGAAGGCAGAGATGGTCCAGGCCCTTGGCCAGGCCAGGCACGAGGCTGGATGGCTGCTGCTGCTGGCTTGGAATTCCCTTCAGGCAGAGTTGGCTATCACACAGAGGTTCTGCTTCTTTATCCCACCCACTTTTGTTGGACATTTCTGTTCTTGGTCTCTTTTGTTGTTATAAGTATATTTGTTATGACGGAGCTATCTTTATAACACCTGGAATTTTGTGCTTTTCCTGTAGGGAGTTCCTTCCCGACCTTGCATATCAGTGTCCCCCAGGGGCTCCCGGACGCCTCCCGCACCACCTGCTCCTGCTGCTTCAGAGGCCGAGGCTGCTGCAGGCGCTGGGCCCATGCCGGCTGGGGGGTGCGGGGCTCAGTCAGCTCTGACCTCTGTCTTTCCCATTCCTGCTTCAGAGGCCGAGGCTGCTGCAGGCGCTGGGCCGGTTCGGGGGGTGGGGGCGGTGCTCAGTCAGCTCCGACCTCCGTCTCCCGCTCCCGCTGCCCTGCTGTTTCCTGGAGGACACTGTCCGGGGCCTCTTCCGAGGGACTTGCATCACCCATTTACAAAGAATTTTCTTCTCTGTTCTCTTTGATGGTTCAAGCATCCTGATGGAGTGCAGACCCCTTAGAGCGGAAGGGCCGGCAGAGGGAGGCATATGGGAGCTCATCCTGAAGCCACAGGGGCAGAGCTGTGGCCTCCCCTTCTCCTGGAGCAGGGCTCTCATGCTGGGAAGGCCAGACTGTGGCCAGGAGCCTGGTCTGAGGATGGCAGTGGTGGTGGGAAGGACCCTGAGAGGAAGACCCAGCCCAGGCCAGAAGTCCAGAGCGGCCTCCTGCGGTCTCCCTCAGGCCGAGGTCTGTCTGAGCAGCTCCAATCCCGTCTGCAGTCAGGGCCTTGCCCGCCCCTCAGCTGTTGCTGCAGGACGAGATCCTTTCCTGGCAGCTCCATCGCTTCTCTGGGAGGGAGGCCCCGGGCTGCCTGTCGGGTGGCTCTGAGCAGTCCCTGACCGAGAAACCCAAGACCCAGCACACGCGGTGCAGCATGAACTCACCCAGGCCAGGCCCCTGTGCTGATCCTCTGCCCCGGGTGAGGTCCTGAGCCTGAGAACATGCAGCGGGGTCCCCATCAGCACCCCCTGGAGGTCCAGCCCATTGGAAGCGACGAGACCCCTCCTGCGGCTCTCACTGAGCTGAGGCGGCTGTCTGTCCCCCAGGCTCTGACCACTCTGCTCAGGCTTGCAGACCCCGCTCTCAGCAGGACTGGAGTCCCCGCGGCCCTTTCCGCCTTAGATAGGCTCTGCTGTCAGCTGCCCACACCTGGCGGAGCCATGAGTGGGGTCCCCCCCACACTTTTCTCACTGGGCTGAACTAGGTTCACTCACCGTGTCCCTTCAGTCACTGCGCGCCCCCTTCGGTCACCGCGTGCCCCCTTCGGTCACTGGGTCTCCCCTTCAGTCACCGCGTACCCCCTTCGGTCACCGCGTGCCCCCTTGGGTCACTGGGTCTCCCCTTCGGTCACTGACGACGCTGGACGTTGGGGGAGGGGCACAACACACACTGGTTTCAGCCATCATCTCCTCTCCAGGTTAGCGAGAAGGGAAAGATTCAAATTATTTAATTCAATTAATTAATTTAATTGCTTAAACTCCCGAACATGTACTGTACACTTCATTTAATTTTGGCAGGACTGACGCTCCGTGTTAAGAGCCGGTCTCCACTTGGTGAGGGGCGGGGGTAGATTTCCGGGCGGGCCTTTGAGGCTCTGGCCTCACGATGCTCAGTAAGCGCGCTCTGGACGACATTCGACAGCCAGGCTTGGTCTGTCCGGCTGCTTGCTGGGCAGGGTGCGGAGCGGCTCCGGCGCACACTGGGGGCCCAGGGCTCCCAACAGCAGGTGGGAGCTGTTCCAGCTGTCCTCCCGCAGCCCCGTCGTCCTCGGGGAGTCGCCCCCGCTCCTGCTTCTGAAGCCCGCAGAGCCTGCCTCTGTCTCCCTGGGGTGCTGGGAGCTGGGAAAGGTCTCCACCGCCAGCGCCAAGGCCCTGCCTGGGGCGCGCCGGCGCTTCGGTTTTGTGGTGAGGCGGTTCTTCCAGCAAGTCTGGCCGGTGGTGTGGACAGGGCGAGGGTCAGAGGAGGGGCGGGGGTGAGCGCTGAGCCCTGGCCTGCGTGGACGGCAGGAGCGGAGCCTGGATTCCGGCTGGGAGCCTCCCTCCAGCTGGTCCCGGGCTCCTCGGCGCTCTTGGTCTCCTGTCCACACAGACACGCCCCTCCTTGGGGGCAGGGGTCGTGTGCAGATGCCTGGTGGGCTCGGGGTTGCTTTTCCACGTGAGGGTCCCCGAGAAGCTGCGGCAGTGGCAACGTGTCTGTTTGTCCAAGGCCCTTAACCGACAGAAGCGACGGCCGTGCAGTGATTACCTATGTAAATAGTCAGATTCAGCCCTTGGCATCCAGTAGGAAGTTTCTTTGTTTTACTTTCCCTGTTGAGGGACCAATTAATCCGGACCCGGCCGCAGGTCCAGCTGTCGCAGGCCTCGCTGAAAGGGCCCTGTGAATGGGAGATTAGCCAGCAGCATCAGAGAGCACACCGCCCGGAGCAGGCCCTTTCTTCCTGCCCCCTGATTGTGGCTTCACACCTTTCTGTAAAGCAGCTTCAGAGCCTTCACCTATTTGAGGAATTTTTCAATTAACATTTCTTTTCCTCCAGAAAGACCAGAGCCTTTGGTTCTCCACAAAAGGGCGGCTTTGGGTCTCCTGCAACTAATGTGCTCCGTGAGGCTGCAGCCCATTATCTGGCGATGGTTTAGGTCAGCAACCCTCCCCTAATCAATAGCTGATCAGGCACAGCAGGGAGGAGTTTCTGCCTTCAATTCGCTCCTCTTCAAACTAAAACGGTCTCCTTTGAATAAAAAAAAAAATGCCTTGTTGAATTTTAAACCCATCTAATTGGCAGTGTTTAAAAAAAAAGGAAAAAAAAACATGTATATGGAAAAGACAACAACAAAAATGTGTGCTGAAGCTTCTACTGTTGGCAGAATCTTATTTTTCTTCAAAATATACTTATTTTTGGTCACATTTTTTTTCTTGAAAGTTTTATTAATTGTTTGAATATTTTAATAGAGTTGTCATCTCTTCAGATAAAATCCCATTATCTGACATCCTTTCTAGACTTCAAATCTTCTATCAGAGTCCAGTAAAAACAAAGAGTTAATAACACAAATATCTAACTGGATGAATGAAGTTCAGTGGTGAAGTCAACTAATTTCACTGAAATTTTTATGTTTGGTTCTAAGGATCCTTTTGGCCAGTCGTGTAATCTTTAAAACCACAGTTGGCAGTGGCAGACAGTGAAGCGAGAGGACAACCTGGAGATGAACGACCCGGCCAACAGGGGTCGGGCGGCCGGGGCGTGTGGACACCATAGCAGACGCGGCCTGGGAGGCTTGTGGGGCCAGATTGGAGCACCCCGCGGGGGGACAGCGAGCTTGAATTTTAATACAGTGTGTAGGGGATCCGAGCACCCCGCGTGGGGACAGTGAGCTCCACGTGGGGACAGTGAGCTTGAATTTTAATACGGTATGTAGGGGATCCGCGCACCCCATGTGGGGACAGTGAGCTTGTATTTTAATACAGTGTGTATAGGATCCGAGCACCCCACGTGGGGACAGTGAGCTTCACGTGGGGACAGTGAGCTTGAATTTTAATACAGTTTGGTTTTTTTTTCACTCATGGCTTGGTCTTTCTTTCTTCTCCAGAGGCCGACTTTATTCAGAATAATCTAATGGACAATAAGCTCCCTGCTCTCAGCACTTGGACCAGCCCTAGTGGCTCTCCTGTGAGAGGTGCCTCCTGCGTCTGGACTGGCTGTGCTGCGTGTCTGCGGCTTGTTGGAGGGCCTGTGTGCGCAGCCGCCTTGGCGCTCACCTGCTGGGCCGCGTGACTGCTCTGCACAGCCCTCTGACTTCCCTGTGCCATTTCTGTGTGCTCGCTGCTACGACACTTACTTGCTTTTGTAAAGCTGCTGTTTCATCAGGACACAATAAAAATGAGGGCAAAGGATATTCCTTTTGACAAAAGAAAATGCACAGAAAACCCAAAGTGGCTGAAATAAAGGACTTTAATTCACAGACTTGGTGGTGTTTCCGGAGCCTGACAGACGCGTGGGAACCTTCCGGCTGCATCGCGCGTGCCCCACGTGGCACTAGGCCCTCTTTCCTGTCGGGAAACAGGCTCGGAGAAGAAACGGGGGCCGAGCGCCCAGCCGGCCTGCCACTCCAGACATCGGACTGGTGAACGCGTTTCCCTGGGGCCCGGGATCCAACTCGGAACCCACAGATGGTGTTCTGAGAGAAACCAGGGGCTTTCACGCTGGCCTAAAGCCTGCACCCCGCGTGACTGCTCCCCACGCTGCCCGGCGAGTCCCGGATAGGAAGCCCACGCAGGAGCCGAAGGCCAGCTGGGAAGAGGGGGTCAGGGCCTCTGGACTGAGAAGACGCCAGAGGTGTCTGGAAACAAGAGCTGGCTCACACACACGGGGTGTCAGAAGAGCACGTTTCGGTCAGAACTCTAGAGAAGCAGTGAGTCAGCGCGAAGGCACAGCCGCTTTGTCGGACGCTGACACAGCCCGGGCCGTGGGGCCTCCAGCCGCCCGCGACGGCGCAGAAGCCAGGGCCTGCCTGGGTGAGGGTGCTCCCTGGGCTGAAGGGCCAGCAGCTGACCGACTGTCTTCTTCTCAGACCTGTCTTCTGGGGCAGTGGCTTCGTCCTGAGGACCTGAAGAATGCCCCTCCCTTGAACTAACCAGTTCACGATGCCTGCGGGTTCCTCCTGGCTGTGGAGGCGCCTCGGCTGACCGACTGGGCCAGCATGGCCTCCAGCCTCAACACGCCCTCGTTGGGCATCAGGGAAGCCCCTGTGGCCGCGGCTCCACAAGCCTTTCTGTTGAGGTGGGACCCCACGGCCTGATCTCCGTTCCAGGGCTGCCAAGGACCTGCTGAGGGGCCAGGCGACCTCAGTGTCCGAGCCTTGTGACAAGGTGGTGGCCGGCCCCCCTCCCGGGGGAAGTGGTTCCGAGCTGTCCTCAGAGTCCTCAGGACCAGCCTGTGTCCAGGGCGCAGGGAGGCTATGTGGGGGGCAGCCCCGGGGCCTCCCGGCCTTCGGGCTGGGGAGAGCCTGCGCCTCTGGCTGAGCGCAGGGGGCTCTGGGGTCGGTGGTCAGTGGGAGCGGCCAGCCCAGCACAAGGCCGCTGCAGAGGAGTCGGCGTGCCGCGCGTCTCGAGCCCTGAGGGGCGTCTCTGCACCGGGGGAGCCAGCCGAGTGGGCCCGAGTGCCCGGGGGGAGGAGCTCAGGCAGGGCCCCAGGGCTGCTTTACGTCCAGCCCGTCCTCCAGGAGGGCGCTCAGGGCTGGGCCCCGAGTGTGAGTCTCCGGAGTGCCTGGGCGCCCGCTCCTGGCTGTCGCACATCAGGTGGGCGGGCAGCGGGGCTCGTGGCTGGCACCCCAGGTTCAGGCGACAGGGGCGCGGCTGGCCTGCAGACCCCGGGGCCCAGGGGTTTGCTCAGGAGGTCTCTCAGATCAGGCGGTTGGCTCGGTCTGTGTCTCCCGCAGCCTCTGCTTTCTGACCCCCAGCAAGTGTGGGGCTGCGGAGCCCTTGGCCAGGCGCAGGAACGCTTTCCCTTCTTGGCTCATCTCGGGCTCTGGCTGTGGGAAAGCGCGCCTGCGGCAGGCGCGTGGCACTGAGGAGCACCCACCACAGGCAAACGTGCAGCGTGATGACCCACAGGGAAGCGGCCTGTGACTCGGGTGTGACGCGGCCACTATCCGTCGCTCTGGTCTCCCCCATCTCACATTAGCTCCTTGAATATCAGGGCTTTATTTTAGAGACCATCAAAAGTAAAGTCCGGGTACCTGGGCTGATCGTCCATCTCGGCTCACGTGGACCCTTGGCTGTGGCCTAAGGGGGGCCCTGTCTCCACACCCCGCCTGCAGGACTTTGTTATGGGGAGCTGGCTGACCTGCTGGGGATGAGCGTCTGTGGGGCTGCGGGGCCAGGTCTGAAGCCTGGAGCCAGCAGAACATCTCTGTGGTTAATCGGCTCCCCAGATGTGGTGACACAGGCCGAGGTCCAGAGAGAGATGGGACAGAGCTCAACAGGCCAGCTCTGCCTCCTCTGAAAGGGAAGAGAGCAGCCTCAGAGTTACTCAGGGCATCTCGTAGCATCAGGAAAAAAATAAAAAGGATTTAAATCAACAGGCATAAGTATCCATTCCCCAGCGCTGTAAGCTCCTGTGTTCATAGGGAGCTTCTATTCCCAGATGCATGTGGCTGGACTTGCCTCTGGAAAGGCTCTGTGCAGCGGTGGCCCGTGCTCTGGTGGGCTCCTTTGCAGGGGCCTCTGCCCTCATGCGATGCTTGGACACGTGCGTCCGTCACGCTCCACTCTTCTGTGAGGTCAAGGCTCTGCCAGCCGCAGGCTGAGGAGAAGCCTGAGTTTCTGCAAAGAGAACAGACTCACTTCCCCCCTCCCCCACAACATCCAGGTGCTCCAGAGGTTCCCACTTCCCCAGCTTGGCTGTGTGCTGGCATCTCTGCTCCTCAGAGATGCTCACGTTGTCACTCAGAACTCAAGGCTCTGCTGGGAAAAGGAGTCTGCAAACTGTGTGTCAACAGTTCATCCCAGACGCACCATCTGACTGCTGGCAAGAGTTTCGACTCCTCAGTCCATTTGCAGGCTGATCAGCAGTGGGGTGCCCAGGCTGGCCTGCCACTGCCCTGACCTAGGATTTCAACATCGAGGAGGGCTTGCCTGAGGCCAGTCTGTGGAAGCCTGTGCAGGACCACAAGGAGCCGTGAAGAAGCCGATTTAGAGAGTAGGCTTTTCAGAAGTGCTCCATCCACGTGCAGAGCGGCCGGCCCGCCCCTGCAGCCCTGAGGCCCACACGGCAGGTGCAGGGGCCCATCCCGAGCTGAGAGGATCTGGGCTCAGTAGGGCCTCTCCTCCCCGGACCCGCAGACGCACACGTGTGCTCATGTTCGCACGGCGCCCCGCACAAAGCAGGGCCTCCACACCCCCGCCCATTGTTCTTGCCGCCGCCGGGGACCACCAGCTGCAGGGCTCGAGTTACGGCCTTGTGTGGGGCTGTCTTTGCCTCAGATGTCACCTGACCCCTGAGATCACGTGCCTCACTGCTGGGCCCCGCGACCCCTGTGCCTCGGTCAGCCGAGCCCACGGGCGGGGCCTCCCTCCCTGACCCTCTGCTGCCCAGGGAGGGAGGTGGGCCTCAGCACAGCTCAGCTGCCATCGCAGCAGCGCCCTGAGCCTCGACGGGTTTGCCGTGCTGTCTTGAGCTCTGAGAGCTTCTGGGACACACTTGGCCCAAGAGTGGGACCCACTTACTAAGGAGCTGCAGCTAGGTAATTGGCTCCTGAATAGAAATCATCGGAAGGTGAGCAACAGAACTGGAACCTCTGTGTCCCATTTCAAACCTCCTCCCGTTGTGAAAGGACTGGTTGGTGCCATGCATGGCGGGAGAGAGTGGCGTGGTGACTGTGAGACATGGGGGACTGGCGCCCACGTGTCTGCAGGGTGCAGAGGAGACTCAGGAGATGACGAACACGGGCTTGTCCTGCTTTGGTCATCCAGTTCCCTCTGGACCAGAAGTCCTGAAAAGCCTTCTCTTGCAGGATTTCCAGTTTCTCCCTGGCTGTGGGAAATCTTCCTGATTTGAGATTATTCGTGAGATTTTGAAACCACGTCAGAACTGTCTTGCCAAGTCTGGCTCCCACGGCTCCGGTCACTTCTCCATCCGCAGCCAGGAGGAGGCGAGAAGCCCCAGATGAGCAAGCAGCCCGAAGAGAATGACGTGCTACACACACGCACACAGGCACACACGCACACAGGTACACACACGCACACAGATACACACGCACACAGATACACACACGCACACAGATACACACACACACACAGATACACACGCACACACAGATACACACGCACACAGGCACACACACGCACACAGATACACACACACACAGGCACACACACGCACACAGATACACACACACACAGATACACACACGCACACAGCACAGATACAACACACCACGACACAACGACACAGATACACACACGCACACAGATACAACACAGATACACACGCACAACACAGGACACACAGCACACACACGCACACAGATACACACACACACAGGCACACCCACACGCACACAGATACACACCACACAGATACACACCACGAACCACACAGATACACACACACCACAGATACACACGCACACAGATACACACAGCCACCCACACACCCACGATACACACCACACCACACGCACACAGATACACCACACACACAGATAGCACACACACCACGCACACACACGCACACAGATACACACCACACACACACCACACAGATACACACACGGCACAGCCAGATACACACACCACACAGATCACACCACACGCACACAGATACACACACACACCACACACAGATACACACACGCACACAGATACACACACACACACACACGACACACAAACACACACAGGCGCACACAGATACACACACACACAGATACACACACGCACACAGATACCACACCACACACAGGCACACACACGCACACAGATACACACACGCACACAGATACACACACCACCACGCACACAATACCACCACACAGATACACACGCACACAGATACACACACACAGATACACACAGCACACAGATACACACGCACACAGGCACACACGCCACAACAGATACACACACACAGATACACACACACAGATACACACACACAGACACCGCACACAGATACACACACGCACACAGATACACACACACACACACAGATACACACCACACAGATACACCACACACAGATACACACACAGGCACGACAACACAGATACACACACGACACACAGGCACCACACACGCACACAGATACACACACACACAGATACACACACGCACAACACAGATACACACCACACACAGCAACACACACGCACACAGATACACACACACACAGATACACACACGCACACAGATACACACACACACAGGCACACACACGCACACAGATACACACACACACAGATACACACACGCACACAGATACACACACACACAGGCACACACGCACACACACGCACACAGATACACACGCACACAGATACACACACACAGATCACACAGATACAACACACGCACACAGATACACACACGCACACAGATACACACGCACACAGATACACACGCACACACACAGATACACACGCACACAGATACACACACACAGATACACACACCAGTCACACACACGACACACGCACACAGCACACAGATACACACACGCACACAGGGCACACACATGCACACAGACTACACACGCACACAGATACACACACACACAGGCACACACACAGGCACACATGCACACAGATACACACCACAGGCACACACACACAGGCACACACACGCACACAGATACACACACACAGATACACACACACACAGATACACACACACACATACACACACACATACACACACACACATACACACACACACATACACACGGACACAGATACACACACACACAGGCACACACACGCACACAGATACACACACACAGATACAACACCACACAGATACACCACGCACACAGATACACACACGCCACACAACACAGATACACACACACGCACACAGGCACACAATACACACAGCACAGGCACACACACGCACACCAGATACACACGCACACAGATACACACACGCACACAGATACACACACACACACAGATACACACGCACACAGATACACACACACACAGGCACACACACACACAGATACACACACACACAGGCACACACGCACACAGATACACACACAGATACACACACGCCACATACACACGCACACAGGATACACACACGCACACAGATACACACCACACAGATACACACACATCACATACACACGCACACAGATACACACACGCACACAGATACACACACACAGGCACACACGCACACAACACGCACACAGATACACACAGCACACAGATACACACCACACAGATACACACCACACAGATACACACGCACACAGATACACACACACAGATACACACACACACAGATACACACACACAGATACACAACACACAGATACACACACACACATACACACGGCACACAGATACACACACACCACACAGGCACACACACACAGATACACACACACACAGGCACACACACACAGATACACACACACAGATACACACACACAGATACACACACACAGATACACACGACACAACCAGCAGATACACACGCACACAGATACAACACGCACACAGATACACACGCACACTACACGATACACACGCACACAGTGCACACCACCACGCACACACACGCACACAGATACACACACACAGATACACACACACAACACAGGCCACAACACACGCACACAGATACACATTCACACAGATAATACACACAGACACACACACAGATAAGCACACATGCATGCACACACAGATACACAGACACACACACTACACGCACATATACACACACAGATAATACGCCACAACACACACAGATACACACATACAGATACACACACATGCATACAATTATAGATGCACACACCACAGATACACACATACAGACATGTACACACATGGATACACAAATACGCACACATAGACACACACATGCGTGTGCATATAGGTGCATGTACACCTAGACACATACACACAGACACACACAATACACACACAGATACACACATGCACACACAGAGACGCACACACATACGCACAGATAATAAACAGTTGTGCACACACATGTGCAGATATACACACACATGCATACAATTATACATGCACACACACAGATACACACATACACATAGACATGCATGCACAGACACACCCCCTCACATGCAATAAACATACACATAGGTGCACACACAGAGATATGCACATATATGTACACAATGCTCACATACATACACACATGTGATACACATACACAGATGTGTGCGCACATACATAGACATGCACAACATGCACACACACAGACACATACACACGCATATATAGCCATGCACTCATACACACACGTACAGATACATACACACGCATATATAGCCATGCACTCATACACACACGTACAGACACATACACACGCATATATAGACACGCACTCATACACACACGTACAGACACATACACACGCATATATAGCCACGCACTCATACACACACGTACAGACACATACACACGCATATATAGCCACGCACTCATACACACACGTACAGACACATACACACATGCACACACACATGCACACAGGAACATATACACATGCAAACAGAGACATGCGCACACACATGCACACACACACACATCCCCCAACACTTATAAAAAGGAGCAATTTCCAAAGCGTTCACCTAACGAGCAAACTCCCTCACCCCGACCAGCCTGCCTTCCAAGTGAGTCATCAGACACCCAGGGAAGCACGTGGCCTCCTCAGGTCTCAGTGGTGGACGCTAAGGGCCTTCTTGCCGGAGCTCACTGCCCTCCTCTGCTCTTTGTGTTGTGGCATCACAGCTGTGGGGGTGGCACCAGATGAGAACCCAGGTACCAGGAGGAGGGAGTCGCTGCAGTCTCTGCCCTGCTTCAGCGCTCCTTGACTAGGCATTTTACTTACTTCCCCCCAGAAAAGCCTGGCAATCAGTGCGTGTGTGTTAAGAACTCCGTTGTGCCCCTTGGGTGGAGGCATTTTCCCCACAGGGAGGGGTGGCCTCATGACATTTCTGCCTGTGCCACATAGCTGGCGCACCATCAGATTCTGCGGCAAGGTGGTGGCGCCGAGGTGTGCAGGGAGGCAGCGCTCAAGGCCAACGTGCTCCTGGCAGGGGCCCTTGGGGACCGGGAGACAGCTCAGCCCCAAGTGCGAGGTCTCCTGGGCAGAGAAGAGGGTGGTCAGGAAAGGACAGGTGTGCTCCTACGGGAGCCTGACCAGCTCAGGCCCTGTGGTTCCCTCAGCAGCTTAGCTCTTCCCACTCACACGTGTGGCGACCTTGGCCCTGAGCTCTTGGCCAATGCATGACTTCAGTGTGCTGGGAACAAATAAGAGAACACCCGGGAGAAGAGGGAGCCTCACGGTGGGCCCCCCGGGCTGAGCGTCAGGGCAGTGTTGCTGCAGGCCTGCCCCTCCCGTCCGTGGTCTGCCTGGCCGCCTCCTCAGATGTCTGTCCTTCTCTCCTCTTGGCACAGGTTTCTGGCTCTGGGCCTCCCTGGGCAACGCTGTTTGGTGGCCCTGAACTCACCTGCCTGTCTGCATGCCTCTTGGGACGATTGACACTGCACGTGAGGGCAGCGCACGTGTGCACCTGTGTGCTCAAGGACATGTTTCTATGGGCCTTTCCGTGTCCCCTCTGTCCAAGGCCAGGGCAGACGTAGGAATGAATTTGTGACCCACTCTCCCTGGGAGCTCTGCCCCAGGCCTGGCTCCTGACCTGAGCAGAAGCAGCTCACCCACCAGTCCCGTGGCCAGGCTCCCTTGTGTGGCCCCAGGCGTGGCTGAGGTACCAGAAGCCCCCTCCAGGGACCAGGCTGGCATGGAAGCCACATGGCACCCTTGGCATCTCCCACCCCATGTGCTGCTGCCGGACCGTGGGTCCTGCCAGGGGCCTGGGGTGCAGGCCAGCCCCAGGAAGGGCTGAGAAGAGGCAGACCCTGTGCCACCTTGCAGGGCTCTCCCTCGCAGGAGAGTGGGCCAGACCCAGTGGCCGCAGCCCGGAGGAGAGCCTTGGGTAACAAAGAGGCGATTAGCAGTGATGTTTATGCATGAGCAGGCGGCCTGGCCCGTGACCTGCTGCTCAGCTGTGAAAGCCCACATGATTCCCCTGCTGGTCACACCAGAGGAATCTGAGAAGGAAAACCTGTTGGATCCTGGGCTTTCTCTCCCTGGTGAATATAAGCCACACTGAATGTCAGCAAAAATGGCAGCCCTTCCTGAGGAAGAGGGGGGAGCTGCAGAGCTTCTGCAGGGAAGCGTGTCGATTCTGGCCCTCCTGCCATTTCCTCACCAAACGTCCAGAGCACATCCCCAGCTCCTTCCACCACCCCATCACTAAAAGTTCCACTTGAATTTTCAGAAAAGGTTTTGGTGCAAAAATCTGCCTGACTTGAGACATGGGGGCCTTGATCTTAGATAGTCAGAGGGAGACCAGATCCTGGTTTTGGGGGGCCGAGGCTCCTCCTGGGACACTGGACTTTAGTGCTAAACCCAGGACCATCCTGGAGTTGAGGACCGTTGGTGACTGCAGATCGGGACCCGTTCCTGTCGCACCTGAGCGATGCGTGGGACCACCAGGCAGGAGGCAGCGAAGGGTCTGTGGCTGTAAGGCTGGGCCTGGGCTGAGGCCCTGTGGAGAGGGGCCCCTTACAAGCTGAGAGAGAATGAGGCCCGCTTTGGGCATATTCTTAAAGAGCGAACTGTACGCTGACCTATGAAAGCAGTGGAAGGCCGAGCGCTCGGCCCCGTGGTCAGCGCTAAGACACAGGAATCAGGCCCCGGAAATCCCAGGGCCCAGGCGATGGACAAGGCAACTTCATCTTCCATGACCGTACCAAACATGCCTCGGACTCATCAGCATTTTTATCTGCACTGACTAGACTTCAGACACGCTCTGCGTCGTGGGAAGTACGGGTGTCCCTTGGAGACGCTCTTTCAAGCCCTGGGCTGCTGCCCCACACGGAGGGCTGCCTGCAACGCCAGAGGCCTGCCGGGTCAGGGCCGTGCGGGGCCCTGCGCAGGGCAGGTGTGAGCTTGCTCCGGGTTTGGAAGGAAGGCTCATGAGACCGAGTGGAATCTGATCTCCCCGATCCTGACTCACCCCGCCAGCATTAGGCGTCCACGGGAGCTGGCTGCTGCTCTGACAACACCCCGGGGGCGCTGGGTAGGGGTGGGGCGAGGTGGGGGGAAGCAAGAGACGGGGCCTGGTCGGGGGGCTTGAGGTGGCCCAGCTGCAACTGGGCAGGCAGGCAACGCGTGTTTCGTCACATGCTGGGCCTGCTGGTCCTAAAAATCCTGCATTTCTAATAGGGGTTTGATGAGAGCCACCCTGGGGTATTGATGATGCGGTGGGACCTGGGCCTGACTTTCTGGGAAATGGTGACTGGTTGGGTGAAATCGGACCTGGGACAGCTCTAGAGACCCACCTTCTATCTGTAAAAAAAATTGGTAAGAGACTGTAAACAAAAACTGTTTATGAAGTCCATTCATTAAGGAGACGGAAGGATGGGTGCAAGACCCATTTAACCTCGGTGGCGCCTTCCGTGGGCGAGCGCAGTGTGCGGGGAGGGGAGGGCACGGTGGGCCCCCACCCCACGCGTCCTGGTTCCGGGGGCCTTGGCCTCCCACCAAGAGCGAGTGCCTCGTGAACTGGGTGAGCACGCCTGGAGGGCAGGTGTGGCCCGTGTCTGAGGGCCTGCTCACCATACCTCCCCTTTCCAGCTGCTGCTTCTTTCCGGATGTGTTGATTTTGGAGGCTGTAACTTTGCTTGGCTTGGTTGCTTCATGGAATCTTGAGCCCCTCCCAGCAGATAACATTCCTGTGGCCGCTGGCATTCCTCAGGCTCTGGGCTCAAACACCTGGAGGAGAAGAGTTCCAGACACCCAAAAAATCCCCCACCACCTGAATAACGTCTGTGTCTCTCCAAGCACCAGGGGCCACCTGCCCTCGGGAGCCTGATGTGCAGGAACCTCGTTGCCCCTTGTCTGACATCCAAAGAGGGCTGCCCTTGGCCTCCCGCGTGTGGGGTGTGCCGTCCAGGAACCCCCCTGCGCTGAGTTGCCGCCTCCTCTGGGAGCAGACGCGACTTGTGTGAGCCCTGAGGGCTGAGGGCTCAAGCCGCGACAGGCCGGGTGAGAGGGTGAATTCCTGAGCTGTGTACCTTTGGGGGAACATCCTGCCTCCAGCGCGGCAGGAATCTGGGGCTGCAGGTGAGGCCAGGAATGCAGGGCAGAGGGCAGCAGGCAGGCTCTGAGGCAGGCTGGACCTGGCCCAGAGGCAGGGGCGGCTGGTGCCAACCCCCACCCAGCACCCAGAGGGCAGGGTGGCCAGCATGGTGACCCGTCCTCGAGCCGGGTGTTGGGGCCCCGGGGCTTGGACGCCCTTCCTGAGTGGGGGCAGCTGGCAGGCAGCATGGAGCTGGGGCTGGGAGGCTCTGCGCTGCCTGCAGACGCGGCCCTCCCAGGGCGTGGAGGGGGTGCCAGGTTCCGCGGCGTCAGCAAAGGCTCGTGGCTGAGACCACGTGCAGTGCTTTCCTCTCTTGAAGCCCACCTGACCCTCTTGCCCGGGTCCCTCCACGGGCTGTGGGGTCTAGGCTCTGCCCTGGCCTTGAGGAGTGCGTGGCAGGTGGGGAGCCTGACCCTGCAGAGTCTGCAGCCCTTTCCCCCGAGGCCTCGCCTGGAGATGCGGGCAGCAGCACCTGAGTGCCAGCCCGAGCCTGGGGCAGGCTGTGAGCCCGCCTGGGACGGGGCCTGCACCCGCTTTGTCCACTTTGTCCAGGTGGGTCACCCCCTGTGGGCACAGGGCGGGCTGAGATGGTGACGGTGTGACAAGTGTCCTCTGGCATTACCTGGTAAGGGCCGCCTCTGTGGAGGGCAGGCAAGGACGCAGCAGACAGCCGGGCCCTGGAGGACCCAGCACGGTGCCGTCAGGCACTGTCTGTGCCCCAGGACATCGCTCCGTTTCAATCAGGGGTCCGCAGTCAGGAGGGACTCCACAGGGAGGTCTGGCCAGGTGGGGTGCAGGCTGGTGGCTGGGCTGGGCAGGGGGACCGCGTGGCCCCAGGACGAAGCCCCCCAGGTTCCAGGCCTCCGGGACTGGCAGCACCGGCCCCTGGGGGTCCCGGACCCGCGGCCCAGAGCCCACGGCAGCCCCTCCCACGTGAGTCTGTGCTGAGGTGCAGACAGGGGAGGCTCCCAGAGCCTCTGCCCCTCTCCTGGGCCAAGGGCCCCTGCCTGCCAGGCTCAGAGCTAGAGGGGTGCAGAGCGTTTGGGGGACGTTTCAGAGGTACCCCAGGCACTGCTCCCACGCGCCCCCCGCCCCTGCTCTAACGCGTGTCCCGGCTGCTGGTCAGGGGCCTCTGTCCACAGGGCCTGGGCTGGGCGGCCCCATGAGCCCACACACTGAACCTGCCTGGCCGCTCCTGGGGAGAATGCCTACGAGTGAGGAGCAGGTTATTGCCCAGAGTATTACACGTGAGGGCTCTATTTCTGAAACAAATAACCGCAGCCTGGAGCGCCGCTCCGGCTCCTCCCGGCCTGGGGTCCTGGGGTTTCCGGATGCTGAACGGCCTGGCCGTCTCCTGCCTCCACGACGCTCCTTTGGTCTCCCCGGGCTCCAGTCTTTCAACCCACTGGGCTGGGCTGCTGCGTCACCCTAAACGGAGGCACAGCCTGTCCATACCTGCCCGCCCCTCCCTCTCACACCATGTCGCCAGCCTCCCCCTTGGGAGGCCACGGAGGCCTCCGTGGTGACACTCCAGGGGCGCCTCAGCTGCTCCTCTTTCTTGAGCTCGTGCTGCGTCGAGGGCATCTCACCCGCCCTGCTGCAGACCCAACCACCTAAAGCCAAGAGCAGCTTCCTCCCTCTGCAGAGCCAGCGCTCCCTGCACCCCAGGACTGCAGGCCTTTACCGGCAAGTGTTTGTTAAGCACCTGAGCCCTTGTGCTGCTGGCTGCTGCCTCAGCAAACCCAGACGCGGCCCCCCCGAAGGTCGCATCATTGGCAGAGGCAGACGTCTGTCAAACAACCACTCGAGAACATGCATCGTAAGTGTGGGCAACGCCCCAGAAGAGAAGCTCACGGCACGGTGACTTGCCAGGGGGCCAGCGCATGCTTTCCCACGCAAGTGAGGCTGGCGCTAGGGAAGAGGAGGCCTGGCCAGGCAGGAGGGGCTGAGCACAGCCGGGCAGGGAGGACGCCCGCAGGGACTGAGGAGGCGGCGTGTGGACGGGCTGGGGTAGGAGCAGGGGCGCGCACCCCGAGTGCCGCGTGTGTGGTTTGGTCCTCACTCGGACGGTGAAGGGCAGGAGGGAGCGCTTTGCGGCGCCGGTGGGGGCAGCGAGGAGCTGGGACCGGACCGATGCTTGACCGTCTGGTACAGAGAGGATCCTGCGCAGGCGTGGCAGGGGCGGGCTGCCAGGCCGGGGCACTGGGCAGGGGCTCACCTTGGCCTTCAGCATGGGCTCTGATGCACCGAGCTCACCACTCCTTCAGTCAAGAGCCCTTGGTCAGGCCCTTCCCCAGCATGGAGCCGAGCCATCAGAGGTACCAAGCACAGGCCTCAGCAGCAGCAGCAGCGCTGACAACGCTGGCCTGTTTGAGGCCGGATGTCCTGGCTAACACGGGCTGGGGACAGAGGTAAACTGTGACCCAGAGAGGTAGGGTCTATGTGCTGAGCCTTGTAAAGTAGCTTTCACACAGATTTTAAAATGGTAGCCCCGTCAGAAGCCCCACAGCCTGACACCGTCGTCTGGAGGGGGAGGCACCCCCGTCTGTGAACCCTGTCCCCAGCACCTCACTGAGCGCCCTCCACCTGGGCTGCACTGCCTGTCTCCAGGACGCACCGTCGGGTGTCCAGGGCTGACCATCCCAGCAACCCGGGGGCCGCTGTCGCTCTGCTTCAGGAACCTCTAGTTTCGTGCCTGCAAACTGTGGTGTTTCCAGCTTGCTCTGTCTGAGAGGGAAGCGGAAAACCCATGCTGCCAGTCACCACCCCCGGCCGGAGCAGCAGCTGGCATGTCGCTGCCCGACACTCATCCTCGAGCTGAATGCCCGTTGGGGTCGCCGAACTCCGGCAGTCCCACCACAAAGCTCTGGAGCTGAAACAACAGGGCGGGCTCACAGGTGTGTTAGAGGCTGCTGCTCCGGGGCAGAGGGCGCCGTGAGGAGGCACCCCGTGGGCCGCCTGCCCCGAGCCTCCCTCAGCCCAGGCGCCCCCCACACGCACACACCTCCCAAGGCAGCTCTGAGAGGCAGGGCCACGCAGCGTCTCACTTCGGGGAACGGGAATTCTGTGGGAGCCCGGCGGGACGGCACGTGCTGCCCCAGTCCGTGCCGACAGCGCTCGCGGCAGCTTCACAGTGACCCCACGCACAGGAGCTGCCAGCCCACCCGTCCCAAGGGGCAGCCAAGGTGCGACCGTCTGAGTGGATCTCTCAGGCACCCAGCTGGCCTGCAGCGGGCCAGGGACTGGAACGCAGACGGTCAACTCTAGAACCTGAGTGTGGTCCTCAGGGACGCAGAGGCCAAGCCAACATCACACCATGAACTCCCTCCGTAAATCAGGCTGCAGGATTTCGCCAGAGCGAGGATGTCCCAGGTAAAATCACTTTCTCTAGCCCTGAGCCTCCTGGTAGAGTGAAGATAATTATAAATCTGAAGCAAAGGGAACGCAGGGCGGGGACCGAGGCAGAGACTGGGAGGACGCAGCCCTGCTCCGTGTCTGCAGACTGGACCTCTCTGCTCCCCACACTGGGTGCCCCAGTCCCCTCAGTGGCCTCGGCGAGCAGATGGCACATTTTCCTGCTCAGGTGCCCATCTGCCCTTAGGCGCTAATGCAGACCTGCTGGGTGGTCAAACCCACAGTCAGGACGCTGCAGGCTTTGTCGTGGGGGCCGGCTCTCAGGCAGGATTCCCCAGCTGATTGACTGGCATCTCCGTGGGCACTTGGTCAAGACTCTCCCCCAGAGTACAGGCTGTCCACACTCGCAACCCCGCTGGTGTGCCAGGGCGCAGCCTCCTCCCCACTGTCCCAGGGACCAGCCTTGCCTGCTCCTGGGGTTCGGAGGCTGTGAGGGGTGCTGGCCCCTAGTGCTGGCCCCATTCTCAGTCTCAAAATTTCCCAAACATTAATAAAACCTCCTGTCTCTAGGGGAGAGACCGAATTTCAACGTTTCCACGTTCCTACTGCGAACAAAAGCCTAAGGAGGCTCAGATGGGGGACGATGTGTCTCTCGGGTGGAGCTCAGATATGGGTTTATTTTGCTTTGTTTTCACGGTGGCCCAAGATTTTCTGGAAGAAGTGATCTGTTTGGTTCTGATGTGGTAACAGCCGGGCTCTTGTTACAGAAACAAGGACCAGACCTGCCGCCAGGGACCGACGTGTGGAGCAGGCATCTCCTGGGGAAGGGCACACACGGGTAGAGCTCGGCCCTCCCGCCCCAGCAGGAGAACAGGAGACCAGTAGGGGGGACTGGAGAAGGGGGTCTGGGGAGGCTGCTGGGAGTCACCTCTGTCCCATCTACCTGAAAATATGTGGTCGAGAACGCTGGCCTCCTGACCCTGGAGGAAACCAAGGGGGCGCTCGGGAATAGGGTGCCTGAGCCCAGCCCCGATCCCTGAGTTCTCCCAGGATGGCTACCCTAACCCTAACCCTAACCCTGACCCGATCCCTGAGTTCTCCCAGGACAGCTACCCTAACCCTAACCCTAACCCTAACCCTAACCCTGACCCGATCCCTGAGTTCTCCCAGGACAGCTACCCTAACCCTAACCCTAACCCTGACCCGATCCCTGAATTCTCCCAGGACAGCTACCCTAACCCTAACCCTAACCATAACCCTAACCCTAACCCTGACCCGATCCCTGAGTTCTCCCAGGACAGCTATTGGTCCCAAGAGGGACTTGCCAGCCGGTGCCCCTAGCAGAGGAGCTGGCCACACACAGTAACAGGACGCAGGCAGGGCCTTCTCCTGGTTGATATTTAAAGCTCCCAGGTGCGTGTGCCTCGGAGGTCCCCACAGCGACGAGCATCTTCTTGGCTCCCGGTCCCTGCAGCCTCCCGAGCTGTGCTGTGCACTGTGTGACGTGTGGTCCCCTCCACAGAGCAGGTCCCACGGGTCTTCTCCGCCGGGGCCCGGGGCCCTCCTGGGCTGTGCTGTGCACCGCGTGGTACGCAGTCCCCTCCACGGAGCAGGTCCTGCAGGCCTTCTCTGCCAGGGCCCGCGGTCTCCCGAGCTGGGCAGCACCTTCCTGGGGCCTCGGTGCCCTGCAGGCAGCCTGCCCTCTGCTCCTGGCCCTGCGCCCAGTGAAGCTGCTGGCTCGGGGCTCCCTCAGTCCCAGGGCAGGGAGAGGCGGTTCTCCTTCCGACCTGGGAGCAGGAGGGCAGGATGAGAAGCCCTACCATCCCCTCAGCTTATCTCCAAAATCAAGACCCCCACAGCAGGGGCCGTTAGCCGGTCACGCAGGCCCAGGTGGGCTGTGTTGCAGCAGCCCCTCAACCACTCCTGGCTCTGGCCCCGGCCACTCTCGCAGGGACCGTGGCAGGAACACTGTCCACAGGGTCAGACCCGCGCCTCCAGGCGAGACAGGAAGTCTACAGTCAGCAGAGGGGGAGGAAGAGGACCTACCCGGCACTTAGGTCTCTAGGTGGATAGAGTGCATGCACACTTCCCCAGTGCTCACACACCTGTTCACACACACATGCTCACACACAGGGCTCACACACAGGGCTCACACATGTGCTCGTACACCTGCTCACACACAGGTGCTTACGCAGATGTACTCACACACATGCTCACACACCTGCTCAAACACACATGCTCACACACCTGCTCATGCACACATGCTCACATACCCACTTACACACAGGCACTCACACACCTGCTCACACACAGGGCTCACACACCTACTCATGCACCTACTCACACACAGGGCTCACACACCTACTCACACACAGGTGCTCACACACAGATTCTCACATACAGATGTTCACACACCTGCTCACACACACCTGCTCACACACATGCGCTCACACACATGTGCTCACACAGGGCTCACACACCTGCTCACATACAGAGCTCACATACAGCTGCTCACACACAGGTGCTCACACACAGATTCTCACATACAGATGTTCACACACCTACTCACGCACCTGCTCACACGCACCTGCTCACACACATGTGCTCACACACATGTGCTCACACAGGGCTCACACACCTGCTCACATACAGATGCTCACACACAGGTGCTCACACACAGGTGCCCACACAGGCATTCACGCACCTGCTCACACTCAGGTGCTCACACACCTGGTCATACACACCTGCTCACACACAGGTGCTCACACACAGGTGCTCACACACCTGCTCAGACACCTGCTCACACGTGGAGACTTACATGTGTTTAGGGCTAATTCCTCTGCATCTTCACGTCTGATTTGGGGGACATCAGGCAGCATTTAGCAGTTGGGTTTTGAGGGTGGTGAAATCTAACCACTCTGCCAGAAGTAAATCTTTAAAAATGAGAGTTAAGTAGTTCACTTTCTTGCTACTTGATTGGTGCTAAGGGTCAGTTTTAAATGCGAAGATTGTAGCCAAGGGTGTGGCCTATCATGGAGTGTCCTGTGTGTTGGTTACCCCTGAATCTGTAGTGAACGCGGACAGGGCTGCCTCCTGCCATTCCTGAGGGCGAGTCTGCCTGTGGTCCCCTCACGCCCCGGACGGTCTCCTGCCTGTGGTCCTCTCTCGCCCTGGACGGTCTCCTGCCTGTGGTCCTCTCTCGCCCTGGACGGTCTCCTGCCTGTGGTCCCCTCCCCCCCGCCCTGCCTGTGGTCCCTCTCGCCCGGACGGTCTCCTGCCTGTGGTTCCCTCTCGCCCCGGACGGTCTCCTGCCTGTGGTTCCCTCTCGCCCCGGACGGTCTCCTGCCTGTGGTCCCCTCACGCCCCGGACGGTCTCCTGCCTGTGGTTCCCTCTCGCCCCTGGACGGTCTCCTGCATGCTCCCGCCACCCCCGCTTCGAGAACACCCCTTCCCGGTGGGGAGGGAGGGAGGAGCTGGCCTAGGGCCACCAGGTAGAGCGACTGCACACTGGCTCACTGAACTCGCGTTTTGTGGAACAATGTGGATGCATACACGTTTCCCAAGAGGTGGTGTGAGAGTTTGGAGCTCTGCACGCATGTGTGGGCGTGTGTGCCTGCGTGTATGAGGGGACAAGGAGACACTGGCTCCCAAAGCTGTGTGCTCTGCGCTCACGACCGAGGCTGACTTTGTCCAGTGGGAGTTTCTAGACTGTCTGGTGCAGTAGCCACTGGCTGCGTGTGACACTGAGCACTTGAAATGTGGCTGGTGAGGATGAGAACTGATTTCTAAGATCTAATTTAATTTTAATGAATTCAAATGTAAACACTCATATACAGTCAGTGGTGACCATCTTGGATGACACCAGTCTGCACAGCTGAGCCAAGTGGAAGCTAAAGTTGATTTTGTCTTGCCTCTAAGCAATGCCCTAAGCTGGTGAAAAGAGTCATATTTTAAACGATCTCCCCGATTTCTCTTTTTGGTTTAAATCTTGTTTGAAGGACGGGTTTGCCCTTGTTCTGTTTGAGGATGTCTGCCCGCAGGTGGGGCTCTTCTGAGTGGGGGTCTCCTGGCTTCAGGGGCCATGTGTCCAGGCTCTGCAGGGGGAGACCCCAGAAGGCTGTAACGTATTCTCGAGCAACGCTGGTGAAGGAAGCCACACACAGGCCCAGGGAGCTTTGACGGGGCTGGGGAGAGAGACTAGAGACCAGCTGAGAGGAGAGGAAGAGTGCTTGGGGGGTGACTCAGCCTCCCAGCACCAGCTGTCTTGGCCGTCCGCAGGTTGGAAGAGGGCAGGTTGAGGTGAGCGGGAGATGTGGCTGAAGATCAGGGTGGCAGAGTGGTCTGGGTGGATCCCAGAAAGGAGGAGGAGGAGGAGATTGCTGCCCTGGGCTTTACGAGGGCTCAGCGCAAACCCCAGCCTGCGGGCCACTCCCCGGGGGCTTCCAGAGGGCGACAGCCAGGCTTGTACTCCCTGCAGAGCAGCACCCTTGGGGGTGGCGTGGCTCCTTGTGAACTGGGTCTCGGGGTGTTCCACCTTTTGTCAGCAGCATCGCCATCTGTCTTGGAGGCCGCTTTTGCTGGGCATGATGTTGGCATCCAGTGCACCAGGGAGCCCGTTCAAAAGCCCTTGAAAGGACACTCCCAGCTGTTGGACGTGCATTCAGCGGCATTCAGCAACGCACTGGTTCTGTGTGGCCATGTGCCTGCAGCTCCACAGCAGACTGAGCGAGTCCTGGGTTCTAGCCTGCTGCCGCGGGACTTTCTCTGAGCTCCAGACCATCCCCTGGGAGCTGGCCTCTGCATGCCAGGAAGATGGAGCGGCTACCGCCGAGGCAGCAAAACCCGACTGAGGCTCTCTCCAAGTCTGCAGAAACACAGCTGGGTGCTGAGCACTGAGCGCAGCCCGTGTGACTCGGGCCCTGGGAAGTGTAAGGGTTGTGAGCGCGAGGATCCTGTTGAGTGTTCAGAGCAGCCATGTCAGATGGAACCTTTGGAATTAATCTTCATGGGGCGGCAGGCAGAGCCCCCGAGGCTCGTGGCTCACGTGCTGTGGGTCGGGGAGCTTACAGGGAGGCAACGTGCCTTCTTTAGCTCCCTTTTATTTATCACATTTTCCAGGTGAAAACACAGGAGTGATAAGCAGCTTGGAAACTTCTGATAAGGATAGATTTTTGAATGCATTTTAATTTATTCATAATGACTGTAGGGTCATTTAGCTTTTGAGCTCATCTTGGCCTCATTTTGACAATCGCCATTGCTAAGATTACTGTGAATTCTATATTGACAGTCTCCATTGCTAACACTACTGTGAATCCTATAGAGATTTTAAAACTTTTTAACTCTCGGTTGTTCATAGAGCTCTTTTGTAATTTGGAGAGTGTCCTTTACATTGTAATCACCCTCCCTTTTCCATTCTAAATATGTAATCTGTGTCTTCTTTATCTCCGCCTAGTCTTGCTGGGGTCTCATCTGTGCTTCTACAAAGAAGAACTTAAGGCTTGTCTTTCCGATCACTCATTTCCAGCCAGTTTCTTCATGTTCCTTAGCGTTCCCTTTCGTCTGCTTTCCTCGGGTTTTCTCTATTCTCTCTCTTCCTGAATCAAAACAGTCTGTCTTTCTGATGAACTTATTTATAGAAAATTATTCAATATTTCTCTCCTTTTCTTCCACGTAACAAGTTGTCATTATCACCTGCGGCTTCCCTTGTGGCTCAGTGGTAAAGAACTTGCCTGCCAATGCAGGAGACAGAGAGATTCGGGTTTGATTCCTGGGTTGGGAACATCCCCTGGAGAAGGAAATGGCAACACAATCCAGTATCCTTGCCTGGGAAATCCCGTGGACAAAGGAGCCTGGTGGGTTAAGAGTCAGATACGACTTAGTTGCCAAAAAAGCAACAATAACAACAAATTATCACTGGTATCTCCTTCTAAATTGTTATTACTGCCTATGTATTTATGTCTTTTTTGGAAGCAAGAAAACCTATTTTATAAGATACTTTTTGAAACTTGAATAAGTGCCTAGAAATGAATCCCCTGCATTTCGCAGTTCCTTCCGTCCTGCGCATTCCAAGCGCAGCTACCACGTGGCTGAAGAGCGCCTTTAACTTCTGTTTAGTGAGGACCATGGTTGCTCAGCTCCTTGTCTTTGAAGGTGTAAGCTGTCTTTATTTGGCCCTGATTCTTAAGGGATAGTTATAAACCTCTCAGTTGACAGATATTTCCGTAATCATTTTTAGATGTTACTCCTTTCCCTGTTCACATTTATTACGGCTGACGGGAAGTCTGAACTAAAGAGCCTCTTGATGAGGGTGAGGGAGGAGAGTGAATAAGCCAGCTTAAAACTCAATACTAAAGACTGAGATCATAGCTACCGGTTCCATCACTTCACGACAAATAGAAGGGAAAAGAGGAAGCAGTGACAGGCTCCCCTTCTTGGACTCGAAAGCTGCTGTGGACGGTGCCTGCAGCCACGCAGTTAGAGAGCGATCGCTTCCTGGCAAGAAAGCTATGGCAACCTGGTCAGCATGTTAAAAAGCAACGACATCACTTTGCTGACAAAGGTCCACATAGTCAAGGCTATGGTCTTTCCAGTGTCATGCACGGATATGAGAGCTGGACAATAAAGAAGGCAGAGCACCAAAGAATTGATGCTTTTGAACTGTGGTGTTGGAGAAGACTCTTGAGGGTCCCTTGGAGTGCAAGGATATCAAGCCAGTCAATCTTAAAGAAAATCATAAATGTTTGATCTGCTTGCAGACTCAAGAGTCTTCTCCAACACCACAGTTCAAAAGCATCAATTCTTTGGTGCACAGCTTTCTTTACAGTCTAACTCTCACATCCATACATGACTACTGAAAAAACCATAGCCTTGACTAGACAGACCTTTGTTGGCAAAGTAATGTTTCTGCTTTTTAATATGCTGTCTATGTTTGTCATAGCTTTTCTTCCAAGGAGCAAGCGTCTCTTAATTTCATGGCTGCAATCACCATCCGCAGTGGTTTTGGAGACCAAGAAAATGAAGTCTCTCACTGTTTCCATTGTTTCCCCATCTAATTGCCATGAAGTGATGGGACTGGCTGCCATGATCTTAGTTTTTTAAATGCCGAGTTTCAAACCAGCTTTTTCATTCTCCTCTTTCACTTTCATCAAGAGGCTCTTTAGTTCCTCTTCACTTTCTGCCATAAGGGTGGTGTCATCTGCATATCTGAGGTGATTGCTATTTCTCCTGGCAATCTTGATTCCAGCTTGTGCTTCATCCAGCCCAGCATTTCTCATGATGTACTCTGCATAGAAGTTAAATAAGCAGGGTGACAATATACAGCCTTGAGGTACTGCTTTCCCAATTTGGAACCAGTCCATTGTTTCAAGTCTGGTTCTAAATATCTGCATACAGGTCAAGAAGGCAGGCAGGTGGTCTGGCATTTCCCTCTCTTGAAGAGCTTTCCACAGTCTGCTGTGACCCATGCAGGCACTGAAGCAGCGGTGGGCATTTTCTGGAATGCTCTTGCTGCTCCTGTGGCCCAGTGAACGCTGGATGCACCTGCTGGGTCACAGAAGCCTTGTTGGTGTGCACAGGTTTTGTCTGTGCCCCCTGAGTGTCTCTGGTGGTTATGAGGTTTGATTCTAAACGCAATTACATCCCTCCTACCATTGTGTTGGGACTTCACCTTTGCCCTTGGACATGGGGTATCTTTTATTGGTGGGATCCAACATTCTCCTGCTGATGGTTGTTCAACAGCTAGTTGAGATTTTAGTGTTCTCACAGGAGAAGGACATTAAAAAAAAACTGACTGCATATACACGGAAAAACAGAAAGTGCCCATGCATGCCTGGGGAAAAGTTCAGAAAACATGAAAGAAAACACATTAAGTTTATGCCTCAGGCGGATTCTTATCAAAGAGAGCGTATGACAATCAGAGAAGCAAAAACAACAAAAATAGCGACAAAATTCAGCAAATTTGGGAGAGGGGACAATCTGATTCCAGAGTTTCCATACTATCAAGACCAAGTCTCCAGTTTTCAACAGAAAACCAAAAGGCATACAAAGAAAAAGCATGGCCCATTCAAAGAAAAAAGAAATTCAATTGAAACTGTCCCCGATAAAGACCTAATGGCAGACATATTAGACAAGCAACTGTTGTCAAGAAAAAACTGTTAAATATGTTCAAAGAGCTAAAAAAAAATTTGTGGATAAAGTCAAGAAAACAGTATGTTACAAAATTGAATGATCAATAAAGAGAAAATCTAAAGAGAACTGCTAAAGAAATTCTGGACTAGAAAGTTCAATAACTGAAATGAAAAATTCACCAGAGTGATTCAAAGGCAGACCTGAGCAGGGGGGAGGAAGGATAAGCAAATCTGGAGAGACAATGGGAACTACTGAGTCTGAGGGACCGGAAGGAAAAAGAGATTGAAGAAAAGCCAACACCTCTAAGGGGCTTGTGGGAGAAAGAGAGGGCCAAAGAGAGATTTGGAGAAATGGCGATGGATCTTTCCAGTTGTTGGAAGACACGCATGTGAACATCAAGAAATTCAATGAGCTTCAAGTAAGATGGACTCAGGAGACCTGCAGCGAGACACGCTACAGTCAGTTTCAAAGGGCAAAGACAGAGGAGACCCTCAGCGACACACGCTACAGTCAGTCAAAGGGCAAAGACAGAGGAGACCCGCAGCGACACACGCTACAGTCAGTCAAAGGGCAAAGACAGAGGAGACCCGCAGCAAGACACGCTACAGTCAGTTTCAAAGGGCAAAGACAGAGTCCGGGACACAGCCGGAGAGAAGTGTCGCCACACACGAGGGGTCCCCAGTTAGACATTCTCATAATGTTTCTCGCCAAACCTTTCAAGACCAGAGACAACGGGCAGATGCATTCAGAATGCTGGAAGGGAAAGCCATGCTGGCCAGGGAGTCCAGGTTCCAGCAGAACCGTTCTTCAAAAATGAGTGAGAGACGGCGGCATTCTCAGATGAGCAGAAGCCTATGGAGCATGTTGCCACTGGACCCGCCGTGTGGGAAATGCTCAGGGGAGTCCTTCAGAGTGACACAAAGGGTACAGACCAGACCTCAAAGCCATACAGAGAAATGATGACTTAATAGAGGTGTATGCTGTGCTGAGCTCAGTCATGCGGCCGTGTCTGACTCTGTGTGATCCCATGGACGACAGCCCGCCAGGCCCCTCTGTCCATGGGGATTCTCCAGGCAAGAATACTGGAGTGGGTTGCCTTGCCCTCCTCCAGAGGATCTTCCCAACCCAGGAACTGAATTGGGGCCTTCCCAGAGGATCTTCCTGGATTGAATCCAGGTCTCCCGCATTGCAGGCAGATTCTTTACCAGCTGAGCCAGCAGGGAAGCCCAATAATACTGTAGTCGGTAGCCTATCCCTTCTCCAGGGGATCTTCCCAACCCAGGAACTGAATTGGGGCCTTCTGCATTGAAGGCAGTTTCTTTACCAGCTGAGGCACCAGGGGAAGCCCTAATAAAGATATATACATGTGTGTGTGTGTGTGCAATTATAAAAGGCAGTATTGAAACAGCGGCCTATAACTGCACTTTCTTTGTTTTCTACCTGATGTAAAAGGCTGACACTGAAGACTGAAGAAGAGCAGCCCTTAGTGTGGGGCTCCCATCACTGGAGCTTCCGTCTGTGACTCCCAATCTCATTTTTACACGATTTAAGAGTCTGGTGCCTTTAAAAGAACAAGTGCTTTATGTTTGGGGGCACACGGTGTATAGAGATCTAACTGTGCGACACCAACAACAAAGATGGGTGAGATGGAGCTGAAAGGAGTAGTTTTTGTATGTTAGTGAAGTTAAGCTGATACAGATTCAGATTAGAGCATTATAACTTCAGGTTATTAAACGAAATCCTTGTGGTGGCCATGAAGAAAGGAAATCAGAAAGGATTTTAAATGTTTGTTACAAAAGACAAACTAAACACAAAAGAAGACAGGAATACAGGAAACAAGGGACAAAAAGCCATAAGGCGCGCAGAAAAGACAAGACAGCGACAGAGCTGAGTCCCTCCTTATCAGCGATCACCGTGGACATAGATGGGTTAGAGAAGCGGAAACGGAGAGACACAGATTGGCAGGGTTAGGTGAACACGCATGGTCTACTGCTTGCTGTCTGCAACAGACTCCCTGGGACGCCAAAGACACAGACAAGTTGGATGTGAAGGATGGGGAGAGACACTCCACACAAATGGTAACAAAAATAGAGCAGGGGTGACTTCACTAGCCTCAGACGAAACAGACTTAAGAAAAGAGACAAAGATGGACATTAGATATTAATTAAACGTTCACTACGGCAGAAGACATAACAGCTACAAACATGTATGTGCCTAATGACAAGCAATAAAAATATATGAAGAAAAAATGACAGAATTGAAGGAGAAACAGTTCCACAGCAATAACTGGAAGTTTCACTGCCCCACTAACAGTGACGGATAGAGCCACCAGGAAAGTACGGAGACAGGGAATTTAACTAACACGATAAATCACCTAACAGACGTGCATGGAAGCTCCACCCAACACACAGCACAGGCACGTTCTGAGCGCACAGGGACACTTTCCAGGATAGACTGTGTGTGCGACGACAGTTTAAGTCTTAACAGAGCTAGGAAGATAGATATCAGACAAAGTGTATTCTCAGACCACAACAGAATAAAATTAAAAATCAATAACAAAGGGAAAACTGAAAAATTCACAAAAGCAAACAACACATTTTTAAACATCCAGTGGGTCAAAAGATAAAATAAAAAGAGAAATAGAAAGTGCTTAGAGACAAACGAGAACAAAAACTGGACAGACTTATGGGACGCAATGAAAGCAGTGCTCACGAATGCTCGTGTTAAAAGGAAGACGGGCCTCAAACAGACAGCCTGGATTTACAGGCTAAGCAACTGAGAAGAGCAAAGTCCAAAGCTACCAGAGGGTGAGAAATAATAAAGATTAGAGCAGAGGTCAGGAAAACAGTAAGGAAGATCGATAAAACTAAATCTGGTTTTTCAAAAAGATAAAATTGACAAGCTTTAAGGTGGATGGACTAAGAAAAAAAGAGAAAAGACTCAGTTTATTAAAATAAAAAAGAGAGTGGGGACATTACTAATGATTCTATAGAAATAAGAATTGTAAGAAAGTACTAGGAATAGTCATATACCAACAAATTAATAACCTAGATGAAATGGACAAATTCCAAGAAGCACAAAAACCTGCCAAAACTAAGTCACAAAGAAATAGAAAATCTGAATATACCTGTAACCAGTAAAGAAATTAAATCAGTAATAAAATATCTTCCAACAAAGGAAAAATCTGAACTTGACTGCTTCACTGGTGAATTCTGAATATTTAAAGAACTACTTTTAATCCTTCTTAAACTTTTCAAAAATATTGAAGAGGTTGGGACACTTCCTAACTCATTCAATGAGGCCTGCTGGCACCAAAGCTAGACAAAGACACCACAGGAAGAGAAAAGTACAGACCAATATCCCTATAACTCTATGGTGCGAACATTCTCAGCAGGACCCTAACAGGCAGAAGTGTGTAGCATGTGATAAGCGACGTGTGGGCCCCCCCGGTGGCTCAGCAGGCAAAGTCTGCAAGCAGTGTGGGAGACCTGGGCTCCACCTCTGGGTTGGAAAGATGCCTTGGAGAAGAGAACAGCTACCCACTCCAGGATTCTGGTCTGGAGAATTCCATGGACTACACAGTCCATGGGGTCGCAAAGAGTCAGACACAGCTGAGCGGCTTTCACTTCCACTCTAAGGAACACACGCCACAATCAAGCGGGTTACATTTTCAGAATGCAATAATGGCTCAACTCTATTTTCGGGGGCTCCAAAATCACTGCAGGCGGTGATTGCAGCCATGAAATTAAAAGACACTTACTCCTTGGAAGGAAAGTTATGACCAACCTAGACAGCTTTGTCAACAAAGGTCTGTCTAGTGAAGGCTATGATTTTTCCAGTAGTCATGTATGGATGTGAGAGTTGAACCATAAAGAAAGCTGAGCGCCAAAGACTTGATGCTTTTGAACTGTGGTGTTGGAGAAGACTCTTGAGAGTCCCTTGGACTGCAAGGAGATCCAACCAGTCCATCCTAAAGGAAATCAGTCCTGGGTGTTCATTGGAAGGACTGATGCTGAAGCTGAAACTCTAGTACTTTGGCCACCTGATGCAAAGCGAAAAGACCCTGATGCTGGGAAAGACTGAAGGCAGGAGGAGAAGGGGACGACAGAGGATGAGATGCTTGGATGGCATCACTGACTCAATGGACATGAGTTTGGGTAAACTCCAGGAGCTGGTGTTGGACACAGAGGCCTGGCGTGCTGCGGCTCATGGGGTCACAAAGAGTCGGACATGACTGAGTGACTGAACTGAATGGTTCAACATACAAAAATTGGCCAATGTTTACTATTCCATATGAATGAAGGTAAAAAACTGCTTTATCCAACACATTTGATGCAGAAAAAGCATTTGACAAAACTCACCACCCACTGCTGCTGCTGCTGCTAAGTCGCTTCAGTCGTGTCCGACTCTGTGCGACCCAATGGATGGCAGCCCACCAGGCTCCCCTGTCCTTGGGATTCTCCAGGCAAGAACACTGGAGTGGGTTGCCATTTCCTTCTCCACAGCGCCCACTAGGAACAGATAAAAGTACCTCAATATAACAAAAGCCATGTATGAAAACCCCACAGTGAACACCGTCCATCGTGAAAATCTGAAAAATTTCTTCTAACACCAGGAACAAATCAAGGGCACCTGCTTTTGTACTGGAAGTTCTAGCCAGAGCAATCAGGCAAGAAAAAGAGATGAAAGGACTCCATACCGGAAAGCAAGAAGTACAATGATCTGTTGGTGGCCGATACGATTTTACCTGTAAAAACCCTAAAGATTACGCAAAAGACTATTGCGACTAATAGGAAGACCCAGCAAAGTCGCGAGATACGAAGTCAGTCCATAGACCGTTCACAACAACCTGTAAAGGAGACGGCAACAATCCCGTTTACAGAAGCGTCCAAAGAATGGGCTGCTTAGGAAGCGGCCAAGGACGTGAGAGGCTTGTGCAGTGGGAATTATAGACACTGGAGTGCGAAGTGGGGTCGACTGCAGCCCACCAGGCTCCTCCCTCCATGGGGTTCTCCAGGCAAGAGTGCTGGAGTGGGTTGCCATTGCCTTCTCCAGGGGATCTTCCCGACCCAGGGATCGAACCCCGGGTCTCCCGCATTCCAGGCAGACGCTTTACCCTCTGAGCCCCCAGGGAAGAAGCCATAAATCAAGCATTTCCTGCTCATGGACGGGAAGACTTAATACTGTTCAAAGGTCAGTGCTACCTACAGCGATCCGCGGATCCAGTGCAACACCCATCAAGATTTCAATAGCATTTTCTAAAACATTAGACGAGCCCATTCTAAAAGTCAGGTAGCATCTCAGGGGACCCCAAATAACCAAAACACATTAAAAAAATGCAAGTGGAGACTCATACTTCTTGATTTCAAAATTTACTACAGCGCTGCAGTAATTAAAATAGCATGATGTTCCCACAAGGACAGACCTATAGCTCAGTGGAACAGAATAAAAAGCTCAGAAACAAACCTCCGCACATACGGTCAAGTGAATTTTGACAAGCGTGTCAGGACCATTCAATAGCGAAAGGACCGTCTTTTCAACAAGCAAAGTGTATCAGCTTTACTCTGGTTTCACAGCCTGTGCCCTTCCTTTCCTGCTGGTGTTCACAAATTCGTTTCCATCGTGTCCATGCTCTTTAGGGATATTATTATTTCCATGCTGTTTAGGGCTATTATATTATATTATTATTATTATTAGGGTCATTATTTTAGGAGAGGTCTACTTCTCTCGGTTTTCCTTAATCTGAGAATGTCTTGGTTTCCGCTTTATTTTTAATGGACATTTCTGAATTAGATAGGATTCTGAACTGACAGTGATTTCCTTTTAACATGTAAAATATCAGGCCCCTTCCTTCCAGCCTCCATGGTGTTAGGTGAGAAATACACTATTATCCCAACTATTTTCCCTTGGAGGAGAATGTCAGCTTTTCTCCGGCAGTTATCAGGACTTTTCCTTTTCTCCTGTGTCTTGAGCTCTCAGAAGTCTGACCATGAGGTGTCTGCTGTGGATTCTAAGTCTGTCCCGCCTGGTTGCTCGTCTTCAGAATCTGCGGTTTATCTGTTGTTCATTCACTCAGTCGTGTCTGACCCTTTGTGACCCCATGGACTCAGCCCACCAGGCTCCTCTGTCCGTGGGATTTCCCAGGCAAGAATACTGGAGTGCTACTTTCTTCTCCAGGGGATCTTCCTGACTCAGGAATCGAGCCTGCTTCTCCTGCATTGAAGGCAGTTTCTGTTTTCTTAAACCACTGAGCCACCTGGGCCTCCCCTGTAGGTTGATGTCTGTTGCCAAATTTTAGAGGTTTTCAAAGGTGTTCCTTTGATTGGTATTTCTTTTCCTTCCTCCTCTTCTCATTCCTGGTTTTTTCTCCCTTCAGAACACCGGCTTCCCAGTGGAGAGACATCTTCTCGCTCTGTGCTGTCTGTGAGGACACCCCAGAGAGATTCCTGGCCATCGTGGGGACGAAGCAGATTTATGAATCCAGTTTAGAATGACCAAACCATCGACTAACAAGTGGTGTACAGTTCACGCAAGCGCCGAGGCACAGGTGTACACACACAGGTGTACACGGAAGAGCCCACGTGTGGCCCTGTTAAGACTGTCTCTCCTAGACCAGGCCCCAGGCTCACCCAGGTCAGCTGGCTCTGGTGTCCGCCTCCCCTGTCCCCATACGCCGATTCGTGGTCCCTGATGACCGCTGACGTCATCGTTTTAGAATTTCGGACACCACAGTGGCCACAGGTGCCGAGCTCAGGTCAAGCACACACGCCAGCCTGCAGCTCCCTGACTGTCCCACAGCCAGCCTGTGTGCCCACACGGGCCAGTGCACGGAGAGACTCCCGGGAACCCCCACGCTGGGCCTCCCCATGCCAGGGTCAGAAGGCCTCTGGTGAGAAAATGTCTGAGGTCAGCGTCATCAAACAGAGCTCCCTCTTTCTTCACGGCTCGTGTTTGTGGGTGACTCCCCAAACCCCCAAGGTCAGAGCACCCCGAGGCTCGCTCCTTAATTTCTTCACAGCTTTAGGTGTGGCCTGCAGACCTTTCGTAAGCCGTGTTTGGGACAAGCGGCAACACCAGTGTGGAGGCCATTCCCACAGGGCAGGCGTGGGAGGCTCAGGTCAGCTGAAGCAGGATGGTCTCCTGCAGATTTGCAGCCTTGTTGAGAAGACACTTTCCATGTGAGAGGGACTGTTTAAACAGTTTATTCTTAACTGGAGGGTGTTTGTTTTACAGTATTGTGTCGGCTTCTTCTGTGTGATAACCTGAGTCAGCCACAAGGATGCATGTGTCCCTCCCTCTTGAACTATACCCCGTTGCCCCCAGCCCTCTGCAGACTGCCACGGGTGCTGTGCTGGGCTTCCTGCGTAATACGGCAGCTTCCCGGTAGCGGCCTATTCCGCACGTGGTGCGGCTTCCACGCCGCAGTACCTTCTCCTTCCCCTGCTGTGTCCAAGGCCTGCTCTCTACGTCTCTGTCTCTATCCCTGTTCTGCAAATAGGGTTATCAGTACCACTTTTCCAGATTCCATGTGTATGTGGTAACATATGAAACATTATTTTCTCCTTCTGACTTAATTCACTCTGTAAAACAGACTCGAGGCTCATCCACCCCCTAGAATTGACTCAGCTGTGCTCCCATTGTGTGTGCGTCCCTCAGCTGCTTTCTCCAGGCGTTCCTCAGTGGACGTCCTGGTTGCTTCCGCGTCCTGGCTGTTGTCAACAGTGTTGCAATGAGCACTGGGGGCACACGTGTCTCTCTAGATTGCGGTTTCTCAGGGTGCGTGCCCAGCGGTGGGACTGCCAGGCCATGAGCTGGTTTCACTCCCAGTTCTCACTCCATGCGGGTCTCCACGGGCTTCCTGGGTGGCCAGGGTGTAAAGAGTCTGCTTGCAGGGCATGAGGCACAGAAGAAGTGGGTTCGGTCCCTGGGTCGGGAAGATCTCCGGGAGGAGGGCATGGCAACCCACTCAAGTATTCTTGCCAGGAAAACTCGTGGACAGAAAAGTCTGGTGGGCTACAGCTCATAGCGCTGCGAAGAGCTGGACCTGCCTGAAGTGACTGAGCGTGCACGCACGCTCTCGTACTGTTCTCCATAGTGGCTGTATCAGTTTGCATTCCCCCCAGTAGCGAAAGAAGCTCCCTTTTCTCCATACTCTCTCCAGCATGTACTCACTGTAGACGACCACTCTGGCCCGTGTGAGGTGATGCCTCACCAGTTTTGACTTTGCGTTTCTCTAGTGATGATGGTGTAGAGCACCTTTCCATGGGTGTGTCTTCTCTGGAGGAAAGTCTGAGTATGTCCCCCATGCTTAGACTGGGTTGTTTTCTGGTATTGAGCTACATGAGCTGCTTACATAACTTGAAGATCAATCCTATGACAGTTGTTTCATTTGCAATTATTGTCTCCCATTCTGAGGGTTGTCTTTTTATGTTGTTTATAGTTTCCTTTACTGTGCAAAAGGTTTTAAGTTTATTTAGGTCCAATTTATTAATTTTTGTTTTCATTTCCATTACTCTAGAGTCAAAGCTGATGCTGCTGTAATTTATGTCAGGGTGTTTTACCTACGTTTTCCTCCAAGACTTTCATAGTTTCTGGCCTTACATTTAGGTCTTTAATCCACTCTGAGTTTATCTTCATGTATGTTGTTAGGAAGACTTCTAATTTCATCCTCTTACATGTATTTGCCCAGTTTTCCCAGCACCACTTATTGAAGAGGCTGTCTTTTCTCTACCCAAAGCAATGTACAGATTCAATGCAATCTCTATCAAATTACCAACGGCATTTTTCACATAATGGAAACACAAAAGACACCAAATAGCCAAAATAATCTTGAGAAAGAAAAATGGAGCTGGAGAAATCAACCTTCCTGAATTCAAACTATACTGCAAAGCTACAGTCATCAAGACAGTATGGTACTGGTTAAAAAAATCCCAGAAATATAGACCAATGGAACAAAATAGAAAGCCCAGAGATAAACCCATACACCTAAGGACTCCTTATCTTTGACAAAGAAGGCAAGAATATACAAAGAAGGGGCTTTTAAAAAGCTCACGAAGTAGCAGTTTTCTTCTCTTTCGCCTGAAAGAAAACAGCAAGTTTGTAACTTTAAGGGGGAGGTGGAAGGTGGAGTCTGAAGAAATAGAAAGTGAAATGACAAAGAATTCACAAATAAGGAATTATTTTCTTTCACGCCAGGCAGAATTTAGCAAAAGGCCCCGAATTGGAGAATTCTGCACGAGATTCCACTGAAATTGCACAAAGCCTATAAAACATTTTAGTTGATTGATTTTTTTCTTTCTCTCTTGTTTTCTGATAAAAAACATGGGGCTCTCATTCTTGTGCTGGGATACACTGGGGCATTTGTGTACTGGAGGGGTCTTCCGAGGATGTGGTCAGCTTTATGGAACAGGAGGGACCCCCAGGCTGTGTGTACACATAAGTGGGGAGAGGGGGTACCGAGGATGGAGAGTCAGGACTTAGTCCTGTCCTCACAGTCCAGCGAGCATGAATCTGCAGAGTTAAACCTGTGGTTCTCATATTAAAATGGGAGAAGATAAAGTGATTGCTTTTTAAATCTTAGTAGATTTCAGATACAGTTTCTCTTCTTAGTCTGTATTTCCACCCACTGTCAACTTTGGAACTTTGCCTTCAGGGACAAAGACATTTTTGTGGGCTGTCTGCTTCTTCAGAGCTTGTTCCGCAGCAGCCACACACATCTCTCTGGGCCTGGAGTTGGTGGTGGGGCTGACATGCTTCAAGCTGCTCCAAGGTCACCCTGGTCAGCCCCCACCCTGGATCCCACGGGTGGATCCCCCCCCCACCGTCATGTCATTGTCCTGGTCATGGACCCTGAATCCTGATGCCCCCACCATGCCCCCATCCAGAAGTGAGTGTGCTTCCTGTTCACCTGTGGGCCCCTTGCCTCCTCAAAGAGATCGAGTCCTGGGGGCCACGGGCTCCACCACTGCTTCTGGAACCTGTGTGCACACAATGCCTGTGCAAATACCTGGGAATTCATTGGAAAGTAAACCCAAGCCTTCGCTCACAAGGCCGGGAGATCAGCCAGGGGTCCTGACTGGCTCTCAGGGCTGGGCTGGGTGTGGGGCAGCCAGGCTGGGGTGGAGTCAGGCTTCCAGCTCTTCTCTCCTGGGGTGCTGGTCTCACTGTCACCTGGAGGGTCCAGGGGTCTTGGCTGGCTGGGCGGAGCTCAGATGGCCTGCCTCCTTCGTGAGCGCGGCTGTCTGCCGGAGTGGGGCAGGCGGTATACCTGACTCTGGCCCGGCTCCCAGAGCAAGGTGGTTTTGTCTTTCTTCAGCATTAACGCAGAAGAGATTTTCCAGTAGGCCAGGGGGCTTAACGATAAGGCTGGGCCTTTCACACTTGGGCACGTGGTTGGGTTCAGTCCAAGGTCCTGGTGAATTACACTGCGGCTGCAGTCTGGGCAGTGGCCTCTCTGGGCCTCCCTCTGGCTCGTGAGTCCTCCTCCTCACAAAGTCCTCAAGACCCTCCATGGTCTACGCAGCCCCGCACTCCCTTACCCACCTGGGGATTTCAGCGCTCCCCATCCTCAGGCGGTGGTGTAGCCGTGGTGGAGGAGGGAGCCCTCAGCAGGCCAGCATGCCCCGCTCCTGGCTGTGGAGGAGCCAGGAGCTCACACAGCAGGGGCAGAAGGGGCTCTCTGTCCTGTTGGCTCCATTTGGCCTGTGGGGCCTGTGGCCACAGGTGCAGCTCAGAAGCCATCCGCCCCTGGGGGTGGCTGGGGAGCGGTGAAGCCCGGCAGTCCGTGCAGGGCTTACAGGCCTGGCCCGAGTCCGGCTGTGGCGCTGCTGTCTGTTTTCAGGGCAGCTGGGTCGGCACATCTGAGCAGCCGCCACCAGGCCTCCAGCGAGGATTCCGGGAGGGGGTACTTGCCCTGCTTCACTGGAGGAGAGGGGAGACAGAGCCCAGAGACTGTGTGCAGGCTCTTCCAGGCATGACTTGGGAGGCATGGGGGACTGGGGGCATTGGGGCTTCCTGCGGCCCTGGGACCACAGCTGGAAACTCAGCCTCATCATCAACCCCAAAGTCTCCTCCTGACGAGAGTCTAGGGCCAAGCCCAGTCATGCTGGACTGTGAAGGAAGGAGGGTTAGGGCCTCAGAAAGGAGGCGGGAGGGGCTCCTGGGAACATGAAAGCCAGCCCAGAAGATAGGAGGGAGGCAGGGAGATGGAGGCAGATCCCATCCCGGCAGTAGGCCTTGGAAACTGGAGGGGCTGAGGTCGGTGAGGGTCCCTGTGGGGCCGGGAGCTGCCGGCACCGGGTGACAACAGCTGGTCAGGGAGCTTGGGGGCTGCAAAGCCAAGGGCATGAGCTGCTGCCCACTTACCCTGTCAGCCTCTCTGTTCCTCTAACCTCCAGCCGCTCCGAGAATAAGTAACCAGGTGTCCAGAGAATGGCTGTCCACCAGCATCTGCCCAGCGCAGCTCCCAGGGAGGCCCACCCCGACTGTGCCTTACTGAACGGGTGGTGCTGCCCAGGGGAACCAAGGCAGTGCGTCATTCCTGCGTTGCTCCTGGGGGGTGAGAGCTGCTGAGGCCCTTCCTGGCTGAGCAGCCCTTGAGGACATGCGGGAGGTCGTGGCTTCGGGGTGGTGTTGAGACTGTCCCCCTGGAGGGGACTCGGAGTTAGGGCCGCTGTGTGTTGGTCCTAACGTCAGACCCTGGGTCCCCTGAAGACACTCAGCTCTGTCCTCACTGACCCGACGCTGCCACGTGCAATGGAGAAAAATCACACAGACCCTGAGTTCAGGTGCCTCCAGGAGAGGAGACGGAAGGAAGGCGCGTGGGACGCGGGGTCTGGAGGGTTGAGGGGCAGGGAGTGTGTCCTGGCCGGGGAGGTGCCCAGAACAAGGACTCGCCTCTTGGGGAGGCTCTCCTGCTGGGGAGACCCAGACAGTGGAGGCCCAACATCAGAAGACTGTCCTCAAATGTTCCCACAGAAAGGGTGGGGCACAGCACCCCCCAGGATGCCCTCTGCTAGCTTTTAGAGCAGGCTGCCCCTCGCCAGAGTTTGTTATAACCAGAGGGCGGCACCCCCTTAGATGCGGTGACAACATCCTGCCCCTCATGGGGGTGCTCATCCTGCTCATATGCCCCACTGGGGTCCACCTGGGCCCCCATCTTGGAGTTCAGGCCAGGTCGTGGTCTGAGAGTCCTGCAGGGCCCACCTGGCGCTCAGGTGGGCACGGCACGCTGCTGACCTTGCTGTGACGGTGGCTTCAGTGCCTGGTGTGGCCCACGTCCACAGCCAGTGTGGCTGCTCATGGGTCCTGGGTTCCAACCCACACCGAGTCAGGGCTGGTCCTCAGGCTCCAGACCCGATGCTTCCCCGAGCTCTTCTGGTCTCTCTGGGGTCTCAGGTTGCTGCTCCCGTTTTCCCGGAAACTGATGGCTGACCCGAGTGGCTTTGGGCTGGGGGAGGTCAGTTGGTGGCCCAGGCTCCCGGGGCCACTGCTGAGGGAGGCGGTGGGAGCCCCGAGCTGTGACCCGATGGAACCCCCGCAGGCCGTGAGCACATGGACCATGTGCTTGTGGGACTGACTGTGGTCTCTGTGTGGAGTCCCCGAGAGAGGCGGCAGCGTGTACTCAGCCTGGAGGAGGAAGAGGAATCAGCAAAGGCTTCCGGGGGAGGTGCTCTGATGGCTGGCTGGGGTCTGTTCTTTTTGCTTCTTTTAAATTTCTTTTTTGTTTAAAGTCTTTATTGAATTTGTTTCTTATTGCTTCTGTTTATGTTTTGGCTTTTTGTCTGGGAGGCACGTGGGATGTTAGTTCCCTGACCAGGAATCGAACCCACACCCCCTGAATTGGAAGGCGAAGTCTTAGCTCCAGGGAAGTCCCATGGCTCTGTTTTAAGGGAGGTGATGTACTCATTTCCCTTGATTGGCTGCAAGCGAGTGATGGTAGTTACCTTCCCTAAATTTCTGAAACCACCAGAAACATTGCTGAGATCCCCCATGATAACTGGAGGAAAAGTCATCAGTTACTTAACTTTGTTGGTTCATACAGGAAGACAAAGACCTGGGGAGCAGGGGCGAGTGGGCCGCTGTCCTGACTGCAGTAAGTCCAGCTGCAGAACATGCAGGGAGTGAGGACAATTGCCCTCCTGTCTGCCACGTGCTCTAGCTACGAGCGCATCCCTGCCCACAGACAAAGATCAAAACAGTGGAGAAATCCTCCAGAGTCGGGACAGCGCCCCGTCTCGGGAAGGCGGCAGACCCCCATCTGCAGTCCGAAGCCAGCGGCCGCTCAGTGGCTCTGGCAGGCGGTTGCTGCCGCTGTGGCCTGCTGTCTGGCTCGGATCATTCCTCTCTGTGTTTACTGCAGACAAAACCTGCCTCACTTCCTCATGTAAATGAGCTTGGTCCCACAATGGGGCCTGTTGCTCTGCTGGGAAGTGCTGTCATTCTGGACGTGTCCTCGCCTTTCTTCCCTGGCCGTCTGGAAGATCAAGGGGGAGATGGAAATGAGGGGGGCGTTCCTGGGCTGCCCAAGGGGGTGTGCGCCTGTCTGTTTGACAGAGCCAGCCCCAGGGGCGAGTTCCATGTGCTTACAACAGGAGGGTGGCGGGAGGCGCTGCGCCATCTCAAGGCCTGTCCCGTCCTCGGTCAGTGCCGGCACACAGGGGCTGAGAGCAGGGAGGGGGCATGCTACAGAGCCCGCAGGGTGCCCGGGCTGCTCGGCTCACTCGTGTAAGCATGCTGCAGAAATCCAGCTGGGGCTGGGACTGCTGCATAAATTGCTAGCATTTTGGATTTTAATCACATCTTTTATCTGATCATCCATGCTTTATGTAATTCGTTTTTTTCACATTTTCTGAGATGAGTATCATCATTGCCATCATCACTTTCACCACCACCATCACCACCATCATCACCTTCATCACCTTCATCACCATCATCACCTTCATCACCATCATCACCTTCATCACCTTCATCACCATCATCACCTTCATCACCTTCATCACCTTCATCACCTTCATCACCATCATCACCTTCATCACCACCATCACCTTCATCACCACCATCACCACCATCACCACCTTCATCACCACCATCACCTTCATCACCACCATCATCACCTTCATCACCACCATCACCTTCATCACCACCATCACCACCATCACCACCTTCATCACCACCATCACCATCATCGTCACCACAATGATCACTGTCAGCAGCACCATCACCACCGCCTTCATCACCGTCACCGCCGTCACCGCCGTCACCTAAAGACGTCCATGAGAACCTTAGAACACAGTGTCCTTTGGCCCGAAGGATATGGAGAGAGTTGGGCAGATGCAGCTGCCCGCTGTGACCGAGCACCGCGAGAAGGACGGTGAGACACAGGCGGCTTGTACACGTTTAGGACACGAGGAGAGACACAATGAAATCGGATGAAATATGGACAGAGTAACTCTGAGGGAAAAAGCTTGTTTTGAGGAGAAAAGAATACAAAATCCTAAGTGCGAAACTCACTGAAGTTCTGCAGAGAGCACAGTGGGGCCATCAGCGCCTGGTGTCAGGGAGCCTGCCCTCTCCACACGGTCACCCTGTCCCTCCCCTCAACCCTGAGTGGCCACAGATCAGCTGCTCCTGATCTTGAACTTGGCACAACTGGAGTCAGACAACGTGCGTGTCTGGCTTCTTCCCCTTTGTGTCTGTAAGAGTCATGCTTGTCGGCACCTGCTGTTGCAGGTCCTTTCTGCCCAAGATGCACCCCAGGTTATCCCCTTGCTGACGATGAACATCTGTGTGGTTCCCAGTTTTGGGCTATTAAAACAGCACTCCCACGTCATGCTGTTTGATGGGCATATACCTCAGGGCGGAGTTGCTGGATTACCAGATAGACACCTGCTGAAGATTTTATTTTCCTGGATGATACCAGGAGGTTCCACAGGATTGCGCTAATTATCCTCTCCCATTGGTGAATGAGTGTTAGCCTCCCTACAGCCTCACCCACACTTGATATCTGAGAGACTTTTTAAAGACAGGGCAACAGTGATGTGCAGACAGTTACAACACTGTCGAAAGGAGTGTCTTGGAGAAACAGCGATGGCAGAGTCTGGACCATGAGCACAGTGGACGGCCCTTGAACTGTGTGCCGTCTGGCTGTGCGGTGGGTATGGGCGCCGTCACAGAGTCATCCAGCCTGTGCTGTGTGTCCCTTTCAGTGACTATTTGCCTGACCCCTCCGTAAGGGGCGAGGAGGAGGGGCAGTGCCCTTGGGTGAGGCACGCGCTGTGGTGACGGTGGCAGAGCTGAGCGAACCGGTCTGGAAAGGAAATGGGGGTCTGAGGACACTGAGAAGCTGGACGTGGATGCTGCCGTGGGCCAGGGGGCGCCCACGGAGACCCGAGGAGGCCGGGCTTCTGTGCGGTTGGCGGCCAGGCGTCTGGTGCTGGCCTTGGGGTCGGCGGCTGCGGAGAGTTGCAGGACGTCGAGAGGACGCGTGAGGACAACTGGAGCCCCAGCGCCTTTGCTCTGCCCACCTCCGCCTCTGACCCGATGACCTCGGGGCCATGCAGCTGCTCCACTTCTGCCTTCCAGCCCCGGCAAGTTCCTCTCTGCCAGCCTTCCGCTGACCCGGGGTAAACTGCCAAAGTCCGCTCAGTGTGGATCCGGCATCCACACAGGCCTCTCGGAATGTGTTTCTCTTCTGAGCCAGGAACGTTCAACCATAAACGTGTTGACCCTCTGTGCCAGGGATGGCACAGTGGCGGGTGAGGGGGCCCGGCGCCTGGCGCTCCACCCAGGTGGTCGTCCTCTCTGCTGCTCTGCAGCCAGAGTCCCTTCTGACAGCCTGGGACCTGAGTATCGAGGTGTCTCCTTCATCACTATGGAAACTGCTCACGACGGAGAGTGAGAGATGGGGAAAGGATGAAGTGGCAGACACACATGGAGACAAACTCGCGCGCCAGCGAGGAGGGAATGACCGTGTTCACTGCCCCCGGCTTCTGCAGCTGGACGCAGGCTCCCACCGGCAGGACGCCATTCACTCCGGCTCCCAGCCAGCGCCTGGCAGCCTGCGGTCCCCTGGGCTGAGACCATGTTTGGGTGCCAGCTGCTTATACGGGGCAACACCTGTGGAAGGAGGGAAGCGAGCAGGACAGGGACGTGCCACCTGCAGCGCGGGCCCAAGGCCACCTGGGTCGGTGCCCTGGGAAGGCTGCGCTTTGTGGGGCTGAACTGGCCCAGCTGCCATCCCCCCTCACTCACTAAGTGTGACTGCCCAGGATGGGCGTGGCCTCAGGGGGCATGAACGCCACCCAGAGGCTCTTCTTGGGTCCAGGCAAGAGAGCTTCTCTGGCGGGGCTTCTCCCCAGGCAGAGCAGCCTGGACACCAAAGCTGCGTCTCTCACTGCCTCAGGCACGCAGTGACGGGGGATCCCTGAGGAGCTGCAGGCTTGAGAGGGGCCCATACCCCTGCTCCTGCACCTTCCTGGCCTTGTGGGGTCTGGCGGGCCTAGGGAGATGCCGCCCAGAATCCCCCCTTCCAGGTGTGCTGTGAGCACATGGGAGCACTTGAGCCGCCTGTGAACTCCTGGGAGGGTGTGTGGGCTCCTGAGCAGGCGGCCACCCAGTTCTGCTCCACCAGACAGAGCCAGGAAGGTGCCCCGCACCCCACACCCATCTCAGCACCAGGAACCGCGCGAGGGTGGGACCTGGCCTCCCTGACCTGTGCCCTGACATTTCTAGATGACTCTTTGCTGTTGATTTCCAGAGTCAGTGGTGGAGGTCAGACGACACAGTGTCTGTAATGCGGGCTGCACGGGGTGTGTCCAGACAGCCTCTGTGACCGCGTGTGCTTCAGGTCCTGTGCAGGGTTCTTGCCGTCTGCATCCTGGGGTGTGGTGTTCTCTCTCTCTATGTGTAGGTGTCAATTTTTAGATAAAGCTGATCAACCAAGCGGTTCAAACTTCAGACATCTTCTGGTACTTCCCTGACTCATCTCTCAGTTCCCAGGAGGTCTGTGGACCACCCCCACCCCCCAGCGATGTGATCGTGAGGCTCTCCGGTTTTACTGTGCGTTTTTCGCTGTGGCCTCCAACACGCTCCCAATCATGTCTTTTGGGTGTCTCTTCCTTCAATCCCTCAGAAGTATTTCTTTTTTTCACTTTTAATAATTTTTACCTTAAATTGAATTTTGCCTGGTTAATAGTGCTCACAGATTCCATTTTGGTACTATTTGCCCATTCCTTTTTCAAAATTTTTCACTTTTGTTTGAGCTTAATGTGTTATAATGAATGCATATATTGCCTTTTTCTTGTTAACACTGAGGAATGTTTCTTAATTGATTGGTTGGTCCAGTGTACAATTTTTATGATTTCAGAAATACTTGCACTCAATTCAGCCATATTATTATACTTTCTACTATGTTTTTTATTTACTTTTTTCTTTGTCTTTTTTTCCTCTCCTTTTTGTATATTGATCTAGTTGCCTTTTTAACTTTATTCTTCTGTAGGTGTTAAAGCCATAGTATTTCTATTCTTTTAGTTTTTACCTTTATATTAATATTATTCATACAAATACATGTATTTTTCTAAAATTTCTAAAGTAATAAGTATTTAAATTCCCCACAGATAGAAAATAAGAAAATCAGCATAATCATAATCCCCTCCACTCCCATCAGTCTGTTACTGCCCTGTCCACCGTCTGGGATTTCTGTTTCTAAAACTTTGTAAAAATCATCTTATTTTATACTAAATGTGTTTTCTAAAGTTTTTAAAGGTAATATACTTAGGCAATGATGCATTTTATTAATTTATTTATTACTATAACTTTATGTTTCACTATAGCTCATTATATCTCTTTATATCTCATTGCTTCGGTTGGACTAAGGTTTCTTTTTATCGGCGTGTGTTCTCTAGAGTTGGTGAAAAAGGACTGGTGGGCAGTGGACTTCTGATTCCTAGTGAGTCTAAACCTTCACCGGGCAACAAGTTTGGCTAGATTTACAATTTGGGATTCCACATTCTCTTCCTTTAGCACTTTAAGACATTATCCCACTTTTCTTCATGTGTCCAGTAATGAGAAGAGTCTGATTTTACACGATTTTTGCTTCTTGTAGAAAATAGGACTTTTTCCCTATTTTCTGTAGGATTTAGGATTTCTATAGGTTTGAGGATTTCTCTTGTGTTTCATGTTATGACGCTTCTCTCCAGAGTGTCTAGGGGTCGGCGTGTGTACTGCTAAGTCACTTCGGTTGTGTCTGATTATCTGTGACCCCATAGACGTAGCCCACCAGGCTCCTCTGTCCATGGGTTTCTCCAGGCAAGAATACTGGAGCGGGTAGCCTTTCCCTTTTCCAGGGGATCTTCCCGACCCAGGGATTGAACCCAGGGATTGGACCCAGGTCTCCTGCATTGCGGGCAGATTCTTTATCATCTGAGCCACCAGGGAAGCCCAAGAATCCTGGAGCGGGTTGCCCGTGCCTCCTCCAGGGCATCTTCCCGACCCAGGGAACGAACTCACTTCTCTTGCCTCTGCCTGCGTTTGTAGGCAAGCTGTTTACCACTAGTGCCTAAGGGAGGCCTGTTTATGCCGCTCAGCATTTGGCAGGCACTGAGGGCTACTTTATCGTCAGGGAAGTCCCAAGAATCACTTCTCTATATAATGATTTCTCTGTGATTTCTCCATTCTCTCCTTTGAGAGCCTGAGTGAACATTCATCTCATCTCCCTCTCGCATCTTTTACCTGGTACGCTATCTAGATCTCAGACATTCGGGGAAAATCCCTCAGCCTCTTTTTATGGCTCATTTTCCAGTTTTGTTGTGTCCACTTTAAAATTCAACGCATAACTTGAACCTTGAGGTTTTGACAGTTACAGCCTCAATTTTCAGAGTTCCCGCTTTGTTCCCTTTCCTAGCTGCCTCCTTGGACGCCCGTCTCCCGCGGTGCTGAAGACCTCCTCAGGCGGAGGTCCCGCAGGCCCGCTTCCCCGGGCCCGGCCTGCGTAGGGGGCTGTGGAGCCCTCTCCCTCGGGTTTGGTTCAGAGGTCGGCAGCGGTGAGGGCGTGGACAGGCCGTGCTGCTGAGAGGGGCCTGCCCCTGCTTCTCCACTCTCGCCCTCCCCACTTCTGCCCCCTCCCTGTCTGCCCGGCTGAGGGCCCTGGGGGAGGAGGCAGCTCCCCCAGCTGGTGCCTCCCCAGGCGTCAGCCCTCCGGCCCTCACCTCTGAGACCAGAGTCCCCCTGGGCCCGGGACCAGCCATGAAGGCCGCCACCCTCGTCTCCCGTCTCTGGGGTGTCCTCACGGGCAGAGTCTGGGAATCCCCACTCCGGTTCCTCCCTTCACGTTTGCTGTTCCCCTATCCTTTCAGGGTTTGATACACGAGTGAGGAGAGACTCAGCATATACTTGACTTGCAATCTTAATGTTGAAAGCATTTCTACTCATTTAAAATATAATTGATAAGTTATGATCCTAAATAGCAACACGTCCTCTTTTAAAAATGGCTTTGCTATAAGGCTCATTCTGCCTATTCTGGAGGGATTATTTCTCAGAGGCACTGATAGAGACACAAATCACATGTTTACAGATGTCCTCGGAAGACAACAAATTCACACATTTCTGTCATGTAAATGGACTGTGAAAATCTCTCCTTGAAGTTGTGTGTGGTCTCCCTTTGGAGGAGAAGAAAGGTCTGCTAAGGAGTGATTCATGACGGTGGAAGAATCATGAGGAATCCTGCCTGGGTTCCGTCTCTTGACCTTCTGCTCTGACTGCACGTTACACATTTTAATAGCAATTGTGGCAATTGGTTTGCTTAATGGGTTTAGCGAAAAGTTAAATGAAATAGGCACGGGTGAATGGAGCACGTGGCCGGCCTCTTACCTGGTGCTGTGAGTGGGTGAGGGCACCCGCGAGGGCTCACAGCTCCAGCGCGACGCCACCTCTGCCGGCATTTAGTCTCGGGAAGCCAGTGGTGGCGACTGTCGCTCGCCGTGACTCACACTGCGCACGTGCACCGTGCGTCTGCCACACGCGCTCACCGTGCTGGCGGCGGGGTCACAGGGAGAGCCGGGGCCTGGCCCTGCTCCTGCCCCGCGAGGACAGCGGAGCGGACCGAGCTCCCTGCACCCCGCCCCCGCGGCGGGAGCCTGACCGCGAGGCCTGGCCCGGCGGGGCGCGGGCGCTGAGGGTGGGGACTGCTTCTTAAAGGAGGTGCTCTCCTCAGAGTGTGAGGAGAATGGCCCACCAGCCGCTCGGGCCCGCCTCCCAGCCACTCCCGACGGGGTCCTTTGGGCTGGGCATCCCTGCTCCCAGCTTCTGGGTGTCTGCCTGGGTGGGCTTCTTGCTGGCCAGTGACACACTGGGCATTCAGTGGCCGGGCCACCGCCGAGGGCCTGTCCTACGTGCCGGTCTCCGCCGAACACACGCCCTTTCTCAGGAAGGTGTGCTTAGCAGAGAAGAAGCCGCAGGGCCCAGAGAGCCCTGGGGACCGGCTGCTGACCACACAGCGTCCACAGCCCTGGGTCCAGGCCCTGTCGGGGCTTGGCACCTGGACGGGCGCTTGCTGGTGAGGAAGCAGCGATCACGTCAGGGTCAGCCCCGAATTGTGCTCGAGAGAAGCCAGCTGCGGGCGTGTCCTGGGGCTGCTGGGCCTGACCCCCCCAGGGCAGCCTGGGCCAGGGGCAGTGTGTCCAGCATGGGGACGGTACAGAGAGCCTCAGATCTGAGAGGACGATAAGAACCCGAAGATGCTGATGAGGTGCTGATAGGGAACACAGCCAGCAGTGGTCAGGGCCCCCAAGGAGCAGCCAGATCTGCAAGGAGTCGGGGAGGAGCAGCCGGCACTGCGGCAGCTCCCCAGGGGGCTCCTGGCAAGGTCAGCTGCCAGGTGAGTGCCATGAGGCTCAGGCAGTCAGCTTACCAGGCCACCTGGGCACGGTGCCCAGTGTTTGGTAGAACACTGTCTATTTGCCGTGAAGGTGCTTTCAGGTGAGGCTAACTTTCATCATCAGTCGACTCTGAGTCGAGCAGATGGTCATCCATGTGTGGGTGGGTCGCATCTGAGCAGTTGAAGACAGTAGTGGAAAAAGAGTTTTTGCAGAAAAGGAGCGCTTCTCTCTCAGGACACCCCGCCTGTGCTTCCAGGCTGCTGGGCTGCCCCGCAACCTTCGCAGGCATCAGCCCCCACAGCCGCTGAGTCGGTTCTTCACATCTCTCTCTCTCTGACACACACACCCACGTCCCGAGGGTTTCTCTGGAGAACCTTGGCTGATATACTGATTCCGTGCCAAGGGCTGTCTCTGGGCCCCGTGCCACTGGCCCTGTGCTTGCCTGGGGCTGGGCCCTCCACGCAGACAGGCATGGCCAACTCCAGCTCCGTCTGCGGCTCCTGCGATCTGCAGGCGCACGTGGCCAGTGCAGGGCCTCTGGGAGGCCAGCGGCCGGGAGCACTGGCCAAGACGACGTGGCCAGGCTGACCGAGGGTCCTGGTGGCGGTAGAGGGACGGCATGGGGGCACCGCCCTGCCCCTGGCCCGGCCCCTGACCAAAGGCAACTCTTGGGAGTGGATGAATCATGAGCATGACGGTGGCTCCAGAGGGGCTGCTAGCCCTCCACTCTGTCTCTGCAGGTGAGGGTCTAGGTGACACGCTATTGGCCTCGTCAGATCCACTGTGATCTCTGCTCCCCCTCAGCTCCAGGGCCCTTAGGAGATGAGCTCGGAAGGCACCCAGGGGGAGGGCCTGCCTGGATAGGCCGTGGATGCAGGGGGTCTGTGTCCTCGTCACCTGGACGTGGGCTCCAACTATTTCACCTTTGGTCCAAATGGCAGCGTCTCTGGCAATGAAGCAAGACTGCCTTTCCCTTGAATCTTGAAAAATCTCACTTCTCACACAAAGTGCATGCTTCAAGCAGCAAACACTTGGCCGTCCAAACGTGGAAAGTCCACTGTTGGTCCTGACAAGGGTGGACAGGAGGCCTGATGAGACGACTGTGGAACACCGCCCCCCGCGCCCGCCCCATGTTGTCACGATGGATTACCTTAACTCCAAGTTTATCCCTATCGTGGGCAAAAGCCTTGCACTTCCTTCATTTTTAAGCTCTGTAATTAGGCGCACACAGCTCCTTTGATCAGCATAATAGCTGTTTACAGCCGGGGCAAGGCCCAGCACCACCCCCTCCTCCCAGGGGCCCCCAGGCTGTGCCCGCTGCCTGACTGGGGAGAAGAAAGCCATTTTATTAAAGCCTCGCACATGCAGTCACAGCTCCCCTTGGGAGGCCCTGTGGGGACCCGCGGCCTCCCTGCACCACCACCACAGACCATCGCCTGCGTTCTCGTCCCTCCGGGTCTACAGGGCAGGCCCGCTCTGGGTGGTGGGACACAGACAGCCTGGAGAGCCCTCAGCAGCCCCCATCTCGTGGCCAGAAGATCCGAACTCTTGACAAGCAGGTTCATGTGCAGTTAGCCCTGCAGCCTCTGGACAACGAGGCCTGGTTCTCGTGGCCTGTGGCCACCTGAAGCTGCCTCTGTCACGGAACTGACCAGTCGTGGGGCACCGGGCTCACCTGGAGATGCCTTGGTCTTGGCCAGATGGACCCGGCTGTGGGCAGTGCCTCAGAGCCAGCAGGACCGGATCCCGCTCGAGGGCAGACGTGCTGTGGAGTGATCGGCAGCCTGTCCGGAGCCCCGGCTTCTGTGAGAAGCGCTTCTCCCTCACCAGGGGCATTGGCATCCGGCAGGTCTGCCCAGGACTGGCCATCCTGTCAGCGAAGCTCTGTGGCCTCGGTGCCAGGGTGGGGGGCTGTCGGCAGAGAGTTTAAAAGCAGTTCAACCAGAGAGGTCGTGCTTATCACCACAGACCGGCGGTTCTAAATTCACAAGCCTGTGCTCAGGACTAGCGGTGACTGAAGTCACTCCAGCACCACTCGAGGGCGGCCCCTGGGAGCTAAGGAGCAAATCCCTGCGAGCTGCCCGGCCCTCTTTGGTGAAGAGATGTTCGTAAAATCAAGAAGTGTTAATCTGTGACTCCTTTCCTTTCTTAGGGATATAATACCTGTCTTACTGTTTATCAGGTTTTAATTTTAATTTTTAAAGTTTCACTACATGAAGTTTCATGACAGATTTCTCTCTCCCAGCTGCTGTTATTGTCTCCCGGTTGTTGCTGAGAGTGCTCTTGCTGTGTGGACGGGAGGCTGGAGTGACTCACGGAGGGGAGTGTGTGGGTCCTGTCCCAGAGGCCGGGATGCTGAGATGGGTGGGGGGGGCTCCTCCAGCCTGAGAGGCCAGGCGCCATCCTGCGAGTGGCGTCCAGAGGCTCACAGCTGGGGTCTGGGTGGCACTGCACTGAGCGGGCAGCGGGCGGCCTCCTGCGTCCCTGCAAACCGCCTGTCCCGACCCTGTGGATGGCAGCTTCCCGGCCCCTGGTCCTGAGGAGCCCGAGGTCTGTGCGCTCGGCCCCGTCTGGACCAGTGGGCGCTGGGGTGATGACTTCCACGTGCGATTACCGCCCCCCGCAGAGGACGTGCTGGTCCGGGAGGAGCTGCTCCTCCTGCGGCCTGGGCTCTGGAGGCAGAGCCCAGTCACTGCCACGCGGGCTCCTGGGGGCAAAGCCCCTTTAGGCGAGGATGTGTGCTCAGAGCTGGGCCACCCAACCACGCGAGCTGGGTTTGGGGAGAGTGGGTGAGTTGGTCAGCAAGGCCGGGGGGCCAGCGGCCGTGTTCTGAGTGCAAACACAGTGGACATTTATACTTGAATGCAAAGAGGAGGAAGAAGGAGGCTTCTCCAGAGGGAAGGAGCGTGGCCGGTCTCCTTCAGCACAGACGCCCGATGGGGCCGTCGGCACCCCTCGCGCTCCAGGACCATCACGGGCACCACTTGGGTCAGGCCTGGAGCCCGCCACACACGCACAGCCCCCACCTGGGGCCTCGTCTGTCCCAGGTGGACTCCCTGCCTCTGCCTGAGGCATCTTCCTTTCTTACCGGGCTCACTCCAGGGGCATCTCTCTCAGCCCTGTGGCCCTCCACGCCGTCCAGGCTGACAGCCACCAGGTCTGCCAGCCCAGGCTCCCCAGCCCAGGCCTCCACCGTCAGCCCACCCAGTGTCTACACAGCGCGCAGACGGCCCAGGTCCAGGCCTCAGCGTCTGCCTCTCCTGTGTCCTGCAGTCTTCCTCGAGGCCCTGGTCGGTCCTGCCTGAGCTGAGGGCTGCGTAACCTTGGTGCTTCTCGTCTGCCGCACAAACGTCCAGCTGTCAGCAAAGAACAGGGCCCTCTTCTGAGCATCCTCCAGCCCCAGCCAGGACTGGCCAGACAGGGTCACCTGACCACACGCACCTGGGTCCCTGCGAAGCCTCCTGCTCTCTCTGCTTCTACGCCCTCCCTGACCCCCAGCCCCCAGCGCTCACAGAGCAGCTGCTGGGCCTCCTCCACCACGAAACGCTGTGTGGTCCCTGAGCCCAGCCCTCGGCCCTCCGCCTCCTCTGGCTCCCTGCTCTCATCCCTGGGCCTTGGCAGAGCTAGTCCCTGAACACGTTCAGACCCCCTCAAACACCTCCGGTCAGAGAGGCCCCCTTCCCACCTCACTGTCTCTGTCAGAAGTGTCGCGGCGTGTTCACGGGCTGTGTTCCCAGCCCTGGGGGGCGGCTCTCCTGGGAGAGCCCACGGGCCCTTCCCCTCGTCCCTGGCCCCTGCCTTGGTTCTGAGACGTGCTCAGGGGCAGCGCAGGGCTCCAGTGGAGGAAAGTGGATGCCGCGGCTGCTCAGAGCAGGTGGAGGACCCTGCACTGCGGCCCAGCCCTGTCCACGTGCTCCTATCGGGCAGGGCCGAGGGCTGTGGATGCCCCGGGGCCCCTTCAGCTGCGCTCTGGGGGGGCCTCAGGGTGGCCGGGCACCAGGGTCAGCAGAGGGCTGGCCCCACTTCTGATCTGCAAGAAACATAGCAGCAGCTCACCCCCATGTGCTGAGCAGTCACGGGACCCGTGAGGTTTCCAGCCCGTGCCTGCCAGCAGAAAGCCGGCAGTTGGAAACAAACCCAGAGTCTGTTATGGACTGAATCGTGTCCCTGCCATCTGCATGCTGAGGTCTTGACTGCAGCCCTTCAGAATAGCACCTTATTTGGAAATGGTGTACCCACTGGAGGCGTATGGACCCTCACTCAGGGCCTACCGTCCTGGCTGAGAGGGGACTTTGGACACAGGGGGAGATGGGTGGAGGGCCCAGGGAGAAAACGGCCCTCTGGAGGCAGGGAGGTCATCCCTGGGGCCTTGGGGCAGGCCCTGGACACGGCGGTACCCAGCCTCCAGAAGTGTAAGCTGCACGCCTTTTCTGTGTCAGCCCCAGACTGTGATCGTGTAACACCGCCCGGAGAGACGCACAGGCAGTGCCGGCTCTGCTTGGCGTCTGGACAGACAAATGGCCGCGTGAGCCAAGGGTGCCCTTCTGCTCACAAGGCTCTCAGGACTTAACCGCGGCATTCCAGAGGCTCACTGAGCCTCAGGCTTCAGAGACCTTTGCAGAGATGCCGCTCCGAGAGTGCTGCCCCCACACAGGAGACCGGGCAGCAGTGGCCCCTGGAGCCGCAGGACGCCATCCGCACAGGGGCTCAGGGCTGAGCCCGGGAGCAGGCGGGTGCCGGGGGGCCCTCAGGGCCTCAGGCCTCGGCTGCTCTAGAGGCCATCTGGGTGCGAGTCGCGTGGGAACTGAGGAGCTGGGCCTTCCCACGCTTGGTGTGGGGCAGCGTCTTCTCTTCCAGTGGAAACAGAAACTGGGAAGTGCCAGGAAGGGGGCAGAACCTGGGGGTGGGCGGAGATTTCTCGACCCAAGGTCTCTGAACTTCGGAAGCAGCTGGTTTTGGTGCTGGTTCTTCTCTCTCTCTCTCTCGCACACTCATTTCTGAAGCGCATACAGCTGACTTCCTGGGCCCACCAAGGCTTGGGGGCTGGCGAGGAACCACAGGGAGGCTGGCTGTCTGCTTCCACGTCCAGCTCGGGGCGGCTCGAGGGCCTGAGCCACCCGGCCGCCCTCTGGCCCTCCGCCTCCTCCGGCCCTGGCCCCACAGCTGCCATCTCTCGACGATTCCCAGGAAGCAGCGGTGGTGAGGATGGAGACTGCATTACAGCTGTGATCCATCCGGCAGCATCAAGCCCTTCAAGCACACGTGGTCTCCACGACCCATCTGCTGCCCATGCAGAGGCAGCTGAGGGCTGGGGGAGGGCGCAGCCCGGGGAGGGCCTGGCCCCCACTTGCCGAATGTGGCGCCCGCCCGCAGGCAAGCACAGCTCCCCCGGCCCCTGGCCTTCTCTCATCTCGGGTCGGGGAGGCTGGGCCGCTTTCCAGGGGGGATGCTCTCAGGCGATGAATATTTCATGAGGGGGCAAAACTGGTCAGTGAGAGATTAGGAGAGAAGAAAGAACTGACCGACCCCACGAGTCAGCTGGTGTGCTTCCGACACAGGAGGCGGGGGGCACGTCACTTCGCGCCTTGGAAACTGGGCTCGGGGGGCGCGACACTGCTTGGGACCACCCCTGGGAGGGGAGACAGGGAAGCTGAAGGGCGTCGCAGCACCGCGAGGCCGAGACCCGGGCGGAGCACGAGCCCTCGCTCGGCGCCTGCTCCCGGGACACAAGTGCGGCTGAGAAAGAGGAGAGAAGTGAGGTCTTCAGGCATCCCCCTGCTCTCCTGCGACACTGGTCTGTGAAAGTACTTCTCAGTTAGCCTGCAGTCTCTGGCATAATGTAACTGCTCTTTCACAGTGTTACTACTTTCAATTTTTTTCCCTTGGGGAAATTATCAGAAAGTGATAAAGCACTTTGTTAGTTCTTAGAGAATTGGGAAGCCTGGCAGTGCATGCTTACGGCAAAACCAGTAAGGAGGAGTCTTGTCAGGGCTGTGGGGGAAGTGGCTGTCAGGGCACAGGAGGTGACTCTGCCCTGAGGAGGCTGGGCACCCCGATCCAGACCCGACAGGACCTGCATGTGGCCAGGCCTTTACCCCTTGGAGCACGTGGTCCATCCAGAGGGGCCTGAGGCTTTACATGCTCGTTTCATCACTAAATTCCCGTCAGCTGGTGTTTCCTGGGTCTCTGAAGTGAGGGGAAAGAGAGCCGCACCCAGGATAGGTGGGCGGGAGCCGCCCTCCCCAAGAGGAGGCTGGCAGGGCCGTCCCGGGGCCTAGACCACCTTCCTGTTACGACGGCCCAGGGAAGCCTGCGTGGAGGCAAACCTGCCCATGCAGCTCCCCGGCAGACTGGGGTGCAGGCGTGGCAGCCGGACAGCTTGCTCCATCCCGAAGGGTGTCAGCTCTGCCGTCGCCACAAAGGCAGCAAAGGCCCAAGTGAGGCCCAGACGCCCTCCGAAGGCCACCTGGTCTCCCCTGAGCATGAGCCACGCGGCAGAGGGGTGAGTGCACCATGCCCCACGTGAGGACAGAGCCCAGACAGCGCAGGCTGCTCCGCACATGATTAACTCCGAGCTCCGAGGCTGCAGTACCCGCGGCCACCGTGCGTGCAGGGGACAGTCAGAGACCCCCCAGGACCACCCTGGCTGGCTGCCCAGAGTCCTACGGGGGGGTCCCCTGACCGTGACGACTGCCTCCCTGCAAACTGTCTTAGAGCCTGAGGACGGCTGTGCTTGGACGCTCTGAGTCTCCTCTCCTGGGTTAAGAGGCAGGGAAGCGCGGAAACCTCGCCGGATGTTGGAGTTTCTGGTGGGGGTCCTCAGGGAGGGTTTAGGTGACAGCCCCGCACCCAGGACCCAGGCAACAGCAGAAGAGCAGCTGCCGGGGACCGGTGCAGACCAGCCTCCCTCCTGCAGCACAGAGCCGGCGGGCACCTGGCCTCGGGGCCTCCTGGTGAGATGGCAGACGGAACAGTCTGACGGGTCCAGGTCTCCTAAAGGAGGGCAGAGACCCGGGAGGCGGGAGGCAGCCCTTCACCCCAGTCCTCTCCCTGCAGAGCGGCCTGGCGGGTCCCGGCCGGCAGGCGCAGCAGCAGTGTCAGCCACAGCAAGGGTGCCGCGCTCCGGCTGGGCCGGGACTGGAGGGCACCGGGTTCCTCCTCACGACGGTGCCGTCTCCTCGGTGGTGAGGGTGCTGCCCTGAGGTGCAGAGGGGTCTGAGCCGCGGTCAGGGCGGGGCTCCCTTCCCGTCCGTGACCCTGCCTTCCTTACCTGCGAGGTGTGTCCACGCATCAGATTCCCACACTGGACAGCTGTGCCCCGGAGGCCTGAGTCCTCAGGCGGGGCCAGGAATGGCCCTCAGCTCCTGAGAGGACGGGCCCATGCAGACACCCAGTGGCACTTTCCTGAGGCCCCCAGAACCGGGACACCAGTCGTGTGGTCAGCGCGGACCAGCCTTGCAGTGCCCTCTTGACCTTGGCCGTAGCAGCTCCGTGACTGCAGCCGGGGGCTCAGCCCTCAGTGGCAGGAGCTGCTGGGCCTGTTGTCTGCCTCTGGGTCCTCAGAGCAGATGGCTTCCTATGGTCAGGGGGCTTGGGGAGGGTGGCACCCCCACGCCAGCTCCAGCGTTGGGCCATCTGTGCCAGGCTCCGTTCACAGGAGCTCAGCTCGCACCCCTCTGTGCTCAGGCTTCCAGTGGGGACAGAAGAGGCCAGGGTGCAGCTGGGTGCCTTCGGGTGGGTGTGGGCTGTGCTGGGGGAATATGCGGGGGCCCGATGGTTGCCTGGGGACCACCGAGCAGACACCCATCCCCCGCCCACAAGGCTGCCTGTTGGCGAGGCCTGCTGCAGCGTCTGGCGTGTGCTCTGGGGGCAGACACGTCCAGGGGCCCTGGGCGCTCCCCAGGGGTCAGTGGTGTCCTCAGCCCTCCGTCTGGGGAAGTGAAGCCTCTCAGCTCCCTCCCCAACAGCAGCTGCCATGAGCTTGAGACTTTCCTTCTTTCTAGGGAACCAGACTTGGAGTTTGCAGCAAGTGGGATTAGTGGCAGGCGGGAGTGCAAACGGGGAGGAAGTGGGGTTTCCATCCTTGTCCAAACCCTGTGCTGGGGCCCAGCCGGTGAGCCTGCCAGTGGGGTGGGCGTGTGTGTGCGTGTGCTTACGTGTGTGCGCACATGTGCACACACCCTTGTATGTGTGTGTGTGCGTGCAAAGCTCTGGTCAAGGGCGGCGGAGTGATGCCCAGGCGGGGGGTTTAGGCTGGATGGCCAACCTCAGGCTGGCAGAAGTTCCTGCCCAGTTGTGCACGTGGAGAGATGACAAGGAGGGAGCCTGTTTCATGGGCCCTTCACTGAGGTTTCCAGAAGCTCTTCATGACCCCACAAGGGCAGCCGCGGAGCCCAAGCAGGAAGGTGGCCGTGAGTTCCTGCCCGTGAAGAGACGTGAGCCAGCCTCGTCCCGATTGCTGGGACACCGACTCTGGTAACACAGCAGGGCGTCCGGCAGGCCTGAGGTGTCCTCTGTGACCGCTCCCAGTGTCCCGTGAGCAGCAGGACTGAGAGGTCAAGTTTGCAAACCCCACTGTCTTGACCCCGTGGGGTTGCTGGTGCCAGGTGAGGGCCTTGGGATCTCCCCTGGTGACTCTGACTCCTCCGGGGGCCGAGGGGCTGTCCTGAGGGCTGACCTCAGAGCAGACCATTCTGTGGAGTTGGCATGAGGCAGGTGGCTCTGGAAGGGACAGCTGGGGCCCACTCATCACAGCTTTGGTCCACAGACCCCCCTTTACAATTCTCCCCTGGACTCTGAGCCTCTTCCTGGAGAGGGACAGAATTAGAGGACTGTTGCCACCGTGACAAATCGCCACAAGTCTGCTCACAGTTCTCTAGGGCAGAATTCCGACGTGGGTCTCGCTGGGCTGAAGCGAGGGGTCAGAGGGCTGGTTCTCTCTGGAGCCCCTGAGACTCTGCGTTTGTCCCTGGGCCGTTCCCAGCCTCTGGGGCCCCGCGTTCCTGGGCCCGTGACCACTTGCCCCATCTTCAGCATCAGCAGCATCGGGGCCCTCTGGCTCTCTATGTCTCAGGTCAGCCGACTAGAAACCTAAGTTCTGCCTTTCCAGGGACCATGGCACACAGGTTCCAGAGCTTGGGACGGGGCTACCCTTTGAAAGCCAGGCGGCAAGTACGGAGCCAGGGGCACCACCTCCCAGCAGGAGGGAGAGACATCCATCTGATCAAGCAGCTGATGCGTGCCTGGCGGCGCTGGACTCCCACCAGAAGGCTGGAGCACCGAACGGGGGGCTTCTCCTGGAATGGTGGCCGTCTGGCCCCTACTCACAGAAGGGTGTGCCTGTCACGAGTGTGTGTGAATCCGTCCAGGAGGGATGGAGGGGCAGTGCGCTGGTCCTTCCCCAGGGGCAGCAGCCTCAGACGAAGGACCACTTCTCACACCTCTGCCTGAGTCAGGACTCGGAGCCCCATGCCTGCAGGTGACATCAATCTTTGCCTCCTTCTCAGGCCCACTCCTCACGGCTCCTTCCTCACCCACCTATGGCAGTTTTGAGCCGAGGAATACTGTTACCAAGACGAAAACACGTGAAGGGAGAAGACGTCTAATACGGTCCTTCTGGTGGAGTGATCCAGGCTCAAGGGAGCTGGTGCCCTGGCGTCTGTGGGCTCAGTTCCGAGTCAGGAGGCCCTGCACGTGGATACGCAGGCAGCAGGCTCAGTTAGGGCCCCCGAAGCAGTGTGAAGACATCTTTGTGCCGACTTGATCTTTCTGTTGCCTGCAGACGCACACTTTATGACAGACCACACCGGAAATACGCATATCCCAGGGATGAGATGGCTGGATGGCATCACGGACTCGGTGAGCGTCTGAGTGAACTCCGGGAGATGGTGATGGACAGGGAGGCCTGGCGTGCTGCGGTTCATGGGGTCGCAGAGAGTTGGGCACGACTGAGCGACTGAGCTGAACTGAACTGTGTCTGTATGTCTACATGTACAAACTTATATGTGCAACACTTATGGAATACTCAAAGCTATGACACCTAGACAGTGTATTAAAAAGCAGAGATATCACTTTGCCAACAAGGTTCATATAGTCAAAGCTATGGTTTTGCCACTAGTCATGTGTAGATGTGAGACCTGGACCATGAAGAAGACAACACTGAAAAATTGATGCTTTCGAATTGTGGTGCTGGAGAAGACCCTTGAGATCCCTTGGACAGCAAGGAGATCAAACCAGTCAGTTTTGAATAAAATCAACACTGAATATTCATTGGAAGGACTGATGCTGAAGCTCAATCTCCAATACTTTGGCCATCTAATGTGAAGAGCCAACTCATTGGAAAAGATCCTGATGTTGGGAAAGATTGAGGGCAGGACAAAAAGGGGATCACAGAAGATGAGATGGTTGGATGGCATTACCAACTCAAAGGACGTGAATCCGAGCAAACTCTGGGAGACAGTGAAGGACAGGGAAGCCTGGCATGCCAGTCTGTGGGGGCACAGAGAGCTGGATATGACTTAGCAGCTGAACAACAACAACAACATGGAAGTTACAACTGTTAATAAGAAACAGAGATTACGAAAAGCGTAGTTTATCTGTCGTAGCAGAATTAGTGCAGAAGGGAACGGCTGAGCAGGCTTGCGGCCAGACAGCGCTTGCGAGAGTGCTGCAGCCTGAGGGGACCAGCCTGGGCTCGGAGTCATGAAGCTCAAACCCAGCTGGACTGTTGGCTGCTGGGGGGCCTCACGTGGGAACCTGCACCCTGGGCCTCAGCATTTGCGTCCGTGATGGGGGACGGTGGTGGCACCTCCACCCGCCTCCGGGGGGCGGGCCCTCCAGGCTTGTCCTGAAGTGTTAGTTGCTACGTCGTGTCTGGCTGTTTGCAACCCGTGGGCTGCAGCCTCCTCTGTGCATGGGGTTTTCCAGGCGAGAATGCTGGGGTGGACTGTCATTTCCTTCTCCGAGGATCTTCCTGACCCAGGGATTGCACCTGGGTCTCCTGCATTGTGGGAAGATTCTTTACCATCTGAGCCACCAGGGAAGCCCCAGGCTTGTCCTGAGCCATCTGGATTTAACGTCCTCATTGTGGTGTCTGGCATACAACACCACACGGCTTGCATGCACCTGAGTCTCAAACCACTGCCCCTCACAGCTGTCACTTACGTACACACGGCGTGCCCTGCGGTGCAGACGCTTGGTCTCTGCGGCCAGGGGTGCTCGGCCTGGGACCACTGAGGAACACTCGAAATTCGGGTGCCCAGGCTGACACCCTAGGCCGCCTGCACTGCAGCGCTGGAGTCTGGCTGGGCCCCCACCTGTGCGCGGAGCTCAGCGTTGCTGCTCGGTTAGACAAATGAGCTGACAGGGACCAGGTGACCATGTGCTGCCTTCCACACGGGACTGGCTTCTCGGTCCAGCCGATTTGGTGACCAGCTTATCCTGGCTTTTCGTGGTTTCGCTTCTCTGGCAGCAGCAGGGGCTGCTGGCTGAGGCATGGTGGAATGCAACGAGCTTGGCTCAGGACCCTCTGTCACCCTCTCCAAGATGATTCCCAGGGTCCTGCCTAGAGCTGCTCCCCACAGGGGTCCTTCCCTCTGGGGACCTGCGGAAGGTCTGGACCCGTGTCTCAGGTCCCAGCTTTGTGGAGCGCTGTCTTCTGGCCTGCCCTCTCCCAGCCCTTGAAGGGGCAGAGAAGTACTTGGTGTAACACCTTTAACTGAGGTTCTGTTGGTACCGAAATGGAGCCTCTGACCTTAGCCCTGGTGTTCCGGGCGCGGGGTCTCCGACAGGCAGAGGGGCTGACAAAGAGGTGTGGACGGCGCCCTCACCCTACCTGGGCTGGTGGTGACTCAGCTGCGTGTGTCCACTGAAGACAGACGAGGACACGAAGATTCCGGAGCATGGATGGTAGGCTCGTGGACATGAAGGACATTTCTGCAAATCTGTGTTCTGCGCACACGTGCGATGCTGCTCAGGGCACAGCGCCCTGGTCTGACACCGCTTCTCGTGGGAGACTTCCTCCACGCTCAGGGGTCCGGCTGAGCTCGGCACCTGCACGTCGCCGCCTTGCTGTGTCCTCGGTCCTGAGCGTGTCCCCCCCATCCCTTGGGCTGTGCTCACACCACCCCGCTCCGGGCAAAGCTCTGGTTGACCCTGACCAGAACCCAGTGTGCCTGAGTGACCCCGGGCACACCGGGCACTGAACGCTGTCAGTTTGGGGAATTAATCTGTGGAAGAATGAACTGGAGGCAGGGGTCAGGCAGTAGGGGGCAGTAGCTGGGCTCCCCACGGGGGGCTAATGAGACCCAACCGGTGACGCCGTGCCCCTCCGGGCCAGGCCGACGGCCGCCTGGTCCTGGGAGTCTGTCCTCTCCATGTGAGGGGACAGCACTAACCGGTGAGTCTCGCCTCTTCCACTCCAGTGGTGAGACTGGGAAGGCGACCAGCAGAACCCTCCCTGGCTTCGCTTTCTTTCCAGAAAATGCCTGCATAAAAACTGTGCCTGGAGGAGGCGGGAGGGAAGACACCAGGAAAGCAGGCTGAGCCCACAGAGCCTAGGCGGGGGGTTGGAGGGGTGGGAGGGGAGACCATGAACGCTCCCACCTGCCCCTCAGCGCAGACTCCTTCAGCACAGGCTGCCTCAGCACGGGCTCCGACATCACAGAGCACAGGCTCCCTCACGACAGACCCCATCAGGATGGGCTCCCTCGGCACAGGCTCCCTGACGCCCTCTTCTCTTTTTGTCTTCAATCAGCCTCTCTGGGACTGTTTTATGGCACTTATGTATTACTTGCTGGGAAGCGTATTCATGGAGGCTCACCGAGAAGAGGAGGAGGTGATGATTTATAAAATGGAGGCTCACGATTCTGGACGACCAAGTGGAGGTGAGCAGCGTAAGCATTGCTCCTGGTCTTGCCGTGGGTGAGACCAGGCACTGTTAGAAGGCCGAAGAGACAATCGTGGACACACGATTGCTCTGCAGTCGCACAGCTTTATACCTGCCTTCCAGTCACTCCTTCACTTTGACGAAGCACGGAAGTCACGGAGGTTCACGTCTCAACCAAGAAAGACAGTTCATGGGCGCCTCTGCAGAAAGGGGCTCGGGCCTGGCGTCTCAGGACTGTGTGTGAATGTCGTGCACCTGCCTGCCTCCCTTTGATGCTTGCCTGTCTCCCAGGCTGCCTGAGACATATGGCCTCGTGCGGCTAGACTGGCTGAGTGATTCTCGTTTTCCCCCCACTTTCTCATGTCCAGATGGGGGTGATGTGATACCTGGGCTTCTGAGGGCTGCCTGGTGATGTCATCCTAAACTTACCTGAAGGTGGAAGTCCAAGAGGAAGGAAACCAATTCTCTGACTCCAGGGACAAATCTGGGATCACTTCTCGGCAGACAGGGGCAGCACCCGCTCGCAGCAGGCATCACCTGAATTCCTCACGCCCTGCTCTTTGATGGAACACCAGTGGGCGTCACGGTGGCCCAAGTTCCCATCTCGGAACCGTGTGCCCACCCTGGTTGGCTGGCCGTGGGGGCTGGGACGCTGCGCCTGCTGCAGCAGCATCTCACAGTGGCCTGCAGGCAGGATGCGCTCGTCAAGACCGCAGAACCGATGGAGGGTGTGCACCTGCTTCCGGGGAGCCTGGCGGCAATTACAGCGGCGGCCGCGGCAGCCCCGGCTCTGTGTCTGCGGGCAGCCAGTGGCGATGGATGTGGCCGCACGCCTTCCATTCCAAGCAAGCGGGCGTCTGGAGAACACATGGCTCAGGCCCGATAATCAATCATCTGTTTAATCAATTAGGAGGCTGCACTAATGAAGCAGGCAGGGGCGGTGGGGCGTGGCGGTGGGGCAGTGCCACGGGCCTGGACGCTGGGCTTCCCAATTAAAGAGCAGGTGACGAGGCGGGCGGTGCAGCCGGCCCATCAGCATGGAGGTCTGTCCGGAGCGTGGGCCCTGCGGTGGGATGTGCTGGACGGAGCAGGGTGAGCAAGGGGACAGGCTTCAGGGGCTCATGTCCTAGCTAGCATTCCGCCTCCCCCAGAAGGGTTTCTGGAGGCTAGTCCCAAACAGGCCTGCTGTTATTAAGGGGTTTTCACTCAGGTAAAGCTTTGGAAAAGCAGTTTCGGAAATCCCTTGTATTCGCACTGTTCTTGTTGCTAGGACGTGGAGAGTGAGTTCAATTTTGAAAGCAGCCCTTGCCTTCCATCATCAAAGCTGGCTCTCCCAGCGCATGTCTGCGCTGGGCAGTGTCGGAGGCGGTGCCACCTCTTGGCAGCAGCGTCTGTAGCGTAGCCAGGTGACCTCAAGTGAGGGCCTTGACCTTGCCCAGTCAAGTCCCACCTGCAGTCTCCACATTCTCAGAGATTGATGCGTGCAGATGGGCGTGCGTTGCAAACGCTAAATCCAGTCACAAATGCAGGTTCTCATTACCGACAATTGGTCCATTTTACGTTTGAAAAAGCGTGAACACGCTTTCTGCAGACTCTGCGCTGCTTGTCTCATGAGCTCAGTCAGCAGGAAGCCCCTCCTCCCCGAGCATCCGGTTTGCGTGGAGGCTCCGTGCTGCCCCTCCCGGGTCAGTGTGCCTGCTTCGTAGAGGCTCCGGGGAGAATCCGTCTCCACAGTGGGCCTGTCTCCAGCTTCTCTGACTGCTTTCCTCAGCTTGTGGTCCCTCCCTCTACCTCTGAGGCCAGCACATCAGACCAAGTCCTTCCCACACACTGCACTGACCTCTTCGGCTGCCCCTCGCTCATTTTTAGGTGGAGCCTTACACCTGTGATCACAGCAGGGCCCCAGACAGTCTGAGACACTGTCCACCTCAGGGTCACTGGATCAGCACCCTGGATCCCGCATTCCTGGTTCCTGGCATCAGAACCTGGACTTGAGGGGTATTCACCTGCAGCCCTGGAGGAGGGCTCGAGGCACAGCCCTTGGTGAGCCTTGGGATCCTGTGCCTGGAGCTCCCGAACACCAGCTGCTTCTCCCAGTTGCTCAGTGGGGCTGGCGGGTGAGGAGGTGGGCTTCTGGGAGGACTGCCTGGGGACGCCACGCGAGCCTGCACAGGGTCCAGGTTTTTGGTCGCCCAGCAATGCTGCTGGTGGAGCTTTGGTTTGGGTCTTGATGCAGAAGTTTCCTTCGGTGCCACACCAGAGCCGCTGATGGACCGGGGAAGCCTGTGGGAGTGAGACAGAGGTGAGGAGGCTGTCACCCAAGGGCGTGTGTGGACCACGGGGACCGACTCAGTACAGAGGACCTTTGCGGACGGAGGAGCCTCTGGACCCTGGAAAAGGCCCAGATTCTCCCCAGGAGCCTCCACAAGGGCCAGTCCCGCCAACACCTTCATCTCCAGCCCAGGGAGGCCCTTCCCGGACCTCTGGCCTCAGCAGCGCCGAGCTGCTCAGCTCAGGGCAAGAGGAAGTGGGACGGCTGTGGGGGGCAGGGCTCACACCTGGGCTTTCTTCCACGCATGTCCGGGACTCTGGGGCCTAGCACATCTGGGGATATCTGCTGCAGGAATCAGAGGCGGGGTGAATCTGAAGGGCCAGTGGGTGGGCTGCAAGGCTCCAGAGGCCGGGGTCCAGCTGGCCAGGTGGGCACTGGCAGACGGGGAGGGACAGAAACAAGGGTGGTTAGGGCTTGCAGTGGCCTAGAGAGAGACGATAACGGGCCTGACTCATTTCTAACTTGAAAAATTAAGTCCGATTATTGGCCTGCTGGATTCTTTCCTCGTGTGAGCTGACTTGATTTCAATGTGAATGGCCACAGCCCTCCTGAGAGTCAAGGTGGTGGGAATCGGGGCCTCCTCTCCGTCCACTTGGCAGCTTCTCCTGGTTTTAGTTTTCACTTCCACACCCTGCACCCCTCCTCTCCTGACATGGACGAAGTCTCCCTCGCCTTGTCCCAGATGTGGAGATATTGCGGTGCCCTTGGATCCAGAGAGGCCCCTCCTGTCACAGGCCCAGCATCAGGCCCTCCTGGCTTCACTCAGCCCTCTTCTGGTGGCACAGGAGAGGGCCTGAAAAACCGAGGGTACCCCCTCCCTGCACCTCCCAGGGGTCACACGCCCTGGAGTCCAGCAGGGCTTGGCTGTGTGAGGGTGGCATGCTGGTGGAGGGCTGAGCAGAGAAGACCTTGGGAAATTCTTTTTGTGCGTGCCCTCAGTCACGGCTAAGGGGCCAAGACCACACCAGGTGGGTGAGGCGCCCACATCCAACCCAGCGGTTGACCACACACCGCACTGGACCTCGCCTCTGGGGAAGGTCACACGGCTCAGGACCTTGGAGGCGAACTCTCTGCTGCCTCCTGGAACAGGTCCTCTGCCCTTGGGGGCTTAGCCTCCCCCTGGTTCAGAACAACGGCTGTTAACCAGGACGGATGGACGGATGGATGGATGGATGGGCTCCTGGAGCAACATTGGTGGGAAGATTCTTCTTCTGAAACAAACACTCAGGTTCTCAGAAGGTGGAAGGCAATTGGCCCTAGCTTCATCCTGGGTGTAAGTTGATTTCTCATCCTTTAAGATTCCATCTGAAGCCCATAGTTACTTCCCTGAATAAGCTTTTACACCCTGAATGGCCAGGCATCGTATCCTTGGTCCTTTATCTTGATTAGAAATGGACCCCATATTTCAGTACGCTTGCCAGCCAGCCCCTCAGCTGCTGAATCAGCCGTCTGAACACAGCACTTGTGGCCATAAGCCCTTCCATTCCGGAAATAGTTGCCCACGTGGCCGCCAAGCCCAGCCTCAGCAGGCCCTGTGTCCAGTTGCAGAACTGAGCATGCCCCTCCTCCCTGCTGGACCCACAGCTTGTCTCTGGAGGCAGAAGCCCAGCCGTGGGGTCTGGTTTGGGAAGGTCGGACGGATGAGGCATGCTGACCGCAGGAGTCCAGCCGACAGGAAGGACATCCCGTTTCCATGGCACCCCCGGTTTCAGGCGTCCTCACGCCCGTTTGCAGGAGCATGACGTCAGCTGGCCCTTGGGGCCAGCAGGCCTCCTCTGGAGGGGAGCTGGCGTCTTTGGAAGGGCCTGGCAGGACACGGAGACAGGGCTCGGGGAACCCCGCCTGGCCCTCTGGCTCAGGCTCCCAGCCTGGGTTCTCTGGGGGCACCTCTCCTGTTGCCCCCCGCCCCGCCCAGAGGGAGAGAGAGGCCGCTTCCCGGCTCTCCTGAGCTGGGCCCCAGACGTGGCCTTGCATGAGTGAGTGAAGGCATCTGTGCCGGAGAGACTGACGCTGGCAACTGGCCGGCTCAGCTTCCTAAATTCCCAGGACTGGACGCGAACTGGAGGAGGTGTGGTGCCCCCTCCGAGGTGTGCGCGCACACTCGCAGGGGCTCGAGCCGGGCTCCCTGCCGGGCTGGGAGGAAGGTGGGCCTGGAGCTCCTCGGCTCTGAGTGCTGGGGAGAAGGCCTGCTTCCCTAGCGGAGAGATGCCCCGGGCTCGGAGGTCCCAGAGGACGCGGCAGGCGCAAGGCGGAGCCCGGGGCTCTCGCGCTCTCACAGGGACCCACCCTGTGTCTCGCGCGCTCAGGGCGGGCCGCGTTCCAGAACACACGCGGGGCACACAGCCCCAGCCCTCAGGAGGCTTGGGCAGCCTCGCCTCCTCTAAGGCCTGGCCTGCTTGCGAGGCCGCAGGGTCAGAGGAGGCAGAGCAAGTCTGACTGCACAGGACGTACGACGGGGAGAGGAGCAAGCTGAGGCCAGACGGACGGACGGCAGTGCGTCCCTCACGGCCAGCGCCTTCAGGGGCTCAGGTGCCCGTACTCGGGCTTCTGGGCTGACAGGCGAGATCTGTGGTTGCTGTGTAGTAGCCAAGTTGTGCCCATCTCTTTGCGACCCTGCGGACCGTAGCCCACCAGGCTCCTCTGTCCCTGGGATTCTCCAGGCAAGAGTGCTGGAGCGGGCAGCCATTTCCTTCTCCAGGGGGTCTTTCCAACCCAGGGATGGAACTGCGTCTTCTGCTAGTGGGGCCTCAAAGGGACAGGGGTGGGAGTTGGTCGCAGCACCCCCTCTGACCCAGGAAATCAGGTGCAGGAGAGAGAGGGAGCAGCGGGCCCCAGGACTTGGGGATGTGCACTGGCCCCTCCTCTGCTGCCCTGGAGCTAGGGAGCTCGTGAGCGCCCTCTGGCAGTGCGCCTGCCGCACCTGTGTGTCACACCTGGGCAGTGTCCCCGGCCTTCTTCCTTCTGGTTTTGGTTGTAAGACCCCCACCCACGGAGAACCCTGGGGCAGGAAAGCGGGGCGCTGTCCTGAGGGCAGGCAATCCCAGGGGATCCAAGGTCACAGTGGAAGCCACCTCGAGGCCTGACTTTAGGGGACAGGAACACGAGCCTCTTTCGAAAATCTCTCAGCCCACGTCCCTCTGCCCTCCAGCTGCCAAGGACTCAGGTAAGATGGACGGAAGGGGTCTCTGGGCCTCCCGGGTCAGAGGCAGCTCCTACTGGAGCCCCGAGCCTGGGCCGTGGCCAGGCGCCGCCTGTGTCCTGCTGAGCAGAGCTGCTGACTCATCCTGGGTAATTAGGGCTCGTCAGGGATCCTGCCCTCGGGCTGAGCCCCTCTTTCCCTAATGGTGCAGCAGGTCACAGAGAAACACAGCGAGAGCAAGTCACCCGTGCGGTCCGTGCCCAGTGCCTGCCAGGCCAGCCAGAGCGCAGTCCGCCAAGGTCAGAGCTCTCCAGGCAGGGCAGAGGAGGAGGTGGCAGGGGGGCCGGGCTCCAGGCTCAGGGGAGGGGCTGCAGACAGGCTCGGGGCAGCGTGCAGAAGTGACTTACCTCTCTGAGCGTGCCTGGTGCGCAGGCGGGTGGAAATCTGTGGGAATGGCTGCACCCCGGCTGGCGGGTCCCTGGAGCCCCACTCTGCCTTCTGACCTTTACACCGGGGGCCTGTGAAGCCCCCCAGGGCTGGCTGAGGCTCCCCAGGCACCCTCAGACTACCGACCACATCGTCCAGAAGGACGGAGGAGCTGGCCACTCTGGACCTGCCAGGGGGAGATGCCAGGGGCGCCCACTGAGTGGACGGGCTCTGCCCAAGCCCAGATGGCCTGCCGGCCTTGGAAGGAGAAGCGGCTTTGTAAAGAGGGGACCCCTTGGGCCTGAAGGTGTAAAGTACAGCTTTCAGGCAACACGTGGCTGCCTGGCTGCAGGCCCACACTCTTTCTACACCCATACTCCAGCCAGGCCTCTTTCAGCCAGTCTGCCCGAGGTCTGGCCAGAGGAACCGGCCGAACGCATTCCCTCGGGCCTGCCGTAGCCCCAGAGGGCAGACAGGCTGAACGCCGGCTCCCAGGGCCGCAGCGATGCGGACTCAGTCCGCCTGGCGCGTTTCCTAAGGGAGGGGTCTTGGCCTTGAGGGGCTTCTTCTGCACCTAGCCTTGCCCACTGCTCTAGACCAACCGAAGACCAACCGAGCTTTTAAAGTTTTTGTGTAAATAATTCAGATAAGTGAGAAAAGTCCCCATTCTCACCTCAAAAATGAAGGGACCCGGATTTCTCTGGTGAGCAGAGTGAAGACGACCTCTGTTTCAGCCGAGCTGAGGGTCAGGGCTGGTGGGGGCACGGCTGGCGTGGGCAGGGCTGGCCACTCGAGTGCGCCTTGCTGGCCCTTCCAGCCAGAGGCGCTGACGGAGCCTCAGGGTCACAGGGCCAGAAGGGGAGGCAGGCCCGCGTCCTTCTGACCCCATGAAAAAGAGCCACAGAAACCAAGAGAGACGGAACCACGGGCATTCCTCTGCAGACGCCTGCCTGCACTTCTTCCCAGGTGTCTAAGCACCAGGCGTGGCCCAGGAAGGGCCGGCTTTTCTGTGCCGCCTCTGGGCTGGGTGCCTTGGTCTCTGGGCCAGTCCTCAAGTGCGTGGGCTCCCAGCTCCCAAACTCAATCAGCAAAGGCCGACATAGCTGTCTCCTGGGCCCCCACGAGTCCTGCATCCTTCCACCTCTCAGGAGGCTGCCAGGCTGTCCACGTCCACGGCGAGGCTGGATTGTTCATCCACTTCCCACATCCACGGCCCTCTCTTCCTCAGGGGAATTTACCACTCATATATTTTTAAGAAAAATATACAAAAATATGGGATTCCTTTGTAGCTCAGCTGGTAAAGTACCCACCTGCAATGCTGGAGACACGGGTTCGATCCCTGGTTTGGGACAATCCCCTGGAGAAGGGAAAGGCTACTCATGGCCACCCACAAGGCTCCCCCGTCCCTGGGATTCTCCAGGCAAGAACGCTGGAGTGGATTGCCATTTCCTTCTCCAGTGCATGAAAGGAAAAGTGAAAGCGAAGTTGCTCAGTCATGTCCAACGCTTAGCAACCCCATGGACTGCAGCCCACCAGGCTCCCCCGCCCATGGTGTTCTGGCCTGGAAAATTCCATAGATGTTCATGAGGTTGCAAAGAGTCAGACACAACTGATCAACTTTCACTTCACTTCATACAAATATTTGTCCTCTTTAAAAAAAAAAAAAACTAAAAAGCAAAGAAAACAAAAGCAAAAATAGACAAATGGGACCCAATCAGACTTAAAATCTTTGGTTCAACAAAGAAAACCGCTCAGAAACGAGAACAAAGAAAACCGCTCACAAATGAGAAGACAAGATGCTGAATGGGAGGAACATTTTCATATGGTGCAGTCAGATAGGAGTCATGTGCAAATTATGTAAACAGCTTATACAGCAGCTCAGCATCAAAAAACAAACAACCCTATTAAAAAGCAGGCAGAAGACCTGAATAGACATTTTCCCAAAGAAGACCCACAGACGGCCAACAGGTGCTAATCACAAAAGAGGAAAGAAAATCACACGAGGTATCACTTCACACCTGTTGGGACGGTCATCATCAAAGGTCCAGACAACAGAAGCTGGGGATGACGTGGAGAGAAGCTGCCTGCTGCTGCTAAGTCGCTTCAGTCGTGTCCAGCTCTCTGTGACCCCATGGATTGTAGTATACCAGGCCTCCCTGTCCATCACCAACTCCCGGAGCGTGTTCAAACTCATGTCCATTGAGTTGGTGATGCCATCCAACCATCTCATCTTCTGTCGTCCCCTTCTCCTCCTGCTCTCAATTTTTCCCAGCATCAGGGTCTTTTCAAATGAGTCAGCTCTTTGTATTACGTGGCCAAAGTATTGCAGTTTCAGCTTCAACATCAGTCCTTCCAACGAACACCCAGAACTGATCTCCTTTTGAATGGACTGGTTTGATCTCCTTGCAGTGCAAGGGACTCTCAGGGGTCTTCTCCAGCACCACAGCTCCAAAGCATCCGTTCTTTGGTGCTCGGCCTTCTCTGTGGTCCGACTCTCACGTCATACACGACTACTGGGAAGACCATAGCTTTGCCAAGACGGGCCTTTGTCAGCAAAGTGATGTCTCTGCTTTTGGGTGTGCTGTCTCAGTTGGTCGCAGCTTTTGTTCCAAGAAGCAAGTGTCTTCTAATTTCGTGGCTTTACTCACCATCTGAAGTGATTTTTAATCCCAAGAAAATCAAGTCTGTCACCGTTTCCCCATCTATTTGCCATAAAGTGATGGGACCAGATGCCATAATCTTAGGATTTTAAATGTTAAGTTTTAAGCCAGCTTTTAAACTATACCTCAATAAAAAAAAAGAATCCAGGCATTTCTAATTTCACGATTCAAGCGTGATCAGAAATGGTCAAGTGGCAGGTAGGAGGTGCTTTTGGCAAGCTGTCCATTCCTGACTCCAGGGCTGGGCCCGCTGAGGGGTGCTGGTGCCACCTGGGTGCTTCCGTCCGTCCGTCTCCCTTTTCACCTGCCTGTGCTTTGCTCACAGCATTTCTGAACGTGGCAGCAGAGTCCAACGATCAGCGCCCCAGGAAAGGGCGTCCGCTTCCGCGAGGTGCCCTCAGGGTCCGGCAGGCCCCCACCTCCACGCGAGCCCCTGCCCTCCAGGTTCACCTGGCTCCGCAGCGAATCCCAGGGGTGGGGGTGTCACTGAACCCCTCCTCTCGGCAGGAGGACTGTGCTGCCACCGTACCACCCACTGACCCTGGTCAAGCTGAGCCGGCTGGCTTCACTGCACACCAGGGATTGTGCAGATGATGTCACGGAACATTCTGGAATCTGGGTGTATTTATTGCAGCTCTTCCTTCTCATCCAACAGCTGCTGGCCTGGCCCTCCCTCTCACACAAGCCCAGGGAAGGCCTCCTGCAGCTGAGCAGCTGGACACAATCCCACTGTGTCTCAGCTGCACCCTGATACTCAGAGGAAGATGCTAACGTTTAAAGAACACCCAGACATTCCGACTTATACTGAGGCACGTGGGAATATCTGGGCAGGAAGTTTTAAGAAGCTTGGTCTCAATTGGGTATGAATTTGCAGGACAGAGTCCAACCTGGCGGGGGCTGGAGTGGTGGACCTGGGCTCTGCGCCGGATCCCAGCAGCTCCCACCGAGGTATCCCTCGCATGACCAGGGCCCTCTCCCTGTCCCAGGAGAGTGGCCTTGATGGCACACTCCCTGAGTTAAACCCAGATGCCTCTCGAGCCCATACCTGACCCATCCAGTCTGCACCTGTCAGGGAGCCATCTTCCTGCTGGGAGCTTGGGAGTCTGGAGCCAACCTTCACGCTAAACCTGCAGGGGCCCCCAGCCCCTGCTGCTGCCCAGACAGACCCCCTCCCTGCTGGGCCCAGGCCGCAGGGACCCTCCAGCCTTGGCAGGGCATTGAGGGGCTGTGGTTCTCAGAGAGCTGCCCTTTCCATAGTTTTTTTCCTAAGCAATACACCTGACTTCCAGGATCTTCTCATGAGCCCCGCTGTCTGTTTTGCTCTTGAAGAGCAGCACACCCGCCCCACAGCCTGAGCTGACCTGCGTGGGCACGGTCCCGGGAGCCACCTCTGCTGCTGTGACATGGCTGCAGCTTGGAGATGGAGGCAGACTGCCCATCCCAAGGCTTCGGTGGGCGAGCAGAGAAGCCCCCCGTCACATCATGAGCCTGCCGCATGCAGCTGCGGCCGCTTTGCTCCCTAAAAGGGAAGGCAGACGGGCTCCACGTCTCTGGAGGGCTTCCCCTTGCAGTCAGCATGGGGCGGACTGACCAAACCACCAAGGCAGAAGAGGCAAGACGGGCCCTTAACAGGAAAATGGGACCCACTGTTCTGACACCGTGTCCTTTCCTCCTTCCTGAGGAGACCTGTGTGTTCTCACGTGTGTTCTCAGAGTACAGTAACTGCAAAAACAGAGAGAAAAATGTACCTAGAAGTTCTTTGTCAAGATGACAGGGACGTGGATTCTAAGAAAAATGAAAACGAACAGATGAGAGGACCTACAATAACAAGGCGGGGTGTCATGGGACCTCAAACACTTCTGAGAAAGAAGAGGGATTTTCTTTCCCTTCCCGCCCCTGCCACGTGGGTGCTCACGGGCCCTCCCTGGGTGCTCACTGTGCCCTCCCTGGGTGCTCACGGGCCCTGGCTGGGTGCTTACGAGCCCTGGCTGGGTGTTCACGGGCCCTCCCTGGGTGCTCACGGGCCCTGGCTGGGTGCTCTCGGTCTCTCCTTGGGTGCTCATGGGCCCTCGCTGGGTGCTCACTGTGCCCTCCCTGGGTGCTCACTGTGCCCTTCCTGGGTGCTCATGGGCCCTGGCTGGGTGCTCTCGGGCTCTCCTTGGGTGCTCATGGGCCCTCACTGGGTGCTCACTGTGCCCTCCCTGGGTGCTCACTGTGCCCTTCCTGGGTGCTCACGGGCCCTGGCTGGGTGCTCTCGGGCTCTCCTTGGGTGTTCTCTCCCACGTTACTCCTCAGCACTGGGGACACACCATGAATGAATCTAAAGTGTTTTGAATCCACCCAGGGCTGGCACCCCAGAGGGAAGACAGACAGTGGACGAGTGAATGTGTCCTGGAGGCCGGGGCTGGTGCAGGTTGGGACGGTGTGGGCAATGCAGATGGGAGCTGTTGTTAGCGCCCCGCGGAAGGGGGCTGGGAGGAGTGGGTGGAGAGCTTGGTGTGAACACACAGGTGCCCGGGAGGGTCTGGTCTGGGTGGGCAGGACCTGAGCTGTACGTGAAATGTGGAATCTTCTGGACGAGATGCGGGGTTGGGGTGCTGAGGGTGAAGGGAGATGGTCTGGGGAGGAGGATGGGGGGCAGGGGCCCGGAGCTGAGGCCATGTGGCCGGGGGCCGAGACCCAATTGTAGGTGTCGGGACAAGGGTCAGGCCTGAGGACTGCCCAGGAGAGCCAAGGGCTGACGCGGGAAGAGAGCTGACCCAAAACAGAGCTGGGGACAGGCAGGGTGGAGAGGCCGGGGACCGCTCCTGCCAGCGCTCTGCAGAAGAGCCGGGGTAGCCGCAGGGGCTGAAGGGAAAGGCAGACCCAGCCCAGAGCTTGTCCTGTGTGGCCATCCTCAGCACGCAGACAGAAGCCGTGTGTTTTCAGGCAGCTGAGCTTGTTCGGGAACAGGGAGTATGGCTGTAGCAGCAACAGACCCTGCTGGGAATGCCCGCTGGGACCTGTGCTGTGGGGAAGGCACGTCCAGGGGCTGCAGGAAGGGGCTGGGTGGGGTGGCGGTTCGGATGCAGAAGAGGTGGCTACTTAAGCGGCCGGGTTTATGGTCAGGGATTTGGTATTTTTTTTCTACTACATGAAATGCATCTTAAATAAAAAATAAGCAACAAAGGCCACTACTTTAAAATCAACTTATGAAACTGTTCTCTTTGGCAGGATACGCCCGTGCTCCGTCATGCTCAGCCGCTTTAGCTGTGTCCAGTTCTTCACGACCCCATGGACTGTAGCCCACCAGGCTCCTGTCCATGGGGTTTCCCAGGCAAGAATATTGGAGTGGGTTGCCATTTCTTTCTCCAGGAGTTTGTTGAAATTCATGTCCATTGAGCCAGTGATGCCATCCCACCATCTCATCTTCTGTCGTCCCTTTCTTCTCCCACCTTCAACCTTTCCCAGGTTCAGGGTCTTTTCCATTGAGCCAGTTCTTCTCATCTGGTGGCCAAAGTATTGGAGCTTCAGCTTCAGGATCAGTCCTTCCAATGAATATTCAGGGTTGGTTTCCCTTAGGATTGACTGGTTTGGTTTCCTTGTTGTTCAAGGGATTCTCAAGCGTCTTCTCCAGCACCACAGTTTGAGAGCATCAATTCTTTGGTGCTCAGTCTTCTTTATAGTCCAAATCTCACATGACGGCGGGAAAAACCACAGCTTGGCATGAAGTTTTTGGTGGAAATAACTTTTTCCACCAAAAAGTTCACATAACTTTTAGGTATTATGTTAGGTATCTAGTATTGCTCTTGATAAGGCCAACACCACTAAAATAGTAGTCATTTTGGAATAATTTTAGATTTACAGAGCAGCTGCAAAGACGGTCTAAGGTTTGCTACACCCTCCCCTCAGCCTCCTTTGCTCATGTCTTAGACAATGACCAGGAGGCATTCGTCAACTCGAAGGAAGCTGCCTGGTGCACGAACTCCACTCCTGACTTCACTGGGCTTTCACCCTTTTCATTCCCCGAGCTCATCCAGGGCCATGGTGCACAGCCATGGTTCCCTCAGCTCCTCTGAGCTGGGGCAGCTCCTCAGTCTTTTTTTTTTTTTAAATGACTTGGATGGTTCTGAGGAGTTCTGCTTGGGGGAGGGGGGTTGTAGAATGTAGTGTGTCTGAGGTTTTCCTCATGGTTACACTGGGGCCATGAGTTCTAGGGAAGAAAGTCACAGACCCTTCTCGTCATGCCCAATTAACGACTGCTCCCACCTGTGGCGTAGTCTTGCTCGCCTGGCCAAGCTAGTACATAGGGCCAAGACTACCCTCATTTCAGGGTTTTCAGATTGGCCTATCTGTTTGTTTTAGTCTCTGGAAAATCCAGCTTTGATTCCTAATGTTCTGACAATGATAGCTGGCGTTGCCAAACTCCTGTGTGACGTGTACGATTTTTTGTCTTGTTAAAGGGTCACTACTGTCATAGTTCCGAGGGATGTCCTCCTGCGTTCCCTTTCTCCTTGGGGGTGGGTCACTGCCTTAGGCTAAGCACAGCAAAGTGAAAATTGATGAGCTCATTCTAAACTGCTGGAGAGTTGCAGCCTCATGATCTAACATTTCTCTAAGCAGACAGAACTCCTCAACCCCCAGGGTTGGTCAGAAGCAGGCGGATCCAGAGGAGTTCTTGGAATCGAGCAGGTGTGCCCAGGCTCCCCGGAGGAAGAGAGGGCAGGGCTCATGAGGGGAGGCCGGGACTTGTTTTGGAGACGGAAGGGGGCCCGGGTCTGCACAGGAGAGCAGGCCTGCTCGGCGGGGAGGTGGCTGCAGCGCTCTGCGTGCACCAGGAGGTCTGGGGGCGAAGGTCACAGCTGTGCTCTACTGATGGCAAGAAAGAAACGGAACAGTGAAGCCGGCTTTTCAGGGGGCAGCACCCGCCGGGATGCTGGGGAGCGAGGGTGACCCCCCCCCCCCGGCCTCAGCCTGCACCCGAGTGGCGGCCTGGGCTGCTTGTGGCTGGACTCACTGTCTCTCCATGTCCGCCTCTCTCAGGAGCCAGGAGAAGGCCCACCAGGATCCAGGGGCCCTGGAGCAACATCAAAAGAGGGTCGTTGCTGTGAAGAGAAACAGGCCTGACCTTTGCTCAGTCAAGCCTCTCTTCAGGGGTCACATCTGTGGAGAAACAGGAAGGTCTTGGGAAATCCCCTGGGAAGAGCTCCGTGATGTCGACCTGCTTGGGATCCTGAGCCCCTGGGTCGAAGTCCGAGGGTTTCTAGATCACAAAGACCAGGCCAGCTTCCGAGGGCAAGGCGGACGGTGTTTGCTGATGGAGCGGCTGCGCGTCCAGACAGGCGCTCAGATCCTAGAGTCTCGCCAAGTTGTCCTCGCCCCGCTCCACAGCCTTTTCCAAGCCCCACCTTTTCTGAGTTAGTTTATTTTTAAAAACAAAACAAAACTAAGAAAAACAGAGGTACCGCTCCTCCCCCGCCCTGGCCCCGGAAAACCACGGCTCCCAGGGGTAGCAGTGGACCTGGGCCCTGACCCCTGTCTGACGGAGTCTGGGTCTGAAATCCTGTTTATGGCCACGGGGTCTTTTCATGTTGAGGAAGCAGTTTGTTGTCCAAAATAGCCGCTGCAGGAATGGCTGTATTTTTAGGAGCAGGAAGGGCTGGGGCCGAACTTGTGCGTCTTTATGGCCTGCTAGTTTCCTATTGTCCTCAAAGGCAGTTAGGTCAGGTCACAGGGAGCAAGAGCCACCATCCAGAATCAAGTGTCCTGGGGTGAGCGTGCCCTGGGGGTGTCTTCTGTCTTCCTGAACCTCCCTCTCTTCCTGGAGGATTTATTATCCTGTTATCTTATGATTTCTCACCTACGGTCCTGGCCATTAGCAATATTATTTGACAAAAATAGTAAAGAGTCCAAAAATTCTCAGAATTAAAAACTCGGAGCTCGTGCTAAAACACTACTCAAGTGGGAGCACCGGCTTAGCGCCTCTGCTGGACGCTTGAGGACGTGTGGGCCAAGTCAGCCTCACCCGCGACCAGACTTGGGTTGGGAGGAATTTCAGGCACAACAGTGACTGTCGGGCAGGACTGTTCATCAAAGCAATGGACTAGGACGCCAGGCTGGCCCCCCTGAGACACACGGTCGTGGGGCACGCGGGGCGCCCCCGTCACAGGCTCCAGGCCACACAGGTGGAGCCGAGGCTGCAGCACTGGAGAGAGACTGTGGCCTTTCTGCTGGTTCTAAGCCACGAGCGACCCCAGGGTCAGCTGTGACTTTAGTCTTTCCTGCCCAGAACCCAGAAGCAGGTGGACTTGGCTCTGCAGGGAGCCGTCAGCATCCTGCCTGGAGCAGGGTCCCCGAGCCCCTCCCCTGAGTCAGTGGACGCTGAGCCTATGTGAGCGCTGCCGCTTGTGCAGGGAGGAAATTGACATCTTCCCCGATGCGTGCTGGGTGAGCCCCACAGACAGCGCAGCAGTCAGGGGGCACGCGTGTCCCCCACGATCCCACTGGAGGTAGATTCTGACAGCAGGTCGGGGAGCACTGGCTCGGTGCTTCAGACTCCCAGGCGGCTGGTGCTTCGTCAGGGACTGCACCTGGGTGTCTGGGTTGGGGAGGCACCTTGATGCAGCTCGGGGTGCACCGCCTCGCTTCCCCAGGGAGAGTGCAGTGGGTCGTGGACACAGACGAGTGGGCAGGTCAGTTCACTTAGGAGTGTGTCCAGAGCCTCCTTTGTCAAGTGTTCTGCCCAGCGTCAAAAGAGGCAGATGAGCGCTCAGCCCTTGCGGAGTCTGCAGCCCGAGGGGTAGGCTGTGCTGGTGGATACTCAGTCCTGCCCAAGCAGGTGGGAAGGGTCAGAGTCAAAGCTCAGCGGGCCGGGAGCCTGACAAGACAGACAGAGCTGGGGCTGAGGGTGGCGTGGCTCCTGCCAGAGAAGGCTTTATGGGTTTCGGAGCAGGGTCCTAGTGGGAGCTTGAAAGGGGAGACGGGTTTGCGAGGAGGATGGGGAGATGGAGGCAGGCTCTCTGGTCCATCTACCTCAGAGTCCAGCACGGAGACCTGCGGGACTCAGACGCCGTGGGTCAGGGGCTTGGGCCTGACCTCAAGCCTCTGGAGGAAAGGGGGCCCCTGCGCCCCGCCCCCACGCGCCTCCCCTGGCCCCTGCCTCTGTCCACCCCTCAACACCTCACTGAGGGGCTTGCAGCACTGCCTTCTCTCCTGCTGAGGCTTGCCCTCTCCTGATCTCTGGATCCTTGGGCTCCTGCCCTGGGTGTGAGGCCAGAGCGTCCACCTCGTATCGCCTCCAGGGGTGGAGGAGCCTCGTCCAGCCTCATCGGGTCTGATCTGGGGTGGCAGGGGCCCAGGCTCGCTGTGAAGCTGGAAGCAGGGGGGCAGGGATGGAGAGACCCCCACCCACACAGGTGAGAGGGGCGGCCAGAGCCCCAGTGGGTCTGCCCTCACTTTCTCTGAACAGCAGGTGGGAGGGGAACCCTGGGACCTGAGGCCTCAGCATCGCCTCAAGGGTCACCCTCTGTCCAAGGGTCCAAGCCCTCCAGGCTGGACCCGCTCCCCTCGGCCCCACCCAGCCTGGCCCCTGCCCGGTGGAGGTGACGCCTCGCCTGCGGCAGGGGTGCCCCCGCCAGGAGGACCTCCGGGGCTCTGTGGCGGGACTCGGACCTCAGGCCTGGGCGCAGTTGCCGTTGCCTGGACTCCGAGTCCCCCAGGCGTTTCCTGGGCACAGGGAGGGTGCGCCTCGGAAGTCTCACGGCATCGCTTCCGGTGTCATCCCGCTGCCTCGGCCAGCCCTTCCGGTGTGGGAAGGGGCTACACAGGGGAGATGGGTGGGCCTTTGCGGCCACCCCTGAGGTTAGCTCCCACGCCATCTAAGTGGAAAAGAGTGAATAGCTTCCCTTTTTTATTCTTTCTCTTTCAGCAAAGGTCGCTGTCAACAGATTTGCCGTCTTTTCGTTTGTGAATTCTCAGTTGGTATGCTGAGAAAGACTTTGGTCACTTCAAGACTATAAAATTTCCAGGCAGTAGTTGAGAAAAGCGTCATTTATAATCTTTCCTTGTTTGCATCCAAATAGTGATTTTTAGATCCTCAGGTCTGTAATTTTATTTTATCCTGGAACAAACCCAGAGGCAAAATATTTTTATTATTCCCAATTCACACTTAGGGAAACTGAGGTTCAGGGTGATACACTGATTTACCTGAGGTCATAAAATTAGTTGGAGGCAAAACTGTTAATCCACCAGTTTCCAATGACAGGTTTAGGTGCTGAGTCGACCTGGGCTCTCCTCAGGCAGGCTGTAGGCTCTGCTCTTCTGATTGGACACGGAAGACAGGGCTGGGCGCCCCTACCACCAGTTCCCCCGGAGGGTGGGCTCCCAGGCTCTCTGGCTGGGACTGGCCCCCAGAGCCTTATCTGCTCAGGACTGCCACCTTCGAGACCGCTAAGATTCTGGCCCAAGAGATCGCTGTCCCTGCCAGTCTCTGCGCAGCCAGCGTGTGCGTGTCCGAGTGTGTTTGGGTCTTGCACACACATACACACACACACACACACACACACACACACACACACACCCCTACATTTGTTTTAGTTGGAAGCCTGCGTTTAGAGGACTATATTCCTAGGTGCCATATTCCAAGTGGGGTGTGTCCTGCTTGCTACGCGTCTGAGGTTCTTGTTCCTACACGTGCATCAGAACCAGTCAGAAAACGTTTAAAACAACACGTGAGGCTGGTGGCGACACACCCCCAAGCATCTGACGGAGAAGGCAGTGGCACCCACTCCAGCACTCTCGCCTGGAGACTCCCACGGACGGGGGAGCCTGGTGGGCTGCAGTCCACGGGGTCGCTAAGAGTCGGACACGACTGAGCGACTTCCCTTTCACTTTTCACTTTCATGCATTGGAGAAGGCGATGGCAGCCCACTCCAGTGTTCTTGCCTGGAGAATTCCAGGGACGGGGGAGCCTGGTGAGCTGCCATCTATGGGGTCGCACAGAGTTGGACATGACTAATGTGACTTAGCAGCTTAGCAGCAAGCATTTGAGATATTCAAAGCCTAACAAAGCAGATTTATAATGAAGCCAGTGAAATTTAAATTTTCCAGTCCCTTATTGCACAGGCTCTTCTAAGGCCCTATAGTAATTTTATATTCTTAATTTGAATGATCTTAGCAAGTTCAGCTCAGTTCAGTCACTCAATCATGTCCAACTCTTTGTGAACCCATGGACTGCAGCATGCCAGGCCTCCCTTTCCATCACCAACTCCCAGAGTTTACTCAAACTCAATACTGACTCCATCAAGTCAGTATTGCCATCCAACCATCTCATCCTCTGTCGTCCCCTTTTCCTCCTGCCTTCAATCTTTTCCAGCATCAGGGTTTTCTCAAATGAGTCAGTTCTTCACATCAGGTGGCCAAAGTATTGGAGTTTAAGCTTCAACATCAGTCCTTCTAATGAATATTCAGGGTTGATGTCCTTTAGGATAGACTGGTTAGATCTCCTTGCAGTCCAAGGGACTCTCAAGAGTTTTGTCCAACACCACAGTTCAAAAGCATCAATTCTTTGGTGCTCAGCTTTCTTTATGGTCCAACTCGCACATCTGTACATGACCACTGAAGAAACTATAGCTTTGATTACATGGACCTTTGTTGGCAAAGTAATGTCTCTGCTTTTTAGAATGCTGCCTAGGTTGGTCATAGCTTTTATTCCAAGGAGCAAGCATGTTTTAATTTCATGGCTGCAGCCACCATCTGAAGTGATTTTGGAGCCCAAGAAAATCAAGTCTGTCACTGTTTCCATTGTTTCCCCATCAGTTTGCCATGATGTGATGGGACCAGATGCCAAATGTTGGACACGACTGAAGCACCTTGGCACAGCACATTACCTGCAGGGAAAAGGAGCTGGAATAACAGTGGATTTTTTATCAGGAACTTTGAGGACAAGGAGGAAGCAGCATAAAATTCTTCAGGTTGTTTTTCAGTTTCTAAGTCGTGTCTGACTCTTGGTGGCCCCGTGGACTGCAGCACGCCAGGCTTCCCTGTCCTTCACTATGTCTGTGAGTTGCTCAAACTCCTGTCCATTGAGTGAATGATGCCATCTGATCATCTCAGCCTCTGTCACCCCCTTCTCCTCCTGCCCTCAATCTTACCCAACATCAGAGTCTTTCCCAATGAGTCAGTTGTTCACATCAGGTGGCCAAAGGATTGGAGCTTCAGCTTCAGCACCAATCCTTCCAATGAATATTCAGAACTGATTTCCTTTAGGATTGACTGGTTTGATCTCCTTGCTGTTCAAGGAACTCAAGAGTCTTCTCCAGCACCACAGTTCAAAAGAATCAATTCTCTGGTGCTCAGCCTTCTTTATGGTCCAAGTCTCACACCCATAAATGACTTCTGGGAAAACCATAGCTTTGACTGTACGGACCTTTGTCGGCAAAGAGCCGGTTCCCCAAAAAGACATAACAGTCCCAGCTGTGTGCACCTAACTACAGAGTTTCAACATACATGAAGTAAAAACAACAACTGAAAGAGAAACACACAGGTCTACAGGCGTAATCGAAGACTTCAGCACTACCCTTTCAATAATTGGAATACCTAGTGAATAAAAAATCTGCAAAGATACAGAAGATCTGAAATCAGAAGCTGACAGTTCTGCTTAATACACTTTTCAAACTCTTCAAGAGCTGAAAGGAAACTGCTGTCAGCACAGAATTCTGTCCCTCAGGAATGAAAGTAAAAGCACAGGCGTATTTCAATCAAACAAAAGGGAGCAAGCTTCCCGGTTAGAACTACTTCAAAAGAGCTGCTGCGGGAGGTGCTCTGGACGAAAGGGAAGCGCCGGGGAGGGCGGAGCTCGGTTCACGAGGAAGAGTCCCGGAGGCGGAGGGCCGAGCAGAGCCCTGGGCGACTCCCCTCCTCGCAGCTCTTCACGGTGCGGATTATGGCAGCAAGACGCAGCAGCACCTCACAGGGTTCCCAGTGCACCCAGGGGAGACACAACCTAAATAAGAGAGAGCAGGGAGGCAGACGGGAGGCAGGACTCCGCTTCACATTCCAAAAGGCGGAATACAGATTCTGAGCGGACTGTGAAACGTACGTACAAAGTGACCCCAGAGTAACTACTGGTAACATTAGTCAGAGCCGTAGCACACGCACGGCAGATGAGTTAAAGTGGAGTTATAACAGTCCCAAGAAGGTGGCTCCCAAGAAGGCAGGCAGGGAAAACAGAAGGGTGCGCAACAGGGAGCAGAAGACAAGTTAGAAACCGGTCGTTCAAGTCCAGACATGTTACACTGAGGGTTTGAGCACCTCAGTTGGAAGGCAGAGCGTTAGAAAGACTGAAAAATGCGACCTAAGTAGTTGTCATCTACAGGAAACTCTCTTCAAATAAATGATACGTGGAGGTGAAAAGTAACGGGACAGAACCACATGCGATGCAAACATGAATTAGAGAGTGGCTGCGGCTTCCCAGGCGGCCTCTGCAGGAAAGAACCTGCCAGACAATGCAGGAGACCTGGGTTCCGTCCCTGGGTTGGGAATATCCCTGGAGTAGGGAATGGCAACCCTCTTCAGTATTCTTGCCTGGAGAATCCCACGGAGGGAGGAGCCTGGAGGGCTGTACTCCATGGGGTCGCAAAGAGCTGGACGTGACTGAAGCAACTTAGCACAACGACACAGCACATACCCATATGAGGCAAGAAGATTTCATAGCTAAGAAAATTTCCAGAGGTCAAGAGGAGCATTATGCAATAATAAAACAGACAGTTCCCCAAGAAGATGTAGCAGTCCTAAGTGAGTGCGCAGCTGACTACAGAGCTTCAAAACACATGAACTGAAAGTGACGGGACTGAAGACAGACATACAAGCTGACAGTTGTGACTGGAGACTTCAGCGCCGCCCTTCAATAATAGAAACAACCGGTGAACAAAAATCCGCAAAGATGCAGGAGATCCGAAGAGCAGCAGCGACCAACAGTGTAGAGGCGACATGCAAGCGGCGCAGCCGAGCAACGGAAGACGCGCCACATTCCAGGCTCAGCGAGCACCAAGGTGGACCGCGCTCTGGGTCAGAACGCAAACCTCAAGACATGGAACAGAACTGAAACTATACTGCTCTCTGACCCTAAAATGATTAAACTAGAAGCCAATAAAAAAGGACAACATGAAAATCTCTAAATACTTTAAAATCAAGCAAAGCAATCCCAAGCAATCCTTTGATCAAAGAGAAAGTCTCAAAAGAAATTATGAAATATGGAGAAATTAGGAAATATTAGAAGACTATGTAAATGAGAATATACTATATCAAAATTTGTGGGTTGCTCTCAAGGCTTAGAGGGGGAAGTAGAACATTAAATGTTTATAATAGAAAAAGATCTTGTTTTCAAAGCAAAAGATTATTGTTAAGCTTCAAATTAGTTCTAATGAGGTGGATGAAACTGGAGCCTATTATACAGAGTGAAGTAAGCCAGAAAGAAAAACACCAATACAGTATACTAATGCATATATATGGAATTTAGAAAGATGGTAACAGTAACCCTGTATGCGAGACAGCAAAAGAGACACAGATGTAAAGAACAGTCTTTTGGACTCTGTGGGAGAGGGAGATGGTGGGATGATTTGGGAGAATGGCATTGAAACATGTAAATTATCACATGTGAAACGAATCGCCAGTCCAGGTTTGAGGCGTGAGACAGGGTGCTCGGGGCTGGTACACTGAGATGACCCAGAGAGATGGGATGGGGAGGGAGGTGGGAGGGGGGTTCAGGATGGGGCAGATTCATGTCAATGTATGGCAAAAACCGCCACAATATTGTAAAGTAAAAAATAAATAAATAAAACTGAAAAAAAACCAAACAACTAAAAAAAAAAAAAAGCTTCAAATCTAACAAACTAAAAAAAGACCAAAATAAATGTAAAGAATTACTATAGGAGCAGAAATAAAATTGAAAACATAAAAACAATTTAAAGAACAAATGATCCCATAAGCTGGTCCTTTGAAATGATGAATTGATCAGAATTCTTAATATTGACAAGAACAAAGGCAAAGACAAAGAGGCGAGAATGCACAATTGTGATACCAGGAACAAAAGACAGGTGTCAATACTCGCAAACACTAAATGGACGGTAACGGGAAGGCTCTGAACTCCATACCCAGATGATTTCATTGGAAAATCCTACCACAAATTTAAAGAAAAAATAGCTTCTATTCTACATAAATAACTTTCAGAAACAGGAAGAAAACCATCACTCAACTTTTTTTATGACGCCAACATTACACTGATACTCAAATCCAGACAAAATCCAGTCCTGGGAGCTACAGACACAGATCCCTTAAGGATACAGGCCCAAAATCCTTAACAAAATGTTAGTGAATGAATCCATATTTAGATATAGACATATCACAACCAAGTGGAGTTTATTCCTGGAATTCTAGGATGGTTCAATAGTCAAAAATCAATCAACTTTATTCATAATATTAACAGTTTAAAGAAGAAAAACTACAGAAAAATCTTATCAGCTGATACTTTAAAACATTTAGCATTCTTCCATGACAAACTCCCAGTAAGCCAGGGTCAGCAGGGGATTTCCTGATCCTGACAAGGTCAGATTGAAAAAGAAAACAGTCCTACCACTAACTTTACACTTAATGGTGAAGCTATTGCTTTCACTCCAAGATTCACTTGGAGAGAAAGACAAGGATGTTCGCTCTCCTGCCCCCTGTTGAACACTCTGCTGGAGGCTCTGGTCAGGGCAGGGACCAGCATGCAGACTGAGAAAGGAAAAATAAAGCTCTTCGCATTCGCAGACGACACGGCTGTCTGCGCCAAGAGACACACAGAAAGAATCTCATAGAACTAACGTGTGAGTTTAGCAAGTTTGTAAGATACAAAATCAATATACAAAGAATCAATCCTAGAGTAGAAATCAATAATAGCAACTGAAATCAAAATAAGAATACCATTTGTAAGAGCAGCAAAACACGAACTAATTAGCTGTAGATTTAACGAAAGGTATGTAAGACAAGCATATTGAAAACTACAAAAGGCCATTGAAACCAATCAAAGGACTGAAGAAACCAAGAGGCATCCTGTGTTCATCAACTGGAAAACTCAATGCAGTGAGCGTATCTATTCTTCCCAAGTTGACCTACTCATTTAATGCAATTCCAGCATAAATCCCAGATGTATTTTGTGCGGGAGCATATATAAATATGTGTAAAAATTTGAAAACTTACATGGAACAGGAAAACTAGAGTAGCCAGAATGATTTCTTTTTGCTTTCTGTTTTAAACTTTTTATTTCATCTTGGAGTTTAGCAGATTAAAAATGTGATAGTTTCAGGCTGACAGCAAAGGGGCTCAACCACACACATACGTGCATCTGTTCTGTGAACTCCTCTCCCACCTGGGCTGCCGCATGACGCTGGACAGAGTTGGCTGAGCTCCGCAGTGGCTCCTTGCTGGTTTCCGTTTCAGATGTAGCAGTGTGCACACGTCCAGCCCAATCTCCCCAACTGTTCCTCCCTCCGTCCCGCCGCCTGCAACCGTACGCTCACTCTCTAAGTCTGTGAGTCTATTTCTATTTTATAAATAAGTTCATTTGTATTCTTTCTTCTTAGAGTCCACACATAAAGGATATCACATGATATTTCTCCTTCTTTGTCTGACTTTCTTCACTCAGTGTGACAATCTCTAGTTCAGTTCAGTCGCTCAGTCGTGTCCGACTCTTTGCGACCCCGTGAATCACAGCACGCCAGGCCTCCCTGTCCATCACCATCTCCCGGCAATCTCTAGGTCCATCCATATTGCTGAAAAGGGCATTATTTCATTCTTTTTAATGGCCGAGTAGCCAAAATGATTTTGAAAAAGAATAATTAACCTGAGGGTATCATACTAACCAATTTTGCAGCTAAGACAGCAGGCGATTGGCAAAGATAGATGTGTGGACCAACAGAACAGAACAGAATAGTCTGGAAATAGACCCCAACAGGCAAGGCCAAGTGATTTTTGGCAGAGATTCAAAGGCAACTCAGTGGAGAAAGGCTAGCCTTTTGAACAAACATGACACCAAAAACACAATCCTTTTCAAAAATGGATAGATTGGGCTTTACTGAAATGAAACACTTTTAGTATGTTAAGAGAATGAAAAGACAAGCTGTAGAGGAGCAGAAAATACTTTCAAATGGTGAGTCCAACGAAAGGTTTATATCTAACAGATAGCACTCAAAACTCAGGAGTGAGAAGGTAACCCAGTAATACGCGAGTGGATAGGTCACCGAGGGGACACAAAGATGGAAACGCAGATTGAACCCCAAGAGACTCCACCGTGCATCCGAATGGCTGAAGCGAGAGATGCTGGTGACACTCCGGAGGCTGTGTCTGGATCACATGTCTCTGGTGGGGCTGCAGGGTGGACCCCACTCTGAACACTTGCGGTGGTTTCTTAGGGTTTAACATGGCCATTCCACTCGATCTACAGTTGGAAATGAAAACTTATGGTTAGCCTCAAACCTGCATGAACATTTACAGAGCTGTATTCATCACTGACAAAAATTCAGAACAACTCAAATTTTCTTCATTGTGTGAAGAGACAACAAGCTGATCCATCCACAGCAGCAACACCGCTGGGCAGTGAGGAATGAGGATGCTGCCAACTGAAGACTGTTCCTTGCCACCAGCTTCTAGAAGGGTTAACTAACACGAGGCTGCCTCTGCGGACCTTCAGCACCCACCAACAGAAGTTCAGGGTGGAACGAGGCATGATATGCTCTGGGAAAAGTGGCAGAATAGGCCCTTCAGATAGACATTTTCAAGACAAGATTTATGAGCTCAATTCTCGCATCTGCTAATGTTTAGAAAAGCACTGAAATTATGGATGTTGACAACTGCTCCTTGTGGTGCAGCAACCTTGTTCAGAAATGTGTGCTTGATTGCACACACCCCTCTTTCACCAGAATCGTATCTGCTGACCTTCCCCCCAGCTCTCCAGAGAAGCTCCTTGGAGCTATCTGAAATGCTGTCTCCCAGGCCATAGTCCTCATCTTGCCCCAAGGAAAGCTTAAGCTCCCACGCTGTGTTTCCTTTTAGCTGACAAGGCTGACCCACAAAGCAACGAGGACTCCTTGCAGAGCTGCTCTGCTTAGTGAAGCGATCCAGATTTGGAGGTTGCCTGCTGTACCCTTCCATGTGCGACCAAAGTAAGCACGACAGAACCAGGGGGAGGTCAGCGCATGGGGCTTTGGGGAGACGTGGAGTGTGGCTGCAGGGGGGTTTCATCGTGAGTCTGGATCCCGACTGTGGTGATTACTCAGCTCCACACACGCGTTAAGTTTCCTAGACACGCCCACTGTTGGAAGGTCAGTTGTCATCTGTTAGGGAAAACATCAGCCATATGCCTGCATGGTGCTGTAGGAGTGCCCAGTGTCAGACCAAAAGCCCCAGCTGGGCACCACCAAGGGGTGCTCCAAGGAGAGTGTGCCAGGAAGCCAAGGTGAGATCTTGGCGAGATGCTCCCAGGGGGCCTGTGGGCCTGTCACCTGGGGCTGGGGGGCAGCAGCTGGTTCCCATGGCTCCAGGCTCCCCTGACCCCACTCTTGTTGATGGGAAGCAGGCACCCGCATCTTGTGGGAGGCAGGCTGGGAGGCAGCCCAGTGTCTGCCCGACATCAGGGTCCTGCACCCTGGAAAGCCCCGGGCTGCAGCTGGGGAGGACAGGCTCTCTGGGGGCGGGGGCACCTCATTCTGGACTGTTAACTGGGGGAAGTATTTGGTTCATTTGACAGGAATATCATACTCTGAGGGGGTGTGGGTGGAAAATGCTTGGGAAGCGAACAGTCAGTGGAAAACAGAGGCCACAGCCAAGAGTAGCGCTTGTCCAGTGTGGCCTTCGAGGGCACCTCTGTTCTCAGGAGTCTAGGCCTTTCAGCCCACAGGGCTCCCAGGAGGCTGCCACCCTGTTGGCATCGGGGGCACTGGGGCTGGGCAGCCCCCTGCCTCCGAGCCGCAGCTCTCCTCTTGGGCCGGTCTCTGCCCAGCAGGGCTGACCTGGCCTGGTGGCCGTGCCTGAGACAAGCCGCTCTCTGTGGAGCAAGGCGTGGTCACCAGCGTTGCCAGCATCCCGGGGGCCGTGGAGCAGCTGGGAGCCGGCGGAAGTCTGCAGGTTCCTGCTCGTCAGGAGCAAGGAGCTCTGCGTGCCTTTGCCCACGTCTGTGCTGAGTTGATTCAGTTGCGTCCAACTCTGCGACCCCACGGACTATAGCCCGCCAAGCTCCCCTGTCCAAGGGATTCTCTGGGCAAGAATACTGGAGCGGGTTGCCATGCCCCCTCCAGGGGATCTTCCCACCCAGGGATGGCACCCTCATCTCTCGCGTCTGCTGCGTGGCAGGCGGGCCCTTCAGCACTAGAGCCACCTGGAAGCTTGTGCAGCCAGGCAGAAACACGGCCTCACTTCCACCGTGGCTTCGTGAGTAGGGCTGGCCAGTGGTGTGGACCGTCCAGCACCAGTGCAGGCAGAAGGCACTCAGTGGTGTCACTGGGCGCTGTGCAGACCACGTCCCTCACGATCCTGTTGTTGAACACCTGTTCTAGTCAGGCCTTGTTAGCTGTGTCTGCGCTCCCCTCCCTATAGGGTGTGTGGGGCAGGTGCTCACAGCCAGTGGGAAAGCTGGTGTGCTGCCCTCCGCAAGGCACCCTGGGGGCCCGGGCTCCCCGGACGGCCTGGTGAGCGGTGTGCGTTGAGCTGCCGGCATTGTGCACTGAGCCTCCTTCCGTGTGGGTGCTGCATCAGAAACACAGCCTCGCTCCCTCTCCTGCGGCGTCGGACGCCGTCTCCGGTCGGACGCCTGGCTGTGGAAGCGCCATGCCCTGCCCTCAAAGCCGCCGACCACAGCACTGGCTCGGGTTGAGTTCATCCACCTCAAACCCGGGCCCGTGTTTACACAACAGAAGATTTTCTCCTCCACGTCCTGTTCCTGCTGCTCATGGCCTCTTGCCCGGAGCAGTGATGCTGAGGGCTGGGAGGCCCTCAGAGGGGCCAGAGGAAAGAGGGACCCTCCCGATGCCCTGCTGGTCGGAGAGGCAGCTGGCTGGAAGCCCTGGGGACCCAGATCTGGGGTGGAGGGTGCCCTTCTCAGCACCCCGGGGCCCTGGGGCCCTAAAGAGGATGCCAGGGTGGGGAATCCCAAAATCGAGGTAGGCGCTGGTGTCTGAAAGCCTTCCCAGCCAAGCACAGGGCCAACCTCTGCACGAGTTTTTCCTGTAATTGTTGCAGCAGCCACGGGCCTCAGTCCCTGTTCCCAGGAGGGCTGGTTTAGGGGTGCAAAGGGGCCTGGTGAAGGTCACTGGGTTGAGAGCTGGGGTACAACCCTTAAGTTCAGGCCTCAGCAGACCTTGGACTTAACTTTATTTTGCCTCTCATTGGACATTAGCTCTGGAAAGTTCTAGAAGGTTCCTCACTACTGGAGGTGGGGCCCCAGGGCCAGCAGCCCTCACTTTACCTGGGCACTCGTTAGAAATGCAGTCTCGGGTCCACCCCAGATTTCCTCATCAGAATCTGCATTTTAGCGAAATCCCAGGAGACTCACACCCACCTCCATGTAGGCAGCGCTGCCTTGGTCCAGCCTCTCACCTGATGGCATTCCAGTTTCAGCTCCTGAGTCTGCCCACTTTGACCTCCTGTCTGGCCTGAACCACTGGCTTGGATCCTGAAGGGAAATGTGAAATAATGCTTTGGGCTTGATGCTAAATTTGATTGACAGGTATTTCTTTTGCTCTCAGAAAGATGAGTAAGGCACAGCAATACGTGAACTGTGAAGGTCCAGATGTTCAAGCTGGTTTTAGAAAAGGCAGAGGAACCAGAGATCAAATTGGCAACATCTGCTGGATCATGGAAAAAGCAAGAGAGTTCCAGAAAAACATCTATTTCTGCTTTATTGACTATGCCAAAGCCTTTGACTGGGTGGATCACAATAAACTGCGGAAAATTCTGAAAGAGATGGGAATACCAGACCACCTGACCTGCCTCTTGAGAAACCTATATGCAGGTCAGGAAGCAACAGTTAGAACTGGACATGGAACAACAGACTGGTTCCAAATAGGAAAAGGACTACGTCAAGGCTGTATATTGTCACCCTGCTTATTTAACTTCTATGCAGAGTACATCATGAGAAATGCTGGGCTGGAAGAAACACAAGCTGGAATCAAGATTGCCGGGAGAAATATCAATAACCTCAGGTATGCAGATGACACCACCCTTATGGCAGAAAGTGAAGAGGAACTAAAAAGCCTCTTGATGAAAGTGAAAGAGGAGAGTGAAAAAGTTGGCTTAAAGCTCAACATTCAGAAAACGAAGATCATGGCATCTGGTCCCATCACTCCATGGGAACTAGATGGGGAAACAGTGGAAACAGTGTCAGACTTTATTTTTTTGGACTCCAAAATCACTGCAGATGGTGATTGCAGCCATGAAATTAAAAGACGCTTACTCCTTGGAGGGAAAGTTATGACCAACCTAGATATCATATTCAAAAGCAGAGACATTACTTTGCCAACAAAGGTCCATCTAGTCAAGGCTATGGTTTTTCCAGTAGTCATGTACGGATGTGAGAGTTGGACTGTGAAGAAAGCTGAGCGCCGAAAAATTGATGCTTTTGAACTGTGGTATTGGAGAAGACTCTTGAGAGTCCCTTGGACTGCAAGGAGATCCAACTAGTCCATCCTTAAGGAGATCAGTCCTGGGTGTTCTTTGGAAGGAATGATACTAAAGCTGAAGCTCCAGCACTTTTTGGCCACCTCATGCAAAGAGTTGACTCATTGGAAAAGACTCTGATGCTGGGAGGGATTGGGGGCAGGAGGAGAAGGGGACGACCGAGGTTGAGATGGCTGGATGGCATCACTGACTCGATGGACGTGAGTCCGAGTGAACTCCGGGAGTTGGTGATGGACAAGGAGGCCTGGCGTGCTGCAACTCATGGGGTCGCAAAGAGTCGGACAAGACTGAGCGACTGAAATGAACTGAACTGAACTGAACTCCTGCCCACCTGGGTTATAACTTGCATGTAAATAACAAATTACGAGGTACAAAATGCTGGAGTCATTAGAGGAAACTCAGAGGGGAAATGGTGCCTGAAGGAGCCAGGACCCAAGAAGGCTGGCCGGCGTCCCAGGGCCGGGAGATGGTGACAGGCTGTGGGGAAGCGGCGTGGCCCTGGGCCCAGCGAGCTGGACAGCACAGGCCTGGGGCTGGGCGGGCAGTGCTCTGTGTCCAGGTGGGGGCAGGGGCAAGCTTGTGGGCAGGAGAGGAGGACAGCCCTGTGGGGGTCCCGTGGGATGCTGTGAGGATGTGGGGTTAGGAGAGAGGACCCCCGCGCAGGCACAGGTGAGCCACAGACCAGTGTCAGGGCACTCTCGGGGGCCGGAAGGGCCCTGGGGGGCGTGGTCTGAGGCACTGTTGGGCGGGAGACTCTGGACACATGTGACCCTGCAGCCTGGAGTCGGCCTTGACCACTGGCTTGAGGTGGAGCCCAGAGGATAGGCGGGGGCCGTGTGAGAGGAGGGGGCGGCAGGCGTTGCTGAGAGTCTGAGTTTGGAGAACTTCGGGGCTTGGGGATGGAAGCTGGGCTGCAGGAGACCCAGAGCGGGGTGGCCGGTGCAGCGGAGGCGCGAGCCCATGGCACGGCGGAGCCCCAGGCCACCAGGAGCAACAGTGCGGGGTCGGAGGCCTGCGTCTGAGCATTTTGGGGATGCCCCCATTGCAGGGTCGGTCTGGCGCCTGCTCCTCTGCGAGGGACACTAGCCCGTGCCCGCAGGGAAGGGTCCCTGTGCCCCAGGGAGCTGCTCAGGCCAGGCCGGCCCTAGTGTGCACCTGCGTCCACACCTGCGTCTCTGCCTCTGCACGTGACGCCTGCTCCCCAGGTGCCCGTGAGGTTCCAGCTGAGCAGGGTGCAGGTCTCAGAGGTGTGGCTGTGAGTGGCAGGCACCGGAGGCCATTTTGCCCCCATCGGAGAATGAGGGGTAGTGACGGAGGAGGCTTGCGTGTGTGGGTGCTCACACCCAGGGGGCCTTCCTGCCCGTCCCAGTCACACTGCTTTCCCGGCTCCGCCGGCGTGTTTCACTCGCCACACCTGTCTGTGCCGTCAGCACCGCTGAGGGCTCAGGCCCCCCTGCCCGCCCGCCTGGCCCCTGGAGGCTGTTGGTCCTGATCAGGACCCTCCAGGGAAGGGGCGATTGCTGTTCCTGGGGTGGGGGTGGGGTATCTGGTTTGCAAAAGCTTGTTTAACATTAGGCATTATTCTGTATTGGGGAAAAAGCAAAAGTTGACCTTTTCTAAGGAAACAACAAAACCCTGTTGGCTGTTTTGAGACTTCCAGGAAACAAGAATCTCCTCCTGACGTGTCCAGGCCTCAGAGCAGAGGCTTCTCCACAAGGCTGTCCCCACAGGCTGGTGTTCAGGAAGCGAGGCCCAGCCTGGGAGGAGGAGGAGGGCCCTCGGGTCTGCTGGAGGACAAACCCCATGAAGTCGACACCTGAGAGCCGGGCTCTGCACGCACGCTTCACTCACCACAGCTGCCAGCACCTCTGGCTGGTCCCTCGCCCGCCTGGGGACTCTCAGCCAGCAGCCCTCGTAGGCGCCCCCTCCCTGACCACCCATCTGTGTTGGGCCGACGGCCACTCCCCTCAGGCTCCTTGGCCAACCCGTCCAAGGTGGGCGGCCATTTGCTGCTGACGGGAGGACGGAAAAGTGCCTGTGCCCTCAGCTCCTGCCCACCAAGCCTCCGAACCCAGTGAGCTGACTCGTGTCACAAGGGCAGTCGCTGTTCTGATTTGCAGCGACTCTTACACAGCGTGGTTGCAGGTCCGTCTGGAGGCCGCTCCCCGTTCAGTCTCCCCTGCAGCTGTGGGAACCTGGGCAGCCTGGAATTCCTGCTCTGGGTGATGAGGGGGACTGTCATTGCAGCCACCCCTCTGGGGAGGGTCTAGGACAGGTAGGCCCAAGCTGCTTGCCCTCTAATTAGCGGCAGCCTGTGGTCATGAGGGGTTGTTTGGATTAACGGCTGGATTGGTGTTTTAGCCTTCAGCCAGATAAGTCGCCACCTCTGTGAGTTCCTTATGGGCCCCCTGCCAGCTGGCCCTTCTGGTGACTCTTCCTGCACTTGGCAGACACCTTGCCCCCTCCTGATACAGCTCAACCTTCCACATAATCTCAGGAATGCTTAGGGTTTTCCCTGCAGGTTCCACAAGGAAGCATCTCTATGTACAAGCGTCTGAGTCCCACCTCCTGGCAGCCAGGCAGGGGATGAAGCAGGCCTTGTTCCTTTCCAGTTCTCCAGAGATTGGGCCTGCAGGGTCTGCAGGTGGGTCTGGTGTGGAGTTCTCCAGAGGTTTGCTGTGTGGGAGGGTCTGCTGTGGAGTTCTCCAGAGTTTGCTGTGTGGGAGGGTCCGGTGTGGAGCTCTCCAGAGTTTGCTGTGTGGGAGGGTCCGGTGTGGAGCCCTCCAGAGTTTGCTGTGTGGGAGGGTCCGGTGTGGAGCCCTCCAGGGTTTGCTGTGTGGGAGGGTCCGGTGTGGAGCCCTCCAGAGTTTGCTGTGTGGGAGGGTCCGGTGTGGAGCCCTCCAGAGTTTGCTGTGTGGGAGGGTCCGGTGTGGAGCCCTCCAGAGTTTGCTGTGTGGGAGGGTCTGGTGTGGAGTGCTGATGAGCCTCCCAGTGCTTGCACAGACTAGAGGGCCTGGGCAGGGCTCCTGTGCTTTTCTCTTAATCGTCATTACCTGAGTTCTCCCTGTGACCTGGGCGAACCACTCACGCTCTGCTTCCTGACTGGCGCATGGCAGGTGTGTGCTCTCGCAGAGCTGCTGTGCTCATGAAATGAGGCCCTGGTTCCAAAAGTTAGTCAGAACAAGCTGTGGAGGTGTTAGACTGTGACTGATCATAGCACTTAGGCTGAGGCAGTGATCAGTGATCAAATGGGCCACTTGAATAAAGATGACCTGAAATCCCACATTTCCAAAGCAGAGAAAAGGGGAGCGGGCAGGCATGGAGCCACCTGCGGCACGGCCAGGGCCCTTGCCCGGTGCCTCGTCATCCCTTCACCCTCGGGTGGGCCTGCGTGTGTCCCGGCTGGAAGGAAGTGGTCGGGGCAGCAGCAGCCAGGCCCCTGCCTGCCCCACGCCCCGCGTGTGGCTGCCGTCAACTCCTACCCCCCAGCCCCACGCGGGTCACTGCCCGGAGCCACAGAGGACATGCCGCCCGGACGCCGTGTCCCAGGGCTTCTCACTTTGACTCTCCCCTCAGACACAACCCTCACCTCGGGGCCCACAAGAGGAAGCCCTCAGGAACTGGTTCTAACACCCTGGGTCCTGCCCCCAGGCGGCAAGCCTGTCGCTGCTTAAGAGACGCAGGGAAAGAGCAGCCCCAGGAAACTCCGCCGGGAAGGAGATGACGCCAAGCGTCCAGCGGTCCGGGGAGACCGGCCACGTGTGGTGGCCAGTCTGCACGCCCGGTGGTCTGTCCGCAGGCCTGGGCCACCCTGGCCTGGTGGGGTGGGCTGCGCTACCGCGTGGCTCCGGCCGCGGAGGCCTGGGACTCGCTGAGGGAGCAGCGAGCGTCACACCGCCCAGCTCGGCCCGGCTCGCGCTGCAGCCACCTGTGCCGGTCTGGAGGGGCTGCGGCGGGAGCCAGGAGGGGGAGCGTGGTCCCCGTGCGAGCCGGGCTGGGCGGGGGCTGCCTGCAGGGCTCCCGCTCCGTGTGGCAGAGTCGCCCGCATGCGTGAGCCTTTGCTCTCCGCACACGGCCTGTTGCGGGCGGGGCGGGTCGGGCACCCTGTGTCTACCCCCGCCTTCCTCGGGGTTAACTCTCCCCAGGCCCCTTTCCTTTCACTTTCTTAAGCAGGCTTGAGCTGCTTTTCTGTAGCCTGTCATTGCAATCCCCCAGTTACCGCGACAGGGTACATCCCCCACTCAGTGGCTTTGGCTGGACCTTTCTTGGGCAGGACTGTCTGTGACTGTTACTTGCGCGTAGAGCCCCACGTGCAGACCTTTCCTGAGGGTATACAGAGGGGCCTTCTCGTCTGCATGGACTTTACTTTAGTTCTGATCTGTGGGCTGGGTCTGGGGACTCAGGGACAATGAGGCAGACGGTGCTGGCTGTCTCCTCGTCCTGCTGCACGTTCAGAGGAAGTGTGGCTGCAGCGAGGTGAGGTGTGAATGGGTATACGCTAGTTGGCCTTGCTTTTTGTTTCCTCTTAGCATGTGGTGACCTGGCTGCATTGGGCAAAATCTGGTATTTTCGTAGAGATGATGGCACCTAGTCTGACTGTTGGCTTCAGTCTCCAGAATTAGCTACTGAGAAACCGCAAGAAGAGAAAAGTGCGGGCTTGAGGGGGAAAGGCAGTTGGGCTCTAGTGGGAACCAGGACTGTTGTGTGTGTTCGGCTGTTGGGCCGGGGCTGGAGGCAGCGGCCGAGGAGGACTCAGGGAGCAGGGCCATTCTCGTGCCGCCCCCGACGTCTGCTCAGAACCAAGCAGCTCGGCGTATGCTCCGTGCAGCCGTCGCCCCCCATCTGCATCTCCACCTGCACCCCCGAGCGGAGGACACGTCCGCAGAGGAGTGCCCTCTGGCCCCTGTGCTTCTAAGCATGGACGCTCCCTAGCGGACAGGCGGCCGGAGGCCATGGCTGCCCACCGCCCGCCCCAACCCCAGCCCACCACTCTCGCTACTTCCTTGTTGGGGACATGGTCCACGGCTGCTCCCAGCTCTTCTCTGCCCACTCCACCTGATGGGGTAGCTGGCCCCCCAGGGGAGTGTGAAGTCACAGGCCAGGACAGACCCCCACGAGGCACCGCCATGAGGGAGGGAAGGCAAGCTGAACAAAGCATGCCAGTGGGGTGCCGCTAGACCTGGGCCAGACGATGCACAGACGAGGGCCAGGGGGCCCTGCGTGAGGTGAGCAGCAACGCTCAGCTCCGTCCAGTCACTCAGTCGAGTCCGACTCTGCGACCCCACGGACTGCAGCACGCCAGCCCTCCCTGTCTATCTCCAACTCACGTCCATCGAGTCGCGGATGCCATCCAGCCGTCTCGTCCTCTGTCCTCCCCTTCAGAAGACTAAATACCCTCACAGGAGAGGATGCAAGTAGAAGGAAGTCATGAAACGGGACCAAGTAGACTCATTAGGGCCGAAGCAACGGTAGTGAGCACGACCAAGACAGGAAACGGGGTAGAGAGCGAAGTTCTGACGCTTGTTTAGGAAATCAGTGGATGGGAGATCAAATCGAGGAACCTTCTGACAAGGCAGCACAAACAGATAAAGACTCAGAAATGTGTGTGTGAGAGGTGGGGGGGCATATACATGCACACACACACACACACACACACACACACACACAGGTTCATGTGAGTTGCGGACTATGGATTAAATTACACCTAGAAACTGCTTTGAGCACATTCTGGAAACAGAAATGGTGGAAAAATATAAAATAAGCAATCAATTTTTAAAAATCTGTAGGACAAATCCACAGGACAGAAAGGAAAGCAGTTAGTAAAGGTGGAGAGAAGCTGAAGAAGCAGAGAACAGAGCGGCAGAACCGTGCTGCGTGAGCCAGCCGCTCAGTCGTGTCTGACGCTCTGCGGCCCCATGGGCTATAGCCCCCAGGCTCCTCTGTCCATGGGGTTTCCCAGGCAAGAGCACCGGAGTGGGCTGCCCTTCCCTTCTCCAGGGGACCTTCTGACCAAGGGTGGAGCTGGGGTCTGCCGGCACTGGAGTGGGCTGCCCTTCCCTTCTCCAGGGGACCTTCTGACCAAGGGTGGAGCTGGGGTCTGCCGGCACTGCAGGCAGATTCTGCACCACTGAGCCAGCAGGGAAGCCCCAGCAAAATGACAGAAGATGACAGCAAGCCTCTGTTCTGTTCAGCCGGCGTGTCTGTCTGCTCTTTGCGGCCCTGCGCCGTCCCGAGCACTGTGATTTATAGAGGGTCCGAGTCAGGCAGTGCAGCCCCCGGCTGCGTCCTTCTCTCTCCCCACTGCAGTGTTGGTTAGTTAGGCCTTCTGCCTCTTTGTATAAACTTGGGAATCAGCTTGTCAAAACCCACAGAATAACCTACTGGGGTCTTGGTTTGGATTGCACTGAATTTAGACGTTAAGTTTAGAAGAGCTGATGTCTTGAGGATGTTGAGTGAAGGGTCTTTCTCAGAGGCATTCCATGCCTTGGTGCATAATAATTGGCAGCGAGCCCAGTTCACAGTGGTACAGCCCATGGGCAGTTTCAGAGCACGGCTTCAGGCAGGCCGTGTGTACCAGGGAACACCTTAGCAAGTCTGGGAGCCGTCGTCGACCTTGAAAACCCAGCAGTGGCCTCAGGAGGTCAACGGCTGCTCTCTTATCAGGAGTAGCTCTCCCCACGGGGCTTTCACTCCAGCCACTGAGCTCCTGGGCACCTTCGGGCAGGTGGATGCAGGCGGGCCAGAAGTTCCCCGCTTCCCCTCCCAGGCCATCTCAGCTCACTTCCCTCCATTTCTTCTATCTTAGATTCACTTTCTCCTTCACTGAAGTGGGAACTCAGGGCGTGTGGCCTCAGGTGGGAGAGCTCCACGTTGCGGCCATCGGTGGCCAGCCCTGTCCACCCCCAGGCCAGGTCTGCTGCACAGACACACCACGACTTGCCTTCTGTAGACTCGGCGGGCCTCATGGGCTGTTCCCAGGAAGAAGCTGCTACAACATCCATCTGCACGTCTTGGGGGGGCTGCGTATTTTTATTTCTCTTGGGTAAACATCTCAGACCGAACTGTAGCTCTTAGGGCAGGTGTGTGGGCTTCCTAGATGGCCCAGGGTAAAGAATCCACCCGCCTGCCCGTGCAGGAGGTGTAGGAGGCAGGCTCAGTCCTGGGTTGGGAAGATCCTTTGGAGGAGGAAACGGCAACCCACTGCAATATTCTTGCCTGGAGAATCCCGCGGACAGAGGAGCCTGGCCTGCTAGAGCCCATGCGGTTTCAAAGATTCAGGCACGACTGAGCAAGTGCGTGCGCGTGCACACAGGACAGGTGTGTGTTTATTTTGTAAGAAACCACCAAGCTTCTCTTCACTGTCCTTGGGTCAAATGTGGTTCCACGAGATGTGTGAGTTTTGTTGCCTCACATCCTTGCCAGCATTTGGAATTGTTCACACTTACCTTTCTAAAAATACGTGTGCATCTTGTGGCAGGAGCCTTCCTCACATCCAGCCTATTTCTGGAGCCTCGGACAAGTGTCAGAGTAGCTGTCTCAGAGTTCCCATCCCCACACCTATGGCCTCACCGGTGGGAGGCAGACCCTTCACGCACATGGGGAGGAAGATAGGTGATCACACACCCGAGGTCATCACACCCTCAAGTGCAAAGTGCCTGGCTTCAGCTGAGAAAGAATCTCGAGCAGGCGGAAGTGTGGACCCGGAGTCTTGTCTTCTGAATTTGGATCCCAGATCCTCCTCCACTGAGAGTCTGTCTAATCTTCACAGGAGACTGGATCACACCGTGGACAGCAGTGTCTAATAACGTGGGTGCTTAGATGGATGGTGCTGTCTGAGTTGAGTTCAGCGTCTGGCGCCCACAGGGCTCTGCGCATGAAGGCTGCTATTGTCACTTCATCACCGTCCCAGCCATGGTCCCACACCCCCAGAGTGTTTGGACTTGCTAAGAGTCCGTGTCTTGTGATTCCTGGGACGCAGGAGAAAGCCCGGGTGGGCAGGCCTGGGTCCTGCCATGTCCCTGCAACCGGGCTTTCTGTGCGACCTTGGGCACATCAGGCATCCTGAGGGCCTTCCCCCGGGACATGAAAGCTGAACTAATGACTTGAGGATTTTGAAAGTTTGGAGATACAATATGAAGCACCCTGGAGATATTCGCAAGCACTGAACTGACCTGAGGAGCCATCTCCCGCCCTTGAGACCCTTCCACGTGTGGAATCAAGACAGTGGCTCCACTGCTCAATCTATTACGAGCAAGGCGGAGTCGCTGTCCTCTCCACACCAGCACACCTTTGGCGCCCAGGCTCCTTCCAGTCCGAGGACCTGCTCTCTGCCTCCCAGCTGTTTGGGACAAGCTGTCCTTGTCCCCCACTCAGCGCCTGGCTCAGGCCCCTGTGACGGGGGCAGAGGAAGCTGGAGCGTGGCGGGCGGTTTCCGCCCTGGGGCTGGTGGGCCGGGCCCCACGGCCACCCTGCTCAGCATCAGCAGGAATCGGGTTTCCTGCGCTGGTCCGCTTCCTCCCAGGAGCCCTCACTGGGCTGCGAGGCCGCCACACCCCTCACATCCTCTGGCCTGGCTCCCGAGGCCGCGGCCCCCGGGCCTGAAGGCTGGCGCTCTCAGCATCCGCGCCCTTCCGCTCCCCACCCCCCCGCCTCATACCCTTACTTATTGACCTGGAAACAAAGGCAAAGGGCAGGCTTGTGAACAATGGGATCACACTGGGTGCCTGGCCCGACAGTGGCCGGGGCCCCTGCTGGCCCCAGGCCCTCGCCCAGCACCCCCATCCTTCTCTTGGTCTTCACAGAAGCTCACCTCTGTTTCAGGGCTTCGAACTGTATGCCCTCAGCAGCTTCGTGGAGAACCGGCTCTGCACAAGACGCAGACGGTGCTCTTTCTGGTGGCTGGTCAGCCGCTGTCGCGCCTTCTCCTCTGGTCACGCCCCACCCTTGTCACGTCACACTTTTGTTTTGAGATTTCTTTCCGTGTGTCTTTCTCTTCTAGGAATTTATAATCTGAAAATCATTAGGCAGGGAAAGACAGAGCAACAGGGAGCTAAACCCAGTGGCCTCTGAACCCACACGCCGCTGCCACGGCAGGAGGAGGCAGGCCTGAGCAGGGAGGCGCCCGGGGCTGCGAGAGCGGCGGGGCTTCAGGGGCAGCCAGGCCTGCACGGCGGCGGCGGAGGCGCCCGGGGCTCCCGCGAGAAGAGTGGGGAGCGGAGCGCACCGCGGGCGCAGGCGCTGGGGCCCCGGAGGGCTGAGGGAAGAGGCCGCCGTGACCCCTCGCTGTGGGGCGCACAGGAGGTGAGCCTGGCCGGCACCTGCGGGCTAGGGGTCCAAGGGGCGCAGTGCTGGCTGCGCGGGCAGGACGGTGCCCATGATCCCAGTGGGACTTGGATGGCCTGCTCTCAGCGGGTGACGGCCGCCGGAAGGGGAGCTTGGACACGGTGACCGATCGGCCTCGTGGGAGCAGGCCGGGCTGGGGTGAGAGGCCGGTGGGGGCGCGGGGGGGGGGGGTGGCCCAGGGCCTCCCTCGCAACCCCTCCTTCCTCGCCTCTGCTCTCAAATAGTCACAGAAGTAACAGGGCGGCTGTAACTTCGTTTGGTCAAATTCTTGATGGCGTTTCCACCCTTGGTAATATTCCTAGGGTTTCCCAGTGAAATTTTTGCTTCCTCACTTCACTCTGCAGGGAAATGTCTTCTCAGTTCTGGGGCTATGGTTCCGGGATCAGGTCAAGCTACTGTTGGTACTTGGGCGGTGAGCCTTCGAACCTGGAAGAGCATTCGGTTAGATTCTTGACATTTCTGTCCTCGCTGGTGGGCGACTGGGAAGGGAGCCAGGAGATGCCCATGTCTGCAGGGGCTGCAGGCAGCTGTGACTGAGCTTCTGAGGTCAGAGCCTTGATGACGCCTGTCAGTGAGCACAAGGAGCAGCGGGACGGCAGGGTGTCCTGGGTGACCACACGCGATTGACCACTGCCCCCGTCTCTGTCTCAGGCTCCTCAGGGTGGACCGTGGACTCTGCCAGTCAGCACAGAAGAGGGCGAGATGCCTGGCAGGGGCAGGCCCGATGCCCCCGCTGCTCAGGGCCATTGCTCCATCCTGGATGGGAACAGCATTGTCTGTGAAGACGCTCGCCTGTTTACCTGGCTCTTCCAGAGCGATGCGTTTCCCTGCTCTGCTAGCATACACAGTGCAGGCAAGCAGACACCAACGCTAGAAACCTCTCCCAGACCCGCCTTCCAGGGAGCGACTGGTCTCCCTCCTCGTGCTTGCACACGCACCCCTCCCTCTCCCAAGTGGAAGCCTCTTGTACAAACTTGTCACCCATTTTTTCACTTCAAAGTGCATTTTGATCAGTTTTCCAGGCTGTTAAGTGCACTTCTGCAATGTGTTTTTTTGAATGGCACGCATGTGTGTGAGCGCCCGAGGGCACCATTCAGTTCCTTTACCCCACAGCTGCCTTGCTAGCCTTCAGATCTTTTCTGTATGTCACTACAGAATTGAAAACAAGGATTTGACGAGCACCTTGGTGCCGAGACAGTCCTCGGTGAAGCTCTGGCCCTGGCTTTCCGGGGAAGCTGTGTGATGAGAAGGCTGGCGAGGCATGTGTCTCTCTGGGGAGCAGGGGCGAGTGTGAGGACCGTGCTCCTTACTGGTGTGCGCGTGCAGGTGTGGCCTCTGCCTTGCGGGTGGGGAGGGCCTTGAGGCACCCTGACGAGAAAAGGCCATCTTAGCATGAGGATTCTCTGTCTCTTACCCACAGTCTTAAGTCTCTACCCCCATCCCAAGGGGGCACGGCAGCCCCTCCAGTTTGCAAGGACCGAAGAAACTCATGGAAACGCCCTGTGTTCCTGGAGTGGTGGGAAGCCCTGGCCCCTGCTGATTCCTCAGGGTGAGAGCCGCCACGTTCCCGAAGGCCTCCACGGGACTGGCAGGCAGCCTGATCCCCGGCAGGCAGTGTGCAGCCGTGCAGCTGGGCAAGGGTGGCAGCTTCCCCCGACCGTGCCCACCTCAGCCCGCCACTCCAGGTGGGCCCTGCTCCCCTGGGGCTTCCTCCGAGCTGCCAGGAAGGTGCAGGCTCTGCTGAGGCCAGTTCCAGAGAGGACTGAGTCACTGGGTCTGAGTCAGCGTTTGCTCTGCTTCCTGGAAGAATGTCAGGTGTCAGGCATCACTCCAAGCGGCTGTGAGCAAGAAGAAAGCCTTCCCGGAGGATGGGTGCGTGTGCCGTTACGCCAAGAGCCTCACACACTCACCTGCTCTCGCGTCCACGGAACACACTCTGGAGGGGGAGGGGCCTTTGCGTGGGACCCTCTGAGCCCCTCCCCACCAGTGTCAAGGACAGGAAGCCCCCGCCCTGCCCTCGGGAGCTCGCCCTCCGACAGGGCACGAGGCCGAGAGTAGCACAAGGCCCCCTGTGTTGCCCCGTGGGATGGAGGCCCGGGGAGGCCCGCATCTGCCCCAGTGTCCTCTGTCTGCTGGTCCTCGTCTGGGCCTGTAGGACTCCGTCTCCTTGTCTGGATTCACCAAAGAGCAAGCTGGGCTTGTTCACGGGCAGGAAGGGGTTAAGTGGCCAGCGGGGACACAGGGCTCTGGGGACAGGCGCCGTCCTGGGGCAGCAGAGGCATTCCGAGCGAGCGTTCCCTGTTCTAAATATGGGCTTGGGAGACAGTTATTTTTAGGAAGCAAATGGTAATGATTAGAATTTTAAGATCTAAGTAGTCATTTAGTCATAAAAGCTGAATTCACATGCTGCAGGAAAATAGTCTTTCCCCTCTGGCTGATGATAGGGTTCCTTCAAGTGCAGTAATTGTTCATCGCTTCATGAATGGTCCGCAGACAAGGGCCTGTGATTAGCCTCCACCCCAGGCTCCCCTGGAAGAGCAGGGAGACGGCTGGAGGTGGTGAGCCTGCAGCCCATGGCACACGCCTGCCCCAGCCTGAGTCTCGGGATCCATGAGCGTTCAGGGTTGCCTTGCCGGGTGGTGAGGAGACCGCGCCCCAGAGGCTCCGGTTGGCCCCGTACAGAGGCCGTTCTGTCCACACGCAGGGTGATGCCTGGCGCTAACCTGCAGGTGTAAGCCAGGCAGGCTGCGGACAAGGAGCCTAGACGACGTCAGAAACCCCCGCCCAGGTCTGCTGGAGAGAAGCCTGTGGGAGCTCGGCCAGTCCCTGGAGTCACAGGAGGGCCCAGAGCTGGGCATCCTCCTGAGGGAGCAGAGCCTGGAGGGGCCCCACCCTCCTGGGCCTGCCTCCTTGAAGCTCCTGAGGCTGGGGGAGAAGGCCATGGCTGGAGGGGGGCCCAGGCTCTGGATGCCCCCGACGTGCCTGCAGGCTCCCCAAGTAACCCTGTGGGCCTCGCATTCATTTCAGCCCCCCCCCCCCCGGTTTATTCTGGGTAAGATGGAGGTCAGCGTGGGTTTTCTCCACACAGGTCCCATATGTGAGACATTCTCTCATTTCCAGAAGGGCAGGAGCCATGTAAACACACGCACAGCCACGAGCACCCCAGAGGCGCTTGTGCCCACTACCTTCCGCCCTAGGGAGGGGTCACCTGTGACGCCAGAGCCGGGATGATGCCAGCGGAACCAGAGGATGCGGCCCGACACGGAGATGCCAGGGGGCGGGCGGGGGAAGTGCGGCCTCTCTCCAGGAGGTCTCCAGCAACTGGGCCTCACCTCCATGTAGGGACCCAGGAGGGGGTCACAGAGCTGGGAGCTGGCAGAGGCGCAGGGGCAGCCCTGGCAGAGGCCTGATGACCATCCAAGCCACCGCTGCAGGCCTGAGCGGCAGGGCCTCCGGGAGGACAGCCGCAGGTCTCTCCACCCAGACCAGGCACAGTCCAGACACCGGGACAGGAGTTCTGGGGTGAAGGCCACCTCTAGAAAGAGCAGGTCAAGGGCAAAGGGACTGAGGGAGTTCCTGAGACTGATCATCGGCAGGAGGCAACCCCCGGGGCATCACAAGAGGTGACAAATGGGCTGGTGACCTGGACACTGGGCCCCCTCCCTCCACCCCTCCCCTGGGTCACCTCAGAGCCCCTCCCTCCACCCCTCCCCTGGGTCATCCCAGAGCCCCCTCCCTCAGGGTCCTCCTCTGGGTCACCCCAGAGCCCCTCCCTCATCCCTCCCCTGGGTCCCCCCGGAGCCCTTCCCTCGAGCCCCTCTCCTGTCTGGGTCCCCCCGGAGCCCTCCTCGCCCTTCCTGTCTGGGTCCCCCCGGAGCCCCTCCCTCGGCCCCTCTCCTGTCTGGGTCCCCCCGGAGCCCCTCCCTCGGCCCCTCTCCTGTCTGGGTCCCCCCGGAGCCTCTCCCTCGGCCCCTCTCCTGTCTGGGTCCCCCCGGAGCCCCTCCCTCGGCCCCTCTCCTGTCTGGGTCCCCCCGGAGCCTCTCCCTCGGCCCCTCTCCTGTCTGGGTCCCCCCGGAGCCCCTCCCTCGGCCCCTCTCCTGTCTGGGTCCCCCCGGAGCCTCTCCCTCGGCCCCTCTCCTGTCTGGGTCCCCCCGGAGCCCCTCCCTCGGCCCCTCTCCTGTCTGGGTCCGGGCTCGGGAGCTGACGCCCCATCCTGCCTCCCAATCTCCTGGGGAGTGCAGCGCTGCCAGTCCCAGGTGGGCTGCTGCTGCCTCTCAGTCTAGGGTCTCTTGGGGGCTGGCTGGATCCTGAAGGGGGAGGGGGCAAGCAGAGGAAAGACTTAGGAGGCTCCTCGCCGTGGCTTCCTAGTTCTGGGCTGTGCAGGAGAAGCGTGTGTGGTTTTGAACAGGACGGACACCTCTGCCCCACCACAGGTGTGTCCCCCAGGAGGATCAAGGCCAACAGTGCCGGCCACCCGTCTGACCCTCAGCCTTGCACTGACCAGCCAAGTAACTGAGGGACATCCTCTGGCTTCTGGGGTCTCATCTGGAAACAGGGCAGCTAGCACCCGCATCTGTAACACCCACTGATGATGAGCTGATTGGTGATCGAATGCCATTTTGTGGGTGAGGCAACCAGCACAGGTGTCCTCGGGCGACCGGCTGTCTGCGCCAGCAGAGATCTGGGCCCGGGGGCTCCGCCGGAGCCCTGGGGAGCTCCAGGGCCCCAGTGACAATATTGGCTGGACTTCGCCTGCGGTGATGCCCCCAACACCCCTCCCCGTGGTTTTCTGGTTGCCGGCTGATGAGAGGTAGGGACCCTCTGCTCTGTCACCCCCTGGAGTTCTGTAAGGCTCATGCCAACCCGGCTGCAGCAGCAAGGGCCAAATGGGAGCTGCCAGCATAGCTGGCTCTGTATGGGGGCTGGGAGGGAAGAGGAACAAGGAGGCCCTGCGTCCAGAGACCGGCTTCCCCCAGCCGATGTGCCCGAGCCAAGGGGAAACGGAAGGCTGATTGCAGAGGAAAGTCAGGGAGGGGCTCCTAGAGCTGCCAAGTCACAGTGACTGTTCAGGATTAGATAGGATTCCCAGAGCAAGTCACCCACTTTCATGACGGTGGACAGAGGCAGGCGGGGAAGGAGCCCGCGAGGCCAGGCCTCCCTGCAGAGGCAAAGAGAGTGAGGCCCCTTCTCCTTTCGGCTCACCCAGCAGGCTGCCGTGGCCCTCGGGGTCCCCGCTAGCAGCACAGATGGGACACAGCCGCGGCGCTGGCCGCCCAGCCCCTTGGCCCACCGCAGCAGCAGCTCCCAGCAGGTCGGCGAAGCCCCGGCCTGACGGGGTTTAAAGTCAGAATAAAGCCTGTTTTCTTGCTGCCCGTGCAGAGTCAGGAGGGATTTGTGTTTCTCTTGCTTCGTCAGAGCTGCTTAGATTTTGGTGAGTGAGGCGTGCAGTTAAGACGCCATCCATGAAACATTGAAGGCCCGGGGGTTTGGGCTCCTGGGCTTAGCAGTGTGAGTCACCTTCTAATGGGACGATCAGGAAGCCACCAGACCTGCTCAAGCCTCAGATTTCTGGGAAATGTGGGGTCTCACAGGCGCTCACGGAGACGGCTTCTGCAGGCTTAGCCCCATACCTGGACTAAGCAGGTGCTTATGGTTTTGAGACAGCCTGCGGCCTGGGCCCCTCTGCCAGAGGACTCGCATTTGGACAAAGGCTTCCTGAGCAGCAGATGCCGAGAAACGATGAGGGACAAAACAGCTGGGAGCCTGTGCCGTGAACCGTGAGCAACAAGACACAAAAAGGCCGAAAACCAACCTCCGCTTCCCAGGTTCTGGGAGCAAAAGCAGGCCCTGCCCTTGATCCTTGTGAGCAGCCCCTCCAGAGGGCTGGGGGAGCACCGCCTAAGCCACCCAGCGGGCCTGCCCCCTGGGCCCGCCCCGGCCTCGCCTCATGAAGAGCCAGCTCACGCCCTGCTCCCCAGGAGGCGTGCAGGAGCACCTGGTCCTGCCCTGGCTCCTCTTGCTGTATCCCCAGGAAAGACCTGCCCGAGCTCCACGTCTGGCCTCGTGTCAGCTTCTACTGATTAAAGGGTCCGAGGTCCCCAGTCGTAACGGAGCAGGCATTTTACGGTGATGGTCGCATCCATTCAAGTCAGGCCTTTGTGGATGAGAACCGCACTTGCCTCATCAGCACAGAAACAGTGCTGCCGCCGCCCTCAGCCACGCACCCTGAGGGGGCTCAGGACGGAGAAAAGTGGGGTGCTGGCCCCAGACAGCTGGAGTGAAGTGAAGTCGCCCAGTCATGCCTGACTCTTCGTGACCACATGGACCGTAGCCCACCAGGCTCCTCCATCCTTGGGAGCGGGTTGCTATTTCCTTCTCCAGGGGATCTTCCCGACCCAGGGACTGAACCCAGGTCTCCCGCTTTGCAGGCAGACGCTTCACTGTCTGAGCCAGCAGGGAAGCAGAAAGAGTGGAAGTGGAAAGGCTGGCCGGTTCCACCAAGACACGAACTCGGATCGCTGGATTCAGAGTCCAAAGTGGCAGTCATTACACCATGGAGCCGTGCGTCCAGACGGCTGAGGAACCGTGAGAGGAGCCCCTCAGCCAGGCCAGGCTCCCGCAGCTCCCCGCGCGCGGAGCAGCGTAAGCTCACTGCCCTGTGACATCTGGCTCTCCATGCTGCTGCCGCCGCTAAGGCGCTTCAGTCGTGCCCGACTCTGTGCGACCCCATAGACAGCAGCCCACCAGGCTCCGCCGTCCATGGGATTCTCCAGGCCAGAACACTGGAGTGGGATGCCATCGCCTTCTCCTGGCTCTCCATAACCGACCCTAATCTTCTGATGTTTGACCACCTGCTTTTGATGCCAAAGATCCCATATACCCCACTCCCGCGCCCCCCTTGCCTTTCTGGAGCAGCCCCTAAGAGCATCCGAGGGGCTGTCTTGCCAGGCTCGAGTCCTCAGTGTGTCCCCAAGTAAAACAGAATACTCAGCTTCTAGGTTGTACAATTCTTTCCAGTCGCCATCTTGAAAGGAGGCTAGAGGTTGCAAAGCCGGGAGGGTCCCACTGCGGGGGGCACTCAGACTTGCAGGTGGGGACTGCTCTGGGGGCACCTGGAGAAGGGTGTGGCGGCCTGACCCAAGCCTGTCATGCTCGTGAGAGGGAACTCACTCAGGAAGAAGTTCTTTGCAAATGTGGTTGAGGGTCTGGCGATGAGATCACCCCAAGGCCTGAATCTAATGATTGGTGCTGGGCAGGCCCTGTGACCTTGGAGGTGACATCAGCTGGTGTGGCCACAAGCAGGGATGCCTGGGGCCCAGCAGCCCGAGGAGGCAGAAGGGACCCCACTCCCAGGGGTCTCAGGGGAGCACGCAGCTTAATCAGGATGGCCTCCAGGCCTGGGCGAGCACCGGCCTCTGGGGTGTAAGCTATGGCTCTGGCAACAGGCAGACTGGACGCTGGGCTCGGGCTGGGGTGCTGGGGGAGCACTGGCCTCTGGGGAGCGGCCACGGGCCTCGTGCCGGGGGCCTCAGGGGCTTCCAGCCCTGGCAGCTCTCGGGAGGGACTGCCTGGTGAGAGTGGGTGGTGCAGCCATTTCCGGGCAGAACTATGCTGAGGTGGGACAATCTACCATGCTACCTGGTAAGAGGGGTTCCCCTAGCCAGGGGGATTAGCCTCTGTATCCAAGGCAGGACCCGTCCCCTAAGTCAGGACCACCGGAGTGTGGCATGTGCAGGGCACCCGGCCTGAGGTCAGGAAGGGCAGTGAGTGTCCAGGGCAAACCCTGGCCCTTGGGCCACTCAGCCATCTGAGCCTCTGAATCCTTGTTAGAAAAACCTTCCTCAGAGGAAGCGGTGGTGTGGTATAAAATATGGGAACGTTGTGTTAGGGGCTCTGTAAACATCGGATTGCCTGAACGTAGTTGATTTCCATTCGAGAGGTTGGGTGCTGGTTTAAAACTAAGCCCCACCCAGGCTCACAGCTGACCCCAGGCTTCCTCCACCCACCTGCCGCAGGTCCGCCCTGCTGACCAGAACACGGTCTGCTCGGACTGGCTGGAGGGCGCTGGGAAGTGCTGGAAAAGGCAGCTCGCACAGCCGCTCCCTCGGGTGGGGAGAGGCACTGCAGCGGCACGTGGGCAGCCGCCAGGGGCGGGGGCCGTGGTCTCTGCTGGAGCGCGCAGGAGCGGTCTTGTGTGCCAGTCGCTTGGCCTTCTGGGAGGGCCCGCGCGGGCGTGTGTGTGTTTCCCAAGTCTGTGGTGTGTGGTGATGAACGTGTTGTCACCGTAGGGGTCTGGCGTCTGGCCGAAGCTGCAGTCCCGAGGGGTTAGGCTGACAGGGAAGGCCTCTTTCAAGAACCCAGGGTGAGGCTGGGCTGCGCTTGGGTCCACTGGCCATGCTCTGGGCAGCCGGGTAGAAGGTGAGGCCCAGCTTCACCCTGAGACTCAGGAGGTGGGTCCCTGCAGTGCATGAGCACTGTCCAGCCACGGGACCGCCCCCGCAGAGGCCAGGCCAGACTGACGTGGGCCAGGCTCCCTGTCGGATCACAGCCTTCTCTCTGGAGGGATGAGGACCCACCCCCCAGGTCTGGGTCGGGGCTCCCTGGCCTGAACCTCGCCTTGCCCTCCTGGCTCTTGTCTTGGGGCCACAGACTGTCCAGTTCTGGGCCGCCGACTGCTCCGTGTGCACTTGGGAGGCCCTTAGGGTCTCTGGGGTGGGCTTTGGGGGGTGCAGGGGCCCACAGCTTCCTGCTGAGGGGCAGTAGCTCCAGCTGGTCAGCTCCCTGGCCCCCAGCTGCACCCTGAGTCTACTTGGCGCTTCTCCCTGAAAATGAGCTCCTGAAAGTCTGGGCCCAGCTGCAAGGATGTCCCTCCCTCAATCCGGAGCCATGGGCTTAGCTGCAACTTGGGGGTCAAGGGGTCACAGGCTCGCAGCAGCACCGCTGACCCCAGCAGCCCCGCTAGGCTGGAAGGGCTGTGGCAGGTCCGCGTCATGCGGAAGGCTCTGGTCCCCACTTTTGCTCTTCACAGGCACCCCCGTACCTCTCTCATGCTCCCTTCTGCTGGGGGAGGCTGCTCCCCAGAGAACTCCCTGTGGCAGGCGTCACTGTCCAGCCCAGGGGCAGAGGGCTTTTATTTGGCAGTGGGTGTTTTGGGAAGTGGCTTTGGTCAGCATGGAAACAGGCCGAAGTGGAGTGAGTCGGGAGCAAGCCGAGAAGCCGCGGCTGGAGCCCAGGCCCCCTGCTCACAAGAGCCAAGAAGGGAAAGGAGGGCACCAAACGTCGTAATATTTTCACAGAGAAGGACGGATGTGTGGAGCAGAAAATGAAGAGGGCGTGTTTTTTCAGATTGTTTGATGTTAAAGGTTGCAATTAACTTTGTAACGGCAGGGCAGTGGGGATGTAGTCAACTTTGTTCAGAACAGGAAAAAGGCCAGCGTGATGGAGAAGCCGATAACGCAAGAGTGAGAAAGTCCACTTCCTGCTCAGGACAATCAGCATAGGTGGGAGAGCTGGAAAAAGCCACAGTCACAGGCAGGAAAGGCGTGATAAGGGTGCCAGGCGGCAGGGAGCAGAACTCATGCTCGAACCCGAAGAATGTCGGCAGAGAAATCCTGACGGGTGGGAAGTGCCAAGAGGGGCCTGCAGGCGGGGCGGTTGCAGAGGGCGCGACGGGCGCGGCAGCCACAGGGCCCGGCCGGCTGTTCGGAGGGCACGGCGGGCTCAGATGGGGCCTCCGTGGGGCCGGGCTGGGTGGAAGGGATGGGGTCCAGGGTAAGAGCAAAGCGGTAACTTCAGGCCAGACCCAGAAGTTTCCAAGAGCTCCGAAGAAACCCTGGAAGACAGGCTGTCTGTTCAGGAGGAAGAACTAAAGATTTAGAGAGAATCCGTTGCCTCTGGGGCGGCTGTGGACAGTAGAGTCGATGCACCCCGGAGCCGCTGGTGCAGACGCCGTGCTGGGCCAGGTCTCCTAGCCCAGCCCCTGGCCCGGCCCACCTGCCCATTCCACTCCAGGTCTGCATCCTTGAGGAGGCTGGGTGGGTGCCCCTGAACCCAGCTCCTGGCCGGATGCCCTAGCCAACAGTGTGGGCCGGCCCGTGCCCCTCTGCCCTGAGACCCTGCGGGAGTGGGGGGTGACCTCCAGGGGCCCAGCTCCAGCCATCAAGGAGCCGGGCTCCCATCCTGCAGGGGCGACCTGGGAGAGGCCTTCCACACCAGAGCCTTCCGACACCCAGCCCAGCAGCCTCGTGAGCAAGGGCCCAGCTGAGCCCAGACTCCCGACACAGAAGTGCCGCCAAGTGGGGGGCGGTTGGTGACAGAGACATAGAAAGTGAATGCAGGCGTGAAAGCCACACTAAACAGACCCCGGAGGACCCCGAGACGCCGATTCCTGGAGTCCCGTCGGGTCCCCGTCACTCGGTCACGCGCTGGCTTTCAGCAGGGCATGAAGCACATGGGACTCCGCAGGCCCCCGGGAGCGCGCAGGGCCTCCAGGGCAGCCCAAGCCTGGGTCAGTCCTCCCAAGAGGGTCTAGACTCCCCTTCAGTGACCGTCCGTGAGCCCGCCATCTGACAGGCTCACGTGGAGCTCTAGTCTGTCTGGAGCGAAGGGCCCTTGGCTCGGCCATCTGCTGGGTCCCAGGGTGGGTCTCCCTCCCCAGCTCTGTCCAGCCCCCAAACTGCTAAAGACCTGGGCACAGAGCTGCCCCTCCTGCGTCTGGTTCTCAGCGGTCAGTGGGGCAGCCAGAAGCAGGCAGTTGCCCCTCCAGTGCTTGGACCGCAGCAGAGTTTGAGGTGGAGGCTGGCCATTCGGGGCCATATGCCTAACTGGACAGCTGACCGCGAGGTCTCAGTGGGAAGGGGCTGTCCGGTGAGGGCCCAGTTTGTGGAAGCTGCTGTGTGCCAGGCACTGGGCAGGCGCGGCGGGTATGGGCAAGCTTGGAAACGAGGAGTGGCAGGTGGGGGACCGGCTGGAGGTGGGCTGGCCCGCTGCGGCCGGAGGAGGGCCTTCAGAGGAAGGTGAGGTCCCTGGAAGCAGCCGGGACAGACCCAGTGGGTCGCGGTTCTGCCCGAGGTCTGGTCCACACTGAGCGGAGCCGCCACCCAGGAGCCTCGTGGGGGTGTCAGCCGTGGGGCCAGCCCACCGCCAGGCCGCCACCTAGGAGCCTCATGGGAGTGTCAGCCGTGGGGCCAGCCCGCCGCCCGGCCACAGGGCAGGAGTCCTGCTCACATGTGGCTCAAGCTGCCCGTGGACGAGGCACGGGGACACAGCGCTCAGGCCATGACGGGCACCAGCCCAGGGGTCCATGGGGACGCAGCAGACACCCGAGCCCTATGGGGCAGGGGCCGCTGCCCACTGTGGCTGGGCTTCGGGAGGAGCTCGGCCTGTCCCTGCAGCGGCCCCAAGGTGCCTGCCCTGCGCATGCCGGCGGCTGGGGGTGAAGGCCCAGGGAGGGTGCTGGCCGGGAGGGCGGCTGGCTAAGAGGCGCCCATGCCAGTGCTGAGGCAGGGCGGGGTCGCCGCCAGCAGAGGAGCCCAGGCTGGCGGGTGGGGGGGGGCCTGATTGCCCCCCTCCTGGGCAGGGACAAGAAGCCACTGCCCCTTCTGGACAAGCAGGGCAGCGACGGGTGTGGCACTCACTCCTAGTTAAAGGCTCGTTGGCCCCCCAAAGGCAACAAAATCAAGACGAAGCACGGCTGGAGAGCAGCCCCGGGGCCGTCCTCGGTGGCCCCGACCCAGTGACTTCACAGGAGAGAGCCCAGGTCCGTCCATCAGGGACGCAGGGGTGGGGGTGAAGGGCAGAGCCCAAGGTCACCTACCAGGGACGCAGGGGTGTGGGAATTCAACTGGGCTGCTGAGGGTGGTCTTGCCAGCAGGTGGACAGGACCAGGTGCAGGGGACCCGGGAGGAAGCCTGAGAGACGTTTCTGAGGCCGAGGAAGGGCAGCAGCTCACAGACCCCCAGCCGCACCCCGGAGGTCGAGGGTTTTCAGACGGCACAGAGGACTCCGTGCCCCCAAACCCCCAACTACACCATTCACAAAATCAGATTGCACAGAGGGGCGAGACCAGAGCAGAGAAGGCAAGCATTGAAGAGCCGTGGAGAAGAGGAGAGTGTTTATGTAGTCTTGGGGGCAGGAAACACCTTAAATGGCGAAGAAAACTCAGGTGGGGAAATGGAACCTGGTGGAGGAGGCTGTGCGGCTAGTGTGGCCAAAGTGAGGTCAGCAAGGTGCATGAGGGACGGGTCAGCACCGGGGTCCAGAAGGGTCAGGAGAGGAAGGCTTCCCACACAGCAGAGATGAGGCCAGATCAAGATAAACAGTTTACAAGACCAGAAAAATTCCGACAGCCTGTGAATGTCTGAAAACTGCCCTGTCTCACGGACATCAGGGAGAAGCATATGGTTCCCCCTCAGATTAGAAGACATGAAGGTGCCTGACTTCAGGCTCTGGGGAGCCAGCCGTGAACAGATTCTTCCAAGTACTTTTAGAACTTGGAACTGGAAAACTGGGCTTTCGGCAGCGCTGACTGGGGTTCAGCCTGGCCGGCTCGGGGCCCCTAGGCCCTTTGTAAAGGCTTGCCTTGAGGAGCCCAGCCCCTGGGGAAGCAGCAAGTGTCCCCAGGTGGTGAAGCTGCCCTTCGCCGCGTCTGGATGCAGTGCCTTGGGACGGGAAACGGGCTCCTTGGTCTGAGCCACACCCTCCCCAGAGCTCAGCACCACGGAGAGAACTGGGGCGGCCTGGGGTGCGGGCGGGGGTCTGCAGACCTTCTATCTGCTGTGTTGTGCTGTTTTCCGGGGAAGGCTGTGTTGAGATGAGATTTCTAGGCTGAAATACAGTCGCAGATGAAGCAAGCTTCCCAGGTGGAGGGGACACTGATGCGGTCCGAGGAAGGGGCTGGGCAGCGGAGTCAGGTTCAGGACAGGGAAACCTCGAGGGTCCTGGGTGCTCAGAGTGGCCACGGTATCTTGCTCAACAGAGGCCTATGCGATTGTCCAGGGACTGACCCTCTGAAATAAGAAGGGTGTTCACCAATCCTCCCTGAGAAGGACGCTGGCACCCTCACGACCAGAGAAAGCAGGCCAACTTTGTTTTCAAGTGAGGAGGGGAGACAGTGGAAAATAAACGCCTGTTACAGCTGGTTTTTAAACTGAGCTGTTTTACTGGCAAACAAAATTCAGGTTTTCCAATGCGAAAGTTGTATACCTGCATTAAGCCAATTTTAGAAAACCACGCTCAGACAGAAGGGAAATAGACGGCCGCAGTGCACTACCCAGAAAGCTGTCGCCTGGTGCACCGCCAGCTGCTCCTGCGCGGAGGCTGTGGCCGCTGTTTCATGCGTTCAACTCACTATCCTGTTGTTTTCTTACTTGCCTTTTATCAGTTTCTTGTGTTTTCCCTTGTTTGGAAGTCCCCTCTCAGAACTGCCTTCAGAGTCCTCTGAAGCTTTCTCATCTTTACTGTCAATAAAGTTTTATTCTTCAGAGGATATCTTTCAACTTTGTGAGCAATTATTAAGAGCCAGTTCTGGAGAATTAACCCCAACATTGACTGACAATGAAGAATGACTAAAACGCTTCCGTATGCAGATCCTTAAGGGTCTTTAAAATGACTCAGAAATTAATCAAAAGCAGTTTCACACGAATGGATATACTTTTAAGTCCTTTGAAAACATACACTGTGATGTTTTTAATATTAATAAAATTGCATGTAATCAATTTTCTTACTTGGGCTTCTTGGCTAAAATTTTCCTGTGTTGAGTGAGAAATTAAATAAATAGCAATAGTAACTCCTAGAGTTACTTTCGGAGAAGGCGATGGCAGCCCACTCCAGTGCTCTCGCCTGGAAAATCCCATGGACAGAGGAGCCTGGTGGGCTGCAGTCCATGGGGTCGCTAAGAGTCGGATACGGCTGAGCCACTTCTCTTTCACTTTTCACTTTCATGCACCGGAGAAGGAAATGGTGACCCACTCCAGTGTTCTTGCCTGGAGAGTCCCAGGGACGGGGGAGCCTGGTGGGCTGCCGTCTACGGGGTTGCACAGAGTCGGACACGACTGAAGCGGCTTAGCAGCAGCAGAGTTGTTTTGAAAAACTGACTGATCTTACGATTTTTGTTTGTAGATGCAAACCAGGAAATAGCATGTGAGCAGGGACAGCTGGCGTGTTGGGGGGGACACACATCCACCTTTCCCTGAACTCTCTCCCTCGATTCCCAGGTTTCCTGCACAACCCGAACGTCACAGGGAATTCGTCACAGCAGAAGTGTGAGGAACAGATTTGAGCTGCTCAGAGTAGTATTTTTTCAGGAAGTCTCGTCTGGTAGACGGACAGGTCAGCTGTGGCCACTGTCCACTCCCTACGAACCCCCAGTGCCTCTGGGAGGCCTCTCTGTGCCCCAGGTCCCGAGCGGCATGGCCTCTAGAGAGCGGAGTTTTCCCCCCGCAGATCTGAGATCCTCCTTTTTAATAAAACTGCAGGACATGGACAGGGTTGGAGGGAGATGGCACCTGCTGCCTGGTGGCGGGGCCCGTTTCAGCTGTGCTGTGACTGCCTGGGGAGACCTCGCCTACAGCCAGAGGGGCACCTGGTGTTGGCAGCCCCGGGGGGATCTCTGACCAGCAAGAGCTGAGGAGGAGCACAAGGGCGCCCAGGACCCCAGGAACCCCAGACAGGAGCCGGGGGAGGTCGCCACAGACACCCCACCCACGGGGTCAGGCCGGGCCGGCCGGAACCGTGGATCCAGATCCCAGGCCCCAGAGATGAATGGTAGGACGTGCCGGAACCTGGGGGAGGCGCGGTGGATGGGCTTCTGGCCTGTGCCCTCCACCCGGGACCTGCAGCCCCTCCAAGCGAGGCCGACCCAAGGGTCTCCTCCCCTGCTTCTGACGGAGGCATCCCCAGGCTCTGTAAGGGAGGGGTCATGCTTCTGACTGAGGCGTCTCCAGGCTCTGGGGTGGGAGGGGGTCCTCTCCTGCTTCTGACGGAGGCTCTGGGGGGTGGGAGGGTCCTGCTTCTGACTGAAGCATCTCCAGGCTTGGAGTGGGGGTCCTCTCCTGCTTCTGACTGAGGCCCCCAGGCTCGAGGGGGGTTCCTCCTGCTTCTGACTGAGGCCCCCTCTTGTTCCCGGGGGCCGCCTGACCACCCCAGCTCCGAGTCCGCATCCCGGCGGCCCCGCAGGGCACCCTCCTCTTCCTCATGTCTCCACTAGCTCCACGACACCCTCTTTTGCTTTAAAGGTCTCCCTGACCTCTCCAGGCTCACTGCTAGAACTGGCCTCTGTGGAGGCGCAGTGTCCCCAGGGCCAGAGCCCCCATATCCTGGTCATCGGTGTGTACAGCCAGGACCCCAACCCGGCTGTGCCCAAACCTTCATCCTGCCGGACGCCTGGGCTCTGCGTCTGCGCCTCCCCAGGGAGCTCTGAGCACCCTGCTCCACTCACCCTTTCTGCACAACTCTGCTCCACCCGGTTCATCGTGACCTGTGTGTGAGACCAGTGTCCCTTCCTGCCCCTCCTGTCTCCTCCTGTCCCCTCCTCTTCGATCCTCTCCCCTCCTCTCCCCTCCTGTCCCCTCTGTCCCTTCCTGCTCCCTGCACTTTCCTCTTTCTTTCTAAGGGGAGTGTACATTCCCTGAGCATTTGATTCTGTGGTCCTCCTGACAGGCCCCGGAGCCGACCCAGGCCTGCGGATGCAGTTCTCGGGGGACAGGTCATCGGTAGGGTGTCCCCGAGCTCACTCTGGAGAAGCCCTCACTCAATCTGCTCAGCAGGGCAGCCACCTGTCCATGTCTCGTGGCCCGGCTCCCTCGGGCCAGCCCTGGCCCTCACCCAGGGCCTCCTGCCTGCTTCTCTCCGCTCCCCACGGCCATCCCTGGTGTGTGGCACAGACCACCTCCTTCTGTGGTTTTCTGTGTGAAATGCTCCCTATTGATCTGTAAATTTAAGCGGTCAGTATAAAGACAGCTGGAAAGAATCGAAAAGCAGAGATGAGATTAACGGTGTTGTCCCAGTCATCAGCAATTTCTTGAACATGTTGTTTAAGTAGGATTCTCTTTTCTTCTAGTGGGAAGAGTAACTCATGGCCATGTCACTACAACAGCCTTCACACCCTCCAGTCTCCAGTCTGAGAAAGAAAAGTAGGTCAGGCAAACCCAGAACAATGACCTTGCGAGAGGCCAGGAATGGAAAATTCAAGGAACATCTTAATCCACCTGTCTTTTATTATTGGGTAAAGAAAGGCTTCATAAGAAGACAAGAGGGGACTTGGAGTCATTACTTCATTCTTTTGTTCAACACACATTCGTTGGACGGACTTGCGGTTCGGGCGCAGCGCGAGGCTGTGTACGTTAGCAGGCTCCTGGCTCTTGAGAGCCTCGTGCTCTGGGATATGGGACGGAAGAGAACAAAGGCGGCAAACGTGAGAATGCGGCTCAGAAGACGGTGGGAGCCGAGCGGACGGGAGCAGCGGCTCAGGAGGTGGTCTGGACGGCTGGTGAGGGCGGCCGGGTCGGGGGGCACCCGTTGTGGGTGACCCCTGAGGAAGAGGGGGTCTGGGGTGAGGACTGAGTGGGGAGCCTGGGGGAACAGGGTGTCTGGGGTGTCCTCTGAACGCAGGTTTACAACCAGGGCTGCGCCGCGCCTCCGGGACTGCGTTCACTGCGGGCGTGTGAAGCAGAGCGGGGCTGCCCTCAGTGTCTCCAAAGGCTCCAAAACAGCCTTGTGTTTTCAGGACAGCTAAATGGGGCAGCCTGTGATTTGGGTGGTCTATGTTGCAGAAAGTCCTCGCAGACGTCTTTTACTTTGAAACATTTAGCGGAAGAGGGAGTCAGGATGCTGCAGGACACCCAGAGGGGTGCCTGGGAGACACCAGACCCTAGCTCGGGAAGGACGCTGACTTCCGTGCTGGGCAGATTTCTCGGCAGGAGGGGAGCGGACGCAGCCGATGTCCCAATCGGTGAATCTTCCGGCACGTCGCTGAGGTGTTGTGCTTTCCCAGAACTCTGGGGCCTCAGGAAGCACTGAACTCTTCCCACAGGATTATTTCAAGGTGTGTGATTAACTGAAAACACCACGTAGGACAACACTGAGCCTGGGCTGTTTCCTTGATGGGAGGGTGTCTGGGCCGCTCACTCGACCCGCTTGCTTTCAGAGACGTCTGTGCGTCCCTCCCTGCAGGGAGCCAGTGAGCAAGTCTTGGATTGAGGGCCAGCCCCGCCCCGAGGCCAAGCCGGCAGGGCCACTCTCCACCCCGCTCTCTGCGGAAGGCTCCCTCCCTTCTGCTGGCCACCTCCCTCCCTCTCAGGGCACCCCCAATGGAGTTCCGCCCTCACCCCCTCCAGGCACCGTCTTGCTTCTTCTCCCTGGGGGCTCGTCTCTGGTTCCTGGTCGCACGTGGAACCCAGGGTTGTCCCTCTGGGGTTGTCGCCCAGTTCCACCACCACCACCCACGTCTGGCAGCATGAACACCGTGTACATTGTGAACATTCAGCTACACGTGGAGGTGGACCCCAGCCAGTGTCCCGGCTCCTCCCCGAGGGCCGCCTGACCCCCAGGAGCACCGTGCAGGAGGGAGGGGGAGCAGGCTGCCTCTCGGGGCTCTGGGTGTGGGGAGGGTCCACGTCCACGACCCGCACGTAGAGGTGCCTGGGCCTCCTCATGTCCACAAGATCCAGACACGGGCAACGTGCTTGCGGTCCACTGAGGAATCTGGTCAAGGACGGCCTGCCGCTTTTATGCCAGACGTGGAGGCGGGTGTGAGGGCGCACGCCGCCGCAAGTGGGCCTTTCCTAGCGTCTCCGGACCGGGAGCTGCACATGGAGGCCCAGGCCCTGGCCTCACTCACATGGTCTGCAGCCTTGTCGGACTGTCTGCGTGCTGCCTCTCGGGTCCTTCCTGGTTGGAGCGGCTGGCCTAAACCTCACTGCTGTCCACGGAAGTTTGCCTTTTACTGTTAAATTGACCCTGAGAATTCTGTGGCCACACAATTCTTGATTTATTTAAGCCTCATTTTGTGGGAGGAAATGTCTCCTGAGAGCCAGCCCTCAAACCAGAGATTGCAGGCTGCCAGCCCGGCTCGTCTGGAGCTCTGGGTCGAAGACACCGCCCGTCCTGGAAACGTCCCTCCTCCGCCCCACACAGTCTCGGTGAGATC